>NC_041386.1:254105659-254206517 GCF_002162155.2 Triticum dicoccoides | reverse complement strand
CCACCGCCCGCAGCTCCGACCTCGCCCGCCGCCGCCGTCGTCTACAGTAATTCCGGCAGGATCCGCTGCCGCCTAAGGAAGCGTGCCGGCCAGATCTGGATCTGAGATTCGTCTCGGGTTGACTTTTTGCCCGAAACCCTAATTATTTGGCTATGTTCATCGCATCGTAACTTTGCATCTGTAGCTCCGTTTTGGACATATAGCATATCAAAATGTTTGTCTCAGAGGGCACATCATTTCATCTCATTGCATCATTTTCATTTGAGTTCATCTCGATGCCCGAAATGCTGTTAGAAGAATGCTATTTGAGATAATTGTCAGATCTGCTGCTCTATCCATCCATGTCTTTGTTTGCAATTATGGAGCGCCCTAGCTTGAGTCAATCGAGCTCTACTTTTGTCATTTCGTGAATCTGGGCAGATTGTCTACTTGTTAGCGATTTTGCCGAGGATGTTGTAGTTGATCCGTGCATGCTATGTTATTGTTCTTGCCATGTCTAGCTTGTATTTTGTGTATTCTTGATGGGTGTATGCTTAGTTTGTCATGACTTGATCTGTAGTGAGTGCATCAAGCTCGTAAACATGCCTACTTGATATCTGTTTCAGCATGCTCCAGTTTTCACTAAGTCTGAGAACTGATTATGTTTTTGCCATGTTCACATGCTTGCAAATGTATTTTCTGATCCATTTTGGCTCAAGGTCACTAAGGGACTTTTGTTAAGCTCTTTGAGTAGCTCCATGCCATGCTTTATTTTGCCATGTTCAGGTCCTGTAGCATATATTTTGCATGCTCCAAAGTGGGCTACCTGATCTGAAATTCCAGACAAGTGTTGATTTCACTAAGTCTGAAATCTGTTTACCAAATGCATTTTTGCCATGCTTGTTTGAACCTGCTAATGGATGAATTGGCCATAGATCAGTGCTAGTCTTTTGTTAAGAATCATGAATGGATCCCTTCCATTTATTTTGATGCCATGTTTGGGTGCTGTAGCATGTTCATCTTGTTGCATTTAGATGGCTACTTGCTGTAAATCGCAGAACGTGGTCATATTTGAATTGCTTGCCATTCCCAAACCGTAACTCCGATTCCGGCGTTCTTTATATCGTTTTCAAGCGATTTCAACTCATCTTTCCAGTGGAACACTTGGATTTCCAAGTTGAGGCCAGGTTCATGCATTCCTTGTCAAATCTTGCATATGCATCGCATATCGCATCCCGCATAGCATACCATCTTTGCATCATATTGTTTGAGCTTTGCACGTGGTTGAGTTTGCTTTCGAGGATCCAGTCAACTCTGACAAATTTGCAGGCAAGATGATCATACCCTCGAAATCACTACTATCTTTACTTTGCTAGATGCTCGCTCTTTTGCTATGGCTATGCTACAATGCCTACCACTTGCTTATCATGCCTCCCAAATTGCCATGTCAAACCTCTAACCCACCATGTTCTAGCAAACCGTTGATTGGCTATGTTACCGCTTTGCTCAGCCCCTCTTATAGCGTTGCTAGTTGCAGGTGAAGATTGGAGACCGTTCCTTATTGGAACATTATTTACTTGTTGGGATATCATTATATTGCCTTGTTATCTTAATGCATCTATATACTTGGTAAAGGGTGGAAGGCTCGGCCCCTCGCCTAGTGTTTTGTTCCACTCTTGCCGCCCTAGTTTCCGTCATATCGGTGTTATGTTCCCGGATTTTTGCGTTCCTTACGCGGTTGGGTGATAATGGGAACCCCTTGATAGTTTGCCTTGATTAAAGCTTTTCCAGCAATGCCCAACCTTGGTTTTACCATTTGCCACCTAGCCTCTTTTTCCCTTGGGTTTCCGGAGCCCGAGGGTCATCTTATTTTAAACCCCCCCCCCGGGCCAGTGCTCCTCTGATTATTGGTCCACCTCGTCAGCCGCCGGTGTCCACCAGGGGCAACTCTGGGCTGGCCTACCGGAAGTTTAGACAATCTGAGTGTGCCCTGAGAACGAGATATGTGTAGCTCCTATCGGGATTTGTCGGCACATTCGGGCGGTGTTGCTGGATTGGTTTTAACTTGTCGGAGTGTCTTGTAGAACCAGGATACCGAGTCTGATCGGAATGTCTCGGGAGGAGGTCTATTCCTTCGTTGACCGTGAGAGCTTGTCATGGGCTAAGTTGGGACTCCCCTGCAGGGATTTGAACTTTCGAAAGCCGTGCCCGCGGTTATGGGCAGATGGGAATTTGTTAATGTCCGGTTGTAGACAACTTGAACCTTAACTTAATTAAAATGAATCAACAGTGTGAGTTACCGTGATGGTCTCTTCTCGGCGGAGTCCGGGAAGTGAACACGGTGTTGGAGTAATGCTTGCCGCAGGATGTTCTCTAGTTACTCGTTCGCGCTTTGCCTCCTCTTCTCGCTCCCTTTTGCGAACAGGATAGCCACCATTTATGCTAGTCGCTTGCTGCAGCTCCACATATTTACCTTGCCTTACCTATAAGCTTAAATAGTCTTGATCGCGAGGGTGCGAGATTGCTGAGTCCCTATGGCTCACAGGTTACTTCCAAACCAGATGCAGGACCTGATGACTCCATTCCAGATGACGCGCTTGAGCTCAAGTGGGAGTTCGACGAGGACTCACACCGTTACTACGTGTCTTTCACTGATGATCAGTAGTGGTGCCCAGTTGGGGTGATCGGGACTGTGTCGCATGTTGGGTTATCTTTTTTTTGGCGCCATAGTCGGGCCATGAGTGTCTGTTTCATGTAAAGCTATTCATGTACTTTGATTAACGTGGCGAGTGTAAGCCAACTATGTATCTCCCCTTTTATTATCTATACTACATGGGATGTTGTGAAGATTGCCTAACTTGCGACATTGCTTTCAATGCGGTTATGCCTCTAAGTCGTGCCTCGACACGTGGGAGCTATAGCCGCATCGAGGGCGTTACACAGAGCAATCTTCACGTCGAACTGAATCTCACGAAGGACGAGGATGGATGCATCCGGGGGCGCTGGAACTGCGGGTTGAAAAACATGGGACCAACACGCACGTAGGTAATCGATGTACTTGTTCTCCCATTTCCAGAGGCTGCAATGACGGGACTGGAAAAAATAACTATGAGAGATGATTTCTAGCATCTGAATCAAGGTGTGTGGAGGAATACTTACATCACAATACTGTCACTTGTAGGAATGGTGACCAGGATTGAGAGGGGTCTCGGAGATGAACCATTGGATAACACCCAAGTTGCATCTAGGGCACCGGATGAGGGGGAGAGGTGCGATGTCTTCTGGTGCAGCGACTCCGACTAGAGGAGCTGAGGAAGAAGAAGATGCCATGGTCGGAGCTAAAAGCAAGGGACAGATCAAAGGAATGCAGATCCAAAAAGAGGAATGGGGATGGATGAGTACGCGAACAGTGGAATGGATGGAGGGGGGAGGGTGACGGGCGAGGAGGGGCGGCGGATCTGGCGCAACAGTAAACGGGAATGGGAGCGGGTAGTTGCAGCGACCACATTGATTGAGCAGGGGTAATGTCGATTGTGGTATTTGTACGTACCAATGGTTCGGGAATACATCGCTGGCAAAAAGGTTTATACGGGAAGCGGGCATAGGGGGGTACGAATAACCGACGGCGATTGTTGCAGCACGAACGGTGGGATACCAGGTGGGGGCGTCAGCAGGTTCTTCATGGTATTTTCGCATATGCATGACACTAGTAGAAGTTACTCCCCACTATAACCAGCCTAAGTGTGCAACACAATGGTTTAAGTCCTAAGGCTATTGTGGCTAATCGAGTGGCCTAGGGAACCGTCAAAGGAGACAATCGAATCTAGAGAGTTTTGACCAATTACAACTAGTACAGCCACTCGCTGGCCAGAAGCAAAAACCTGAAAGGGACAACATGATTGAGATCAAAGAGAGAAAGTGACGACCTAGAGGAGACGGACTTGGATTCATCAAACAAACAACGACTCGGAGGGTGACGTGGGCGTGGACTCGGGCCGTGCTGGAATCACCTCGCCTCTGCGCCATGGCTCATCTCGCGCTGCCTCGAGCCACAACTACTCGGCCTCGTTCTGAGTCGCCCTCGCGGCCCATGCCTCCGTGGCCTCACCTGCACCCGCGCCTCAAGTCGGCCCTACCTCGCGGCCATCTCCGCCGTGGCCTTGAGCCGCCATCTCTGCCCTGACCCGCGCTGCCGCACCTTAAGCCGCCCGGCCTCGTGGCCATTTCCGTGGTGGTTTCAAGCCGGCCCCACCTCCAAGCGCCTCTGCGACCGCGCCTCTTGTCCGAGCCGCCGCGGTTTCTGCTGCTTCAAACCCGTCGGCATATACTCCTATCTCCGAGCTGCCATCACCGGCCCGTTACGACGGCTGCCTCAATTCAAACCGCCATCACGACGTCACCTTGCCTCGAGAAAATGTCGCCTGCCTTGGTTTCTGCCTCTGACGAGTCATAGAAATCCTCGATCATCTCCACACTGAACCGCGCCTGGCCTTGCCTTTAAACCGCAATCGCCACTGCCCCGTCCAAGTGGCCGCATCCGCTGGTATGTGCCGCCGGTTTGAACCAGGCATGTTACCATGAATCACCGCCACCAGATCGCCTGTTGTTTCTGAGTTGCTGCTCGAGCACTGGCGCCACCAAGAGCCGCCCAAAACAGTCGACGTTGTTGCCGTGGCCAACTTCGCCGACCACGTTGTCGGCTTTCCTCACTGTCTTCGCCTTTGTTACCGCCGAGTTGGGCCGCTGGCCTCCGCCGGTTCGCTTGGCCACTGCGGTCTGTGTCCGCTAAGATCACCATGCTGTCGTGCTCACCTCCAAGTCGTCGACCTCACATTTTCTTGGATCGCCAGCCTATTCGAGCCACTGGCCACCTAAGCCCTCACTCTGCGTCGCTGCCTTTGTTCCGTTCTGACAAGATATCCAGTTAAGAGAGACAGGTTGATTCAACCCACTCGTAGTGCAGTACGTCTATGGTGTAGAGCCACTGTTTTTTTTTTGAAACAAGGCAAAAGACTTGCCATTTTCATTGAATAATAAGAAGGTTTTAGAGTCGAGGCCAGCGGCCGAGTTACAATCCTCACTCTTGCGGCATTACATTACACAAATATTTTGCCCCGGCACGGCACCACCCACTGGAATTGCGTTGTTACGGAACACACGTGCATTTCGCTCTTTCCATATTTCCCAAGAAGTCAGTAGCATGATGGAAGTCAGCGCCCTTCGTGGTCGTGAGGTCCCAGAAGCATTGGCGCGCCACCACTCTTTGACCGAAGTCAAACCCCCCCAGTTCGCTGGGTGTACATCTTGTAAACCGAGCCAAGATTTAATCATTCCCCACACACGGATGGTGTAGCGGCATTGGAAAAGAAGGTGTGCTGTTGATTCCGGAGTTTGCTTGCAAAGAGGACAAAGATTACAATTTGGCCAACCCCTTCGCTGAAGCCTGTCAGCCGTCCAAACTCTGTTGTTGATGACCAACCAAGCAAAAAAATTGCATTTGGGAGGAGCCCAGTTCTGCCACACTAACAGAGGCATGTCCGTGTCCACTAGCCCAAGGAATTGTGTATTATAAGCCGACGCCGCTGAATATTGGCCATCATTGGTGAGCTTCCACGTAATTGAATCGATCTCCTCCGGGTTGAGATTGACCAGCGAGAGCTTTCCCCAAAGGTTGATGAACTCAGATATGTGGCTAACAGTGAGGTTCCCACCAATATCCACCTTAGAAACCCAGAAGTTATTGTGCAAGGCCTTCTTCACAGAGCAGTTTTTTCTTGTAGAAAGTTCAAAGATCTTGGGCGCGATATCCATGGGTCTCATACCATCCAGCCAGGAAGAATCCCAAAATGATGCTCGACGACCGTCTCCAACAACAACCTTTGTGGCGGAGGCGAAAATATCTTTGTCCTTTTGTACACAAGGGTTTCCCAAGTTGACCCAAGGTTTGGTCGGATCCGTCCAAGCAGCCCACAGCCAACGAATTCGGAGGGCCGCTGCAAATTTTTTCAGATTTAGAATGCCCAACCCACCATGCACTTTTGATTTGCACACCTGGTCCCAGTTGATCTTGCATTTGCCACCTGTGACCTTGTCACAACCTGCCCAAAGATAGGAACGCCTAAGGGAGTCGATCTTCTTGATAACCTGAGCAGGTAGGTCTAGCGCCGTCAAGTAGTAAATGGCAATTGCCGTGATGACCGACTTGACCAACACAGCCTGTCCCGGCTACGCAACATGCTTGCCCATCCAAGGGGTAAGTTGAGCAGCAATCTTATCTTCGAGAGGCTGAAAATGGATTGTTTTGAGCCTCTTGGTTGACAACGGCAGCCCAAGATATTTCATTGGGAAGGAGGTGTGGTTGGAGGGGAAGGAGCTGAGTATATCATCAAGATCCAAGGAGTCACATCGAATGGGGGCAACAAGACTTTTAGAGCAGTTCGTTGTTAGCCCCGTCACTTCCCCAAACTGTGCAAGCGTATCCGCAAAAAACTTGACCTCGGTTTTGATGGGCGCAAGGAAAACCGCCGCGTCATCCGCGTAGAGGGAGGCTCGGATAGGCATGGCATTGCCACCAAGAGGGTGCAGCTTTCCTTGAGCAGTGGCTTTCTTGAGAATGTGATGTAGTGAGTCTATGGCCAGCACAAAAAGGAGTGAGGATAAAGGATCTCCTTGTCTCAGACCCTTCCCAAGCTTGATAGGAGTGCCAGGAACCCCATTGAGCAGAACTCGCGACGAAGCCGAGGAAAGGAGAGTTGAGATCCATCCTCGAAAGCGTCGAGGAAAACCAAGGTGCTGAAGAAGGTCAAGAAGATAGTCCCAACGAATAGAGTCGAAGGCTTTCTTGATATCTAGCTTGAAGAGCAGTGCCGGGTTTTCTTGCGGTGGAAACGTCTCGCAAGATTGCGCACATACTATCGTGGATACATCTCCGTTTGATGAACGCACTCTGGGCCTGGGAGACCAAGTCACTCATGTGGGGGGCTAACTGGTTGGACATCACGTTTGCAATAATCTTCGCAATAGCATGAATAAGACTTGGTCACCTAGAATCCGCTGTTTTGTGGAGCCGCTGTTTTGTCCTCCGCTTGACCGAGTCACCTAGAATCCGCTGTCAGCCACTTCTCCAAGTCGAAAAATCCAGCCGAGGCCCGGTCAATGGTACCCCTGTGAGTAGGTGGTAGTCCGCGCTGGGGCGCTGGTGTTGGCCATCATCGTCATCATTTGTTGTATCAACAGACCCGCATTCCAGGTCGTCGCTCGGTCCTACATCCCACCGTCCGACCCGCAGGTGTTTCATTTTGTTCTCATAAAGAGCCACGAAAGGGACAAACAACAAGCGATCCCATCAAATATTCACGTGGAGCAAGGAAAATTTGCTTGCTGTTGTTCAGACACGGGCATCAAGGAATCTGACTGAAATCCATCCAGCTGATATAGCAGTAGCACCGTTGTCACATCTCTGGAGCTACAGCCCCGCCACGCACGTGAAGGACCAAGCACCAGCATCTACACGAGAATTGAAAGCTACTCCCTCCGTTTCATAATATAGTGCCTATAGATTTTTCCAAAAGTCAAACATTACAAAGTTTGACCATATTTATAGAGAAAAATAAGTATATTTAAAATACCAAATGCACATCATTGGATACATCATGAGTTATATTTTCAGAATGTGCATGTTTGGTATTGAAGATGTATACAGTTTTCTCTATAAACTTGGTCAAAGTTGGCAAAGTTTTCTCTATAAAGTTGGCAAAGTTTTCTCTATACATTACAAAGTTGGCAATGTAGGAGGGAGTAATACTCTACTTACTCCTACATGGGAAGGACAAAGATGTATGCACCAAAGACTCCTGACGACAATTATTCATTACAAATGTGGCGTCATACCACGGATACCAGCCAACATGATTCTACACTAGCGTTCGTCCGTGCCACGCTGCCCAATGGGCGCGTACAGGCCACCGTCCCTGTGGTCTAGTCTACATTAACTCGTCAGGACTGCACCCGCTCGCGCGAATTGCCCAAGGGCATGCACAGGCCGCTGTCCCCATAGTCCGGTCTACATCAACATGCAGCCGACTCGCTCGTCCGCGCCGGCTTACAACGCCACAGGCGACTCACCCGTCCGCGCCGGCTTACAACCTCGCGGCCGACCCGCTCGTCTGTGCCGGCTTACAATGCCACAGCCGGCTCTTTCTTATAGTTATTTTTCACTGGTTGAGACGCCCGAGGAAAATTCCAAGTGCAATCCACTTTATCTACCTTTTGAGTACATACTAAGTCATTTGAGAACAATTACTCTCGCCTGTGATATCGTTTGTGCAGAATAATTCTTCATTGCAAAGGTGGATTCACATCGCGTTATCAAATCCCAAGGATATACATCTTATGCTATGGCCAAGAATGAATAATCTCAAGCCAACTTCTTGAGTTGAAGACTCAGAGGCTACACAGACACGACTCAGCAAATCTTGCCAGTTTCAACAAATTCAAGAACCCCGGGTCATTGGAGGGAAGATAACCCGGTCCCAGAGGCTACTACCAAATTGATGAAAATTTAAGGGCCGTCCGAAAATTTCTGGCTTAAAAACAAGGATTTCGGTTTAAAATCCGTCTCAAGGGAAATCTATCTCTCACAAAGCTTTGAGCTCTCAATATCCGGTTCAACATCCGGTTCAGGAGGAGGACATCTCTCGCAAGTTTGAGTTCTCAGTAAAACATAAGGTCACTTGGGGGCTTCCCGATTAATGAGCAGAGCCTTGAATACCCTATTGATCAGGCTTACATGCCTTGTTAGAAATCACTTGGGGGCTTCTTGCCCAATTAAAGGTTACCAAAGAGAACTTGCTGCAGGGCGCAGTTCAAACATAGGTATCCTGCCTTGCAGGCTTATTATTGGTCACTTGGGGGCTTCTTGCTCAATGAGTATAGCTATACTTACCCTCTTGATCGGCTTATATGACAGATGTAAACACCAAATTCCAGGTTATCATGCCTGATGTCCTTGTTATTCTGCCCAGGTAATCCTAAAATGACCTGTCGTACTCTTGACAGTCAATCTTGTAATAAAGACCCTGAACTTGTCAAGGTTAAAACGGTGGTTTGCAATGTGAAGGTCGTCTTACAGGCTTGAATGAAGGATTAACTCAGTGGTTGTGCGGCCCATGAAAGCACTTGAGTTTTAGGCTTGGTGGCCTATGAAAGCCTTGGTTTTCTGATTTGTTGTTTTCTTTGAACATTTTTGGATTCATATCCTCGATCCATATTAACATATTGTTTAAAACAATTCAGGCCATGTAGCCTTAATTTTTATGACTCATACTTGAGAGTTGTGACGCCCGGATAATTAAGCTACAGTAAACCCCGGTTAATCGTGTCATGTCATCACATTATTGTAGCTAATCCTCACTTGATCCAAATCACTGTTCAAAATTCAAATTCAAATTTAAAGTCAAAAATTCAAAATTGTCAAACATGGAAACTAAAATGTTCAAAGTATGGAAAATGATCCCTCGATATTTTTCATGTTGAAACCACATTTTTATAAAGTTTTTAAATGCTCCTAGATGAATTAAACAGGGGCTAAAACAATTATTAAATACTTTTAAATAATAAACAAATGTAGAACTATTTTATTTAGTGCCAAATTAATTATGACAACGGCCTAACTAATAATGCTAATTTAGGGACTGAGTTGATATATTATAAAACTAAATATAAAGTAAAACAAAAAGAAACAGAAAAATAGATAAACAGAAATAAACAGAAAATGAAATGAAAAGAAACAAGCCCCCCCCCCACGCTGGGCCAAACGGCCCAGCTGGCCGCCGCACTGGACAGCCCACCAGGCCCAGCCGGGCCTCCTTAACCCCCCACTCCCGGAGAGCAAACCCTAACCCATAACCACACCCCCACTCCCCACGTCTCTCCCTTTCCCCTCGATCCAGATCGGATCGGGGCTGGCCCTGTGGCCGTCGCCTTGAGTCGCCTCGCCGGCCCCGCCCTCGTCCTCGCGCACCTGAGGACGTCGCCGGCGCCGCCGTGTCGCACACCTCGCTCCTCCTTCGTCTGGATCCGGATCGCAACATCCGCGCCCCGACCCCGTCGACGTCGATGGACGCCCCGCCACCTCGCCGCAGGATCGACGCCGCCACCCACCCTGAGCCTCCCCGAGCCCGCTGCCTATCCCTACAGCACCATTGTGAGCTCCGCCACCCCCCTATGCCTCCCCGAGCTCGGATACGAGCTCCTTCTTGTCCTCCCCACTACCCGTAGCTCCGACCACTGCTCTGCTAGTCGCCGCCATGACCCTAGCCCCTGCTGCTCCCGCTCTTCCCTGGCCGCGCCGTCGCCCCCGTCCGACGTGCCTACCCTGCTCGCCGCCCCTTTGCTCTGCTTGCCTCCGCCGTGATCGCTCGCACCCACCGCTGCCGCTGCTGCTCACTGCCCGCGCTCGCAGCCGTCGCGGCCGCCTTCGAGCCCCACTCGCTGGGCGCGCCCCTCATCTGGCGTGCGCTCGCGCCGCCCGCATCTTGTTTCGCCGGCGCCGGTGCCCCACTGTTGCCTACCTCCGCACCTGCTGCCTACCATGCCCGGCCACAGCTGGCCACGCCGGGCCACGTCCTCCTCCGCCGGGCAACGCCAAAACATGCCCGCTCCGGCTGGCCTTGCCCACCACCGCGCCGCTCGTCGCCGGCCCCGCGCTGCTCCACCACTACAGCGCCCCTGCTACGCCGTCCGGCGCCCGCTGCCGCATCGATGCCCATTCGGGCTGGGCGCTGGTGCCCCTGCGCCCGACGCTCGCTAACGACCCAGCCTGCTAAGGCCATATGGGCCTATGACATATGGGCCCCGCCCCAGAACGTATTAAAAAATATGAAAAAGAATTAATAAAATAATAATAATAATTAAATTAATTAAAATATTAATTAATTAATTAATTAAAGCATTAATTAACTTAATTAATTTTGTTAACTAACTATTAAACCAAATTAACCTGCTAATTAATCTAACTAGACAGTTAGTTAGTTAGTTAGGCAATGACATGCGGGACCCACTGGTTAGGTTGACCAGTCAACCCATGTTGACTGCTGACGTCAGCATGACATCATGCTGATGTCATAAATCTAATTTCGAATTAAATTAAATAATTAATTAAATTCCAGAAATTAATAAAATCTTTAGAAAATCATATCTTTTAATCCATAACTTGAATTAAATTATTTTCAACATGAAAGTTGCTTAGAACGACGAGACGAATCCGGATACGCAGCCCGTTCGTCCGCCACGCATCCCTAGCATAGCAAACACGCAACTTTTCCCCTCCGGTTCATCTGTCCAAAAACGCGAAACACCGGAAATACTTTCCCGGATGTTTTCCCCCTTCGCCGGTATCACCTCATACCGCGTTAGGGCACCCCTAGCATCGATACTTGTCATGTAATGCATCACTATGCCTCTGTTTGCTTAAATATTTATTGTTTCTTCCCCCTCTTCTCTCGCAAGACACCGAGACCGACGCCGCTGCTACCCAGTACGACTACGGTGTTGACGACCCTTCTCTCTTGCCAGAGCAACCAGGCAAGCCCCCCCCCCCCTTGATCACCAGATATCGCCTACTCTTCTCTATACTTCTTGCATTAGAGTAGTGTAGCATGTTACTGCTTTCCGTTAATCCTATTCTGAAGCATCGCCTGTCATTGCTGCTACAACTGTTGCTACCTTACCTGCAATCCTAAATGCTTAGTATATGATGCTAGATTATCATCAGTAGCCCTACACTCTTGTCCGTCTGCCATGCTATAGTACTGGGCCGTGATCACTTCGGGAGGTGATCACGGGCATATACTATATACTTTACATTGTTACATTACCGGTGATACTGTTTGGAGTTGGGGGTTGAAGGGGTAGGTGGGTCCATCCAGGTAGTGGTGGGTATGGGTTCCCGACGGCCCCCGACTGTTACTTTGTGGTGGAGCGACAGGGCAGGTTGAGATCACCTAGAAGAGAGGTGGGCCTGGCCCTGGTCGGCATTCGTGGATACATAACACGCTTAATGAGATCTTGGTATTTGATCTGAGTCTGGCCACTGGACTATACGCACTAACCATCTACGTGGGGACAGTTATGGGCACTCGACGTCGTGGTATCAGCCGAAGCCTTCGTGACGTCAGCGACTAAGCGGCATGCGCCGGGTTGGACTGGAACGCCTACTCTTGTATAAGGGAGGCTAGGTCTGCTCACCAGCCGCATTCGCAACGTGCAGGTGTGCAAAGGGAGATGGGCCCAGACCCCTGCGCCATAGGATTTAGACCGGCGTGCTGACCTCTCTATTGTGCCTAGGTAGGGCTACGACGTGTTGATCTTCCGAGGCCGGGCATGACCCAGAAAAGTGTGTCCGGCCAAATGGGATCAAGCGTGTTGGGAAATGTGGTGCACCCCTGCAGGGAAGTTGATCTATTCGAATAGCCGTGTCCCTCGGTAAAAGGACGACCCGGAGTTGTACCTTAACCTTATGACAACTAGAATCGGATACTTAATAAAACACACCCTTTCAAGTGCCAGATACAACCGGTGATCGCTCTCTGACAGGGCGGCGAGGGGAGGATCATCGGTTAGGATTATGCTATGCGATGTTACTTGGTGAACTTACCTTCTACTCTCTTCTCCTGCTGCAAGATGGAGGTTACCAGAAGCGTAGTCTTCGAAAGGCCTAGCTATCCCCCTCTTATTCTAGCATTCTGCAGTTCAGTCCACATATGATACTCTTAATCCATTTGATACCCATGCATACATATGTAGTGTAGCTCCTTGCTTGCGAGTACTTTGGATGAGTACTCCCGGTTGCTTTACTCCCCCTTTTCCCCATCCTATACCCGATTGCGGTGACCAGACGTTGGAGCCCAAGAGCCAGACGCCACCGTCGACGATGACTACTACTACTCGGGAGGTTCCTACTACTACGTGCAGCCCGCTGACGACGACCAGGAGTAGTTTAGGAGGATCCCAGGCAGGAGGCATGCGCCTCTTTTGATCTGTATCCCCGTTTGTGCTAGCCTTCTTAAGGCAAACTTGTTTAAGTTATGTCTGTACTCAGATATGGTTGCTTCCGCTGACTCGTCTATGATCGAGCTCTTGTATTCGAGCCCTCGAGGCCCCTGGCTTGTAATATGATGCTTGTATGACTTATTTTATTTGTAGAGTTGTGTTGTGATATCTTCCCGTGAGTCCTTGATCTTGATTGTACACGTTTGCGTGTATGATTAGTGTACGATTGAATCGGGGGCGTCACAAGAGTCCTGGGTTAATAACCCGCCCTGATAGTGGATTATAAGTCGCCAGGATATTTGCCTTGAGCAATCAACATCATGATATTTCATGCCTACAGATTATAATTATCAAGGCATTACCATGGTATCAATCTACACGTATGTTTTTTCAATAATTATATGAATATTGGGGGTTTCATAACCCGCCTTGGCTATGGACTTTAAGTCGCCAACATACTTTGGATTGTGCGATTGAAATCATGCGCTTATAAATCTTTGGGTTGTCATCATCATTGGATATGATGATGTAAGCCGGCAGTATGAGCCAATTTTATAGGTATTTTCTTAATTGTGATATGAATATACGAGGTTTGATAACTCGCCCTGGATTTTGACTTTAAGTCACCAGTATATTTTGGCCTCGATGGCCTTAATTCTAGTCTTTTCCATAATTGCATAAGACTATATTATATTTGGGTTGTCACCCGCCCTGGCTTTTGACGTTAAAGTCGCCAGGGCATATGTTGTTTAAACTTTGTGCAGGACATGCAGAGCTATGGCCTACATAAATGATTTAGTTAAAGCTTATCATCAGACATTAAAATTGGTGTCTCAAAAGGATTATTAGTTCTTGCTTTTTACAAAGGCTATAAGCTGTCGGGTTACAAAAATCCCGGATTACAATGGATGCGCATTAAGTCGCCATCGGCCAAGAGCCGTTGGGTATTTAACTTGGATTTACTTGTCAACAGATAAAATATTCAAATCTTTAATAGCCAAACTTGGCTGGATTTTCATTATGGTATTGAATGATTCAGGTTTTCATACTGGATTATATTATTCAAATCTTTAATAGCCAACATGGCTGGATTTTTATTATGGTCATCAATAACCAGTATTATGATTGAGGTTTTAAAATTCTGCTTCAGAGCAATGGCTATAATTTCTTCATCTAGAGTACCAGTTCACAACAAGAGCATGGTTCAATATTGATATGCAAAGGCTTTTAGCAACATCATCCGGATAATGCATATGGTTTTATTTAGTCCCGAGTCGCTACAGGCATACGACCCGACACTTGGGGGCTACACTATTCAAATAAAGATTACATCGAGTATGCAAGTCCAATGTCACTGCAAGCATGCACCATGGCACTTGGGGGCTAATGCAAAGTCATTTTAACTCGCCTCATTGAAAACCCGATCCATCACATAGTGATGAGCCGGCCCTTGGGGGCTACTGATATGTCTCCAACGTATCTATAATTTATGAAGTATTCATGCCATGTTTACAATAATTTTATATGGTTTTGGTATGATTTGCATGGAACTAACCAGGACTGATGTTGTTTTCAGCAGAACTACCGTGTTGTTGTTTTTTGGGCAGAAATGAAAGTTCTCCAAATGAGCTGAAACTTTTTGATGATTTTTTTGGAACGAGAAGACCCCTAAAGCTTCATGGAAGGACCAGAAGGTGAAGGAGTAGGGCAGAAGACATCAGGGCGCGCCTAGGGCCATACCCGTGCCCCGGTGGGTTGTGCTCACCTTGAGGCCCATCTTCACGTGAAGCCGACGCCAAAAAATCCTATAAATAGGAAAAACATATAAAATAACCCTAGATCAAAAGTTCCGCCGCCGCAAGCCTCTGTAGCCACCGAAAACCAATCTAGACCCCGTTCCGGCACCCTGCCGAAGGGGGGAATCATCTCCGGTGGCCATATTCATCATCCCAGCGACCACCACGATGAGGCGGGAGTAGTCCACCTCGGGGCTGAGGGTTTGTACCTGTAGCTATGTGTATAATCTCTCTCTCCCGTGTTCTTGAGATGTCACGATCTTGATGTATCGCGGCCTTTATTAATATAGGCAGATCATATGGTGTTTTCCCCTCTCTATCTTGTTGTGATGAATTGAGTTTTTTCCCTTTGAGATTTCGTTGTTATCTGATTGAATACTTTTATGGATTTGAGAGCACTTGATATATGTCTTGCATATGTATACTCGTGGTGACAATGGGGTATCATATTGATTCACTTCATATGTGTTTTGGCACTCAACTTGCGGATTCCCGCGGTGACATTGGGGTAATCTATGCATAGGTGTTGATGCACGTTCTCATCTTTTGTTTCTCCAGTAGGAATCTTAGGGCACTCTTTGAAGTTCTTTGTGTTGGATTGAGTATTATGAATCTGAAATTATTTGGTGTTATTTTGGTACGAACTCTTGGATAGATCGATCGGAAAGAATAGCTTCGAGGTGGTTTCATACCCTACAAATGAGTTATTCGTATGTTCTCCGCTAGATAGGAACTTTGGAGTGATTCTTTATTGCACGTTGAGGGGTGGTTATATGATCCAATTATATTAGCATTGTTGAGAGATTGCACTAGCGAAAGTACGGACCCTAGACCTCATTTTCAAGCATTGCAATACCGTTTTTGTGCCCGTTTACTATTTGCTACCTTGCTGTTTTTATTTATTCAGATTATAAAAGTATATATCTACCATCCATATTACACTTGTATCACCATCTCTTCGCCGAACTAGTGCATCTATACAAATTGCCATTGTATTAGGTGTGTTGGGGAGACAAGAGAATTCTTGTATTTGATTGCAGGGTCATTTGAGAGAGACCATCTTCATCCTACACCTCCCACGGATTGAGAAACCTTAGGTCATCCACTTGAGGGAAAATTTCTATTGTCCTACAAAACTCTGCACTTGGAGGCCCAACATGTGTCTACAAGAATAAAGTTGCATAGTAGACATCAAGCTCTTTCATGGCGCTGTTGCCGGGGAGGTGAATGCTTGAAGATATATCTTTAGATCTTGCAACCGAATCTTTTAGTTTCTTGTTTTATCACTAGTTTGGTTTATAAAAAATAAAACTACATAAAGAATGGAATTGAGGTTGCATCATATTATTGATCATATTTACAATATCTTTCTTGAAAATGATGGATCAGAATATTGTGCTCAACTGTTAGAAGAAGAAGTTAATAAAATGTTTGGCATGAAATATTTGAATGATGAGCATGATTGCAATGTTGTTCCTATGAATTCTTTGAATGTCCAAAATTCTAATGATGATTGCACAAGTCATGACAAAAATGTTTCTTATAAGCTTGTCAATTTTTGTGGAGTGCATAAAGTTTGTAAAGATGTGCCTTATAGGGAAGATAGATTTTGCAAGAAGCATAAACATGATAGAACCAATTTTTTTCTCAAAGTGATAGATGAATTTGCTACAAAATTATGTTCTCTTTGTCCTATTACTTGTGAACTTTGCAATAAGGTTGGTCATCTTAATTTCCAATGCATGCTTTTTCATGATCGAATCATGTCCAAATATTGCAATAACTTGATCACCCTAGAACTTTATAATGAACTTTGTTTATTCTTGGGGAGTGAAGAATTGACATATAAAATAGTTAGTTTGACGTATTCATTCTCATGGACGACATTGACACTAAACTAAAAAATATCTATATGTTTTGCATGGTAAATTGCAATGAGAATGTTTATATTGCCAACTATAGAAAGATGGGAAAACCAATATAATATAAAAGGAATACTAATGAAATGGTAAAGATTTCCACTTTCCCTCCTATTGTCTCACATGATGAAATAGGGGACGAGGAGGAGCTCCCTATTCAACCCATCTCATCAATAAGAAGTTTGAAAAAATTAATTATTCCCACATGTGAGGTGGTGAAGAAGAAAAGGAAAAGAAGAAAGAATAGAGGTAAAAAGGTATCTCTCCCAAATAATGTTGCTCCAATTATTGTTGTGCCTCATGAAAATGAATCAAAAATAATTGTGGAGGATGATGCGCTTGATGATGATATTGCTTCAATGTCTTATGGCACAATGTCCGAAAGCACTATTGATGATGATTTTGTTATGCCTATTTCTTGTTGTGATGATTATGATTGGGAATATAATGATATTTCTTATAATCTTGGAAATATTTTTGGAACCAACTTGGGAAATTATGATGATAGCAATTGTTATACCGTTGGTGCTATTCATACTATTAATGATGAGAGTGATCATGCTTTTGATATGCCAAGCCACAAGCTTGGGGATGTTATGTTTGATGATAATGACATGTTTGAGAATTTATTTGCTGCAGTTAATGTTTGTCCCAAGCTTGGGGAGGATACGCTTAATGAAGATGATATTTTAGTCCCCTTACTTTGAATGATCAAATTTGCTATGATGATTGCATGCCTCCCACTTATGATGATAATTGTGATGACACTTATGTT
Source organism: Triticum dicoccoides (assembly GCF_002162155.2). Taxonomy (NCBI): domain Eukaryota; kingdom Viridiplantae; phylum Streptophyta; class Magnoliopsida; order Poales; family Poaceae; genus Triticum; species Triticum dicoccoides. The sequence goes on along the minus strand of NC_041386.1, from coordinate 254,188,998 downwards.
ATAAAAAGTAGTGATAATTATTGTCATAATTTTGAATATCCTTTTACTGAACAGTACTCTTTTAATGTGGGAACAATTCATAGTATTCGAGTTTCATATGATACTCCCACTATTATGAATGAGAATAAAATTGCTTATGTGTAGAGTAGTAAAAATACTATGATTATGGATCATGAAAGGGATTCTTTGGGTGATAGTTATATTGATGAATCTACTCATGATGCTACTGAAAATTATTATGAGAGAGGAATTTATGATTCATGATGCTCTCTTTATGTTCCAGTTCTTATTTTTTATGTGAGCATCATTGAAATCATCATGCCTAACTAAAAGGTATTAAAGAAAAGCGCTGATTGGGAGACAACCCAACACTTTTACCTACTATTTTTGTGTGTTCACATGATTAGGCTACTGTAGTAATCATGTTTTATTGCTTTCGTTTCAATAAATTGCCAAGTAAGACCTTTGGGATGGCTTACGGTGATAGTTGATTTGATCTTGCTGAAAAACAGAAATTTTTTTGCTCAGGAAAACAATTCTCATTTTTAACAGAAGCATGATAAAATGCTGATTCTTTTTGCAGAAAATTAATAGACAAATTGGCCAGGTTTTCCTATTTTTTCAGAATCTTTGGAGTAGTAGAAATATGGCTGGAGTACAGAGACTGTTCTGTTTTTGACAGATTCTATTTTCAATGCATAGTTTGCTTGTTTTGTAGTTTCTATGACTTATATTGCTCAATATAAATTGTAGAAACGATATGCTATATTAGGCATTGTGTGGAAACAATTATGAATCTTGTTTTTGACAGTACCAAAGTAAAATGGTTTGCTCTTTATCATACTAACATATCTCACAAAGTTCCGTTAAGTTTTGTGTGATTGAAGTTTTCAAGTGTTGGGTGAGATGTCGATATGAAGAGAATAAGGAGTGACAAGACCCTAAGCTTGGGTATGCCCAAGGAACCCCAAGGTAATATTCAAGGATGATCCAAGCAACTAAGCTTGGGGATGCCTCGGAAGGCATCCCCCCTTTTGTCTCCAACATTACCAGTAACCTCACTTAGAGCTATGTTTTCATTCATCAAATGATATGTGTTTTGCTTGGAGCGTCAATTTATTTTGTTAGGATTTTCTTGCTGTTATTGAGAATAATGTTTTGCATCTTTTATTTCGATAAAACTGGGTACGATAGCCTTTGCTATGCTTATTTTGCAAGTCTACATGTTTCTGTTTGAAAACAGAAAGTTTACCACTATTGCAAAAATTCCCTAGAAAAGCCAGAATGTGATAAAATGTTGAAACTTCTTGAGAAATAAGATCTGATTAATTTTCTATTGTGTGGTGATATTTGTATAACTTTTGGAGTTGAATAAGTATTGATACTCTTGCATTCTTTACAGACTGTACTGTTTTGGCAGATTGATGTTATGTTTGCATTATTTGCATATGTTTGCTTGTTTAATGATTCTATTTGAGGATAGGAGTACTAAATATGCAGAGGCATTTAGTGTGCAATGTTGAATAATAATTTTAGTGATTCCGTACTGTCGGTGCACTAGAGTAGGGGTACCCTAGTATCCCGAACTTGTGCACGGGCAGTTGCAGCGCCGCGCGGCAAGGCTTGCCGGGTGACCGCCAAGACCCTCCATGGTTCCCTTGAAGACCATTCAAGACCATTCAAGAACAAAGTACTCAAACCAAGGCCCCGGCAAGAGGAGCTTGCCGAGAAGGCCAACCCAGGACCCGGCAAGAGGATCTTGCCGGGAAGCCGACGAGATCCCGGCAAGAGGAGCTTGCCGGGAAGGCCACTCAAGGCATACCAAGAAAGCTTGCCGCGACGCGCCCTGCGTCCCGGCAAGGCCCGGTGAGCAACAAGCTCCCAAACACGACAAGACGACGACCGCGGCAAGGAGCTTGCGGCGGGAAACCCCCACTTCATGCCCGCGCTCCAGCACACCTACTAACGTGTCGCTCTAGGACTCTCCCAAGCACACGTGGCAGGAGGCCGCGCAGCTAGGGGTGCGCGGTGGCAAGCGGAGATGAAGAGAAGGCCATCGTGGCAAACGGTGGCGCTCCTAACGGTCACTTTTTGCACTGTTTAGGCAACTCATACGGGCATTCAATGCCCCTATCCCCTGCCGTCAGAGTTAGGTAGGATACACTGTGTCTACAGTAGCGGTAGGTGCAGCTACCGCATTCTTTTTCCATTTCTACCCCTCTCGTCTACGTTGCCACCTGTCGGTGACCCCTTGAAAGTATAAAAGGAGGCCCAAGCGCAATGTAGAAGGGGGTTCGGCTCATTCGAAACACCAGGAACACTCCCACGCTCAGTCTGATAGCGTCCATCGCTCCTGAGCGAGAATTCAATACACACAAACAAGCAGCAGTAGGGTTTTACGCATCCGTGCGGCCCAAAGCTGGGTAAAAACTGCTCACGTGTACCACCTCGATCCGCTCTTTGTGCGGCCTCCGCCCCCCTCCGAACCGAAAGGGCCCCGGTCCCCATAGGTGTTGGTGGATCAGCTTCCCCGACATCTTTGGCGCGCCAGGTAGGGGGCGTCGAGATCGTGCGAACCCGATCCGGCGTGCACGCGAGCTAAATCTTCATCGTCTTCACCGACATGCCACCGAAGAAGAAGGATTCGGAGGTAGCTGTTCGGTCTGCGTCGCTTTCACCGCCTCCGGAGCAAACGGGTGGCGGAGTGGACGCCGGCGGAAGAATGGGCGTCGACGAGGGAGCCCTCAATGCGGCCAAGTCCAAGGACAAGGCGGCACAGACCTCGGCGTCCATGCGCGCACCGCGTCCCTCTCAGGAGGCGCGGGACCAGCAGCGTCATGGCGTTCGCAGCGCCATACGTCCACTGGGCCAAGATCAAGCTGGTGGTTCTCGTGGCGCTCAAGGCCAACATGCACGTCAACATGCTGGCTCGAGCGAAGTACGGTCGCCTGGACGGGGCACTGCTCCTTCTAACGTGGTTAGGAGTCCGAGAACGCCCCGCTCCTCGCACCGTTCACCTCCGCCGCCCACCACTCCAGCAGAAGCTTTGGCGCGAGCTCAACTGCTCCTAGATTATCCTCCGACGGCGGACAAGACCGACGAATGGAGGGCCACTATCCATAGCCTCATCGGCTTCGCCAACGGCGACACTGCGCGACAACCAAGCACCTCGCTGCCGCGGCAGGATAGCCGGACGTGAGCCGATGGCAACAAGACTGGGGGAGGTGCGACTTCCATGCACTCTCCACTATGAAGGCCAAAATCGCCGACTCACCGGGTCCACCCCGACAGCGGCTCCACCGCGTCGTCAGACCCACGAGCTCGTCGCGACCAGCGCCAAGTTCTCCATGAACGACAACAAGAAGATGCTCGAACCCGCATCGAGCGCCGAAGAGAAGCGCGACGTCAATCCGACAAGCGCGCTGGGCCCTCTGTTGACATGCATGCGCCAGGGGAACCAGGCGATCTGTCGTACGCGGTAGGTTGTCCTGCGTTCACCTGTGAGCTGCGGCAAGTCCAGTGGCCCAGCACAAAGAATTTCAAACCAGACGTACCAGAGAAGTACGACGGCAAGACGCATCCGTCGGAGTTTCTCAGCATCTACACCATCGCGGTGCAGGCTGCCGGGGGACGGGACGACAAGATCCTTGCCAACTACTTCCCGCTGGTACTCAAGCCCAACGTCAGGTCCTGGCTCATGCACTTGCCGGACAATTCCATCTCCTCTTGGGCAGATTTATGCCATCAGTTTGTCGGCACCTTTACAGGCGGCCACAAGCCACATGGCCAAGAGAGCGATCTTCATCTGCTCGCCCAGAAGGAAGGAGAGCCACTGCGCAAGTACATTCAGAGATTCAGCCGTGTACAGCACAACATCCCAGACGTCCACCCTGCCGCGATCATCAGCGCGTTCCATCAGAACGTGCGAAACCGAAGGATGAGGGAGGAGATGGCGATGTGTAAGATCAGAGACGTCAGTGAGCTTTACGCCCTGGTCGACAAGTGTGCACGCGCTGAAGAGGGGAGGAGGCTCCCCGGAGAGAGTACAAGAGCAGGAGGATCCGACAGTGAGGATGCCGCCCCGACAAGGAAAGGCCGGCAGCGGAACAGCAGAAGGAAAAAGGGCAAGGAAGTGCTAGCTGTCGAGCAGTCCGGCAACGGAGGTGGCGCCAAGGAAGCTAAAGCTGGTGGCTCCGACAAGGAGGCCCAGCCTAAGGCGGCCGCCGACAAGCAGGACAGCTCCGGCAAGCAGTATTGTAAGATTCACCGCACCAAGGGTCACGATCTCCAGAACTGCAAGAAAGTCGAACAGCTTGTTGAGCAACAGAAAGCTGAGTACGAGCGGTGCGACAAGGAGAAGGCCCAGGAAGGAACTGGTGGATCCGGCAAGAAACGTCCCGGCCGAGGAGGACGCCGCGGCAAGGCCAAGCAGCGGCAAGGAGATAGGCCTCCCCGTGGCCGCGACAAAGATGAAGACGACGACGATGACGAAGACATGGATGATGACGAGGCCGACGAGCAGGAATTTCAGAAAGCCACAGAGGTCCTGTGCATTGACGGTGGCGCCTCTTTGCATACTTCGCACCGCCAACTCAAGCAGTGGATGCGGGAAGTGAATGCAGCAGAGCCATCCATAGAGTCACGCAAGCCTCTGAAATGGTCCAGCACGCCTATCATCTTCGACATTGAGGATCACCCTGATCGCGTAACTGCGGTCGGGCGCTTGCCGATGTTGGTTTCACCAACTATCCGCAACCTCAAGGTCACGAAGATGCTAGTTGACGGCGGGGCCGACTTGAATCTGATCTCCTCCGCGGTCCTTCAGAAACTCTAGATCCCTGACAGCGAGCTCGAAGAGACCGGCACATTCCAAGGAATCAACCCAGGAAGGAGCAAGCCGAAGGGGAAGATCACGCTGCCGGTCACATTTGGCAGCGAGCTGAATTTCAGAACTGAGAGGGTCACATTTGACATTGCCGATTTTCCATTGCCCTACAATGGGATCCTTGGCTGTCCAGCGCTCGCCAAGTTTATGGTAGCCTCTCACTATGCGTACAACATGCTCAAGATGCCAGGCCCGATAAGTGTCATCTCTATCCCCGGCGACAAGAAGGATGCCCTTATCTGCGCCGACAAAATCTACCGGGAAGCAGCAGCCGCAGCTGATCACAACACACTTGCCGCTGAAGCTCCCGGGGGGAAGAAGAAGACAAAGTCCGGCAAGAGCTCTGATGCCCACTCTGGCAAGCGCACCTCTTCGGAGTGCTGCGCTACCGTCGAGGACGCACCATCGAGCTCCACCGGCAAGTGCAAGAAGACGATGGCAGCTCCACCCGAGACCAAGAAGGTGTCCGCCAAGGAGGACGGCACTGGTGGTACCTTCACCATCAGTGCCATGCTTGACCCCAAATAGGAAAGCGCGCTCATTGCTTTCCTGCGGGCGAATGTCGACGTGTTTGCATGGCAACCGTCTGATATCCCCGGTGTTCCCAGGAAAGTAATCGAGCACCACCTTGCCGTCTGTCCTCATGCGCGGCCCGTCAAGCAGAGAGTCAGGAGGCAAGCAGTGGAGCGCCAAGAGTTCATTGCAGAAGAGATCAGGAAATTGGAAGCAGCAGGCCTTGTCAGAGGAGTGCTCCATCCCACGTGGTTGGCCAATCCTGTAGTCGTGCGCAAGGCGAACGGGAAATGGAGGCTTTGTATAGACTTCACTGATGTCAATAAAGATACCATCAAATCTTCATGGCAGAAGAAGATGAGGAAAAAACCGCATTTATCACCCCTTGCGGCACATACTGTTTTGTACGGATGCCCTTTGGGTTGAAGAATGCTGGTTCAACATTTGCAAGGGTAGTCCATGTCGCTTTTGAGCCACAGATACACAGAAATGTGGAAGCCTACATGGATGATATAGTGGTCAAGAGCAAGGACAAGGCTACCCTGATCCAAGATTTAGAAGAAACTTTTGCAAATCTGCGCAAGATCAACCTCAAGCTCAACCCCGAGAAGTGCGTGTTTGGAGTCCCTTCCGGCAAGCTTCTCGGGTTCTTTGTGTCTCAGCGGGGAATTGAAGCCAACCCCGACAAGATCAAGGCCATCGAGCAGATTGAAGCACCGAAGCGCGTCAAGGATGTGCGAAGGCTTGCCAGTTGCGTGGCTGCTCTCAGCGGGTTTATCTCTAAGTCTGCTGAGCGCGCCCTGCCGTTTTTCAAAATATTGAAAAAGGCAGGTCCAATAAAATGGACTCCGTAAGCGGAGGACGTGCTACAGGACTTGAAGAGGTACATGTCCTCCACTCCAATACTTGTCGCACCTAAGCCACAAGAGAAGTTGCTGCTATATCTGGCAGCAACCAATCAAGTGGTTAGTGCTGCGTTAGTAGCAGAGAGGGAGGCGGACGATGAGCCAGCAACTGCGGCAAGTGAATCCAGCAACAAGCAGGGGGCTTCTCCGACAAGCTCTGGTCCCGACAAAGATGAATCTGCGCAGACGTGCAAGGAGGTGCAGAAGAAGATGGTGCAGTGCCCAGTTTACTTTGTCAGCTTCCTTCTCCAGGGGGCTAGGTCGAGGTACTCTGGTGTGCAAAAATTGCTTTTTGGCCTTCTCATGGCCTCGAGAAAGCTGCGCCATTACTTCCAGGCACACGAGATCGTAGTTGTCACTCGCTTTCCGCTGAAGAGGATACTGCAGAATCCAGAAGCAACAGGCAGGATTGTCGAGTGGGCATTGGAACTGTCAAGCTTTGGCCTCAAGTTTGAGAGCACTGCAACGATCCAAAGCAAGGCATTGGCAGAGTTCATAGCAGAGTGGACGCCAACCCCAGACGAAGAAATTCCAGAGACGAGCATCCCCGTCAAGGAGACAAGCAAAGAGTGGCTGATGTACTTTGATGGTGCCTTCTCGCTGCAAGGCACCGGTGCTGGCGTGCTGCTTATCGCACCCACCGGAGAGCACCTCAAGTACGTAGTTCAGATGCATTTCCCCAAGGAGCAAGCAACGAACAATACTGCAGAGTATGAGGGTTTGCTTGCCGGCCTCAGAATCGCAGCCGACCTTGGGATCAAGAAACTCATTGTAAGGGGTGACTCGCAGCTTGTCGTCCGCCAAGTGAACAAGAACTACCAGAGTCCATTGATGGAAGCTTATGTTGATGAAGTGAGAAAGCTAGAAGAACACTTTGACGGCCTGCAAATGGAGCATGTTCCGCGAGCTCAGAATGACATTGCTGATGGCCTGTCAAAGTGCGCTGCACTAAAGTTGCCTGTGGAACCAGGGATCTTTGTGCTCAAGCTGACTCAACCATCCGTGACACCATCAACTGGACAGAAAAAGAAGAGGAAGTTGGTTTCTGGTGACTACTTTCCGGCAGAGCTTCCCGAAGCCGCCGCCAAGAAGGTCCCCAAGATCGACGCCAAGAGTGCTGAGGAGCAGTCTGCTCCGGCGAACCTCTTGGTTTGTTCCGTTGAAGCAGACGCTCCCGACAAGTTTTGCTCCGGCAAGCTTGCCGGGGAATATCACGCTCCGGCCGAACCGCAGGTTCTTGCTGTAGAAGCGGATGTTCCCGCAGCAACAGATACGCCTTTAGTCCTTGTTGTCGAGCCGCAAGCTCTAGCATGGGCGCAGCAGATTGTCCGTTTCCTTCAGACAGGAGAGCTTCCCGAAGAGCAAGAAGAAGCGGAAAGAGTAGCCCGGCAGTCAAGTATGTACAAGTTTGTCGACAACACACTGTACAGAATAAGACTCAACGGTGTGAAATTGAAGTGCATTCGCCGGGAAGATGGACAACAGTTGTTGGCAGAGATACATGGAGGCATATGTGGTCACCACATTGGCGCAAGAGCACTTGCCGGCAAAGCTTTCCGGCAAGGTTTCTTCTGGCCGACAGCCCTCCAGGATGCAACTGCACAAGTAACCAAGTGTGAAGCGTGCCAGTTCCATTCCAAACAGATACACCAGCCAGCTCAAGCTCTCCAGACGATCCCTTTATCCTGGCCATTTTCGGTCTGGGGGCTCGACATCCTCGACCCCTTTCCCCGAGCTGTCGGGGGCTTTGAGTTCTTGTACGTCGCCATCGACAAGTTCACAAAGTGGCCGGAAGTGGAACCAGTGAGGAAGGTGACAGCACAGTCAGCAGTCAAGTTCTTCAGGTCGATTGTTTACCGTTTCGGGATCCCTAACAGGATCATCACCGACAACGGCACGCAATTTACGAGCCGCACCTTCATGCAGTACGTCCAAGATCTTGGCGCCAAGGTCTGCTTCGCTTCTGTTGCTCATCCGAGAAGCAACGGTCAAGCGGAGAGGGCAAATGCTGAAGTGCTGCGAGGCCTCAAGACCAGAACTTTCGACAGGCTGCACAAGTGCGGAAGAAACTGGATCGAGGAGCTGCCGGTGGTTCTTTGGTCGATCAGGACGACGCCAAATCGAGCCACTGGCTAGACACCCTTCGCTCTAGTCTACGAGCGGAGGCAGTTCTCCTCACGGAACTCGTTTACGGGTCGCCTCGAGTGCTTGCTTATGATGAGCTCGAGCAAGAGCAGCTGCGACAAGATGACGCGCTGCTCCTTGAGGAAGACCGTCTTCAGGCTGCTGTGCGAGCCGCTCGCTACCAGCAAGCTTTGCGTCGCTACCATAGCCGCAAAGTTAAGGCCAGAAGATTCGAGGAAGGCGACCTTGTTCTTCGGCGTGTTCAGTCCGCCAAGAATTCCAACAAGTTGACGCCGAAGTGGGAAGGCCCTTATCGGGTGAAACGAGTCACTAGGCCCGGCGCTGTCCGCCTTGAGACCGAAGATGGCATTCCGGTGAGCAACTCCTGGAACATTGAACATCTTCGTAAGTTTTACCCGTAGGGCGCGGTTGCCGGAAGCTTTTTCGGCAACCACCTTTTGTACAAGTCTTGCCGCTGTTGCATGTAATCCTTTGTACAAAGCCAGGCGCAGACCCCGTGCACCAGTAAAGTTCATGTGCCCCGCACATCTTGTCAGTTTTTTATGCTATAATCCTTTTTCGCATATGTTATCTGACACTTTGTGCAGCACCAGACCCGGGTAAGCGATAACGAGCCCAAGGCTCCATATCATTACTTTATTTCTCTGTTTCTTTCTCAAAAGAAGGAAGGTTCCCTCGCCCACAAGGTTTACCGGGGGGGAAGGAGAAGATAATGGTGTGGACCAGGCCGTTCAAGAAAGTTTCTCCTTGCCGGGAAGCAGACGACACAAAAGCTAAGTTGCTAAAGCTTGAGCAATCAGTTTTTTAAGTCTTTGAGTTATTTTCCTTGAAAGACCGTGCTTTGTATGGAAAACCTGTGCGCGGAGGAACCAACTCGTAGCTAGTTGCGCCTTTACTTTGTTTCGAGTCCGCTCAACAACTTAAGTGAGCTGCTAGCGCCCTTACTTTGCTTCGAGTCCGCTCAGCAACTTAAGTGAGCCGCTAGCGCCCTTACTTTGTTTCGAGTCCGCTCAACAACTTAAGTGAGCTGCAACTAGTTGCGACAAGGTTGCTTGTCGGTAGCGACCCTGCCAGCAGGCTGCTGAAGTTCCGCACTCGGCGCTCGCGGCAAGGGTGCCTACACCGGCAAGTTTCCCTAGAAAGCGTAGGGCAGAACCATACAAAGCCAAGAGTCGAGTAAAGGAAGTAACACAGCAATTTTTTGCCTAAGATAGAGTTATATTACAAAAATAACTTGTCGCGCCTCTAATAAAGTGTTCCCATGACATGACTGGCAGTGACAAGAAAAGAAGAAAACGAACGGTCTAATCTACGCGACCGCCGTCAACCCTTTTGACCTCATTCACCATTTCCACAACGGGTGCGACGAGGAACTTAAGTGCGTCAAGATCAGCGTCCGCCGGCAGCCTCTTGAGGACGTTGGTGAGGTTGAGGCCCGGATTGTGGAAGGCCACCTTCACCAGCACCTTCTCCAGAACTCCGGCGCAAATCGAGCGTGACTCGTCGGCCAACTGCTTTGGGATCCGTTCCCGGAGTTGCTGGAGCGCCACCGCCACGCCTTTGAAGAATAGAGTGAGCTTGGCGCTGGGTTGGAGTTCCTCGTCGAAAGAGTACCCGAAGCCTTCCACCCCGGGGTCATAGCATGCATGCTAGAGGTCGAGTGTCCGTCCTTTTGCTTCTCTTTCGTTCGCAGGGCTCGCATATCCTGGCCAGACTGCTTGAGGACGAAAAGGAGAAGAAGGGCGCGCCGGCACCTGGGCCCCGGCAAGCCAGTATCGCTGGGGGCTGCGAGTGCCAAGAATCGTCCATGGCAAACCAGAGTTGCCGGGGGCTGCAATATCAGATAAGTCTTTCATCCCTCATCATGCATCCTCTTATGGACTGGGGAATGCGAAACCGCGTTTCTTCCCGAAAACTGCCGTGCTCCCTCAACTTTAGGCCCTGGGGCTCGTTCCCGGGGCCAAGTTTGGTCGTAGTCGCGGCAGCAAAGGGGTGAAACGAGGAGACCGCACCCACCTCGTTCCCGCCTCCGTCAAAGGCGTGAGAAAGGTCGAGCGACGTGGGAAGGCGGCAGGGCCTGTTGCCGGGAGATGAAATGTCTGTCCAAGGGATACCAAGGATTTGCTCCTTGGCGTGGGTTCTACTCGCGAGACAAATAACCCGGCAAGCATCCCCTTTTCATTAGAAAACATCCCACTCAGGTACAGTCCATAGAGGATGAAAAACATGAAAGAGAGGATTACAAGTTTTAGATACAGCTAAGGCCCGAAGGCTTACAAATTAAAAAGATAAGATGCCCGTAATCCCTTTCCTGTCCCTCTCTTCAGGAGGCAGGTCAAGGAGGCGAAAAGGGCAAAAGGAGTGCCTAGGCGAGCTACGGGTGCCAGAAGACACCAAGAGAACATCCCGGGGGCCGTCCGAAGGCTGGACGGCGATGGCGGCGCTGGAAGCGGGGCTCGAAGATGGGGCGGCAGGACGTCAGCACGCTGTCGAGGGCACCACGCCCTCGTACTCCGACCTGACGGCCTTGTCGCCAGCCCTCTTCCCCTTCCGCAGCCTCCCTACGCCAGCCGCCCAAGGAGACGACCCCGGGGAGTTCAAGGAGCCGGCGACACGGATGATGGGGTCGCCGGTGCCGCGCGAAGCGGCGCCCGACGCCTAGTCGGACCCGCCACCCTGCCGCCCGCTACCCTCATCGTCGCTATTGCTCTCCTCCTCGTCACTCTCGCTCGAGGAGGAGCCTTCGCTATCGGAGGAGCTGTCCACGCAGCACTTCGCCTGAGTGCCGAAGCACCCGAAGACCTTGACGGAGAGGAGATCGCCCTCCATCAACTTAAAATGGAGGGTAAACCCCTCCATCAGGCTGTGGATACGGGCGAACGTCTTCCACCCTCGATCAAGATACATCACATTAGGGGCTGGGAATACAACGCGGACTCGCGTGCCGCTGATCCCACAGCCCCTCATGTGCAGTCTCAGTGTCTCGGGCGGGTCCAACTCCATCGCGCTCGCAAACGGAGCTGGAAGCCGGAGGCGACGACTAGGCGCCCGGCGTAGCTTGACGAAGAACTCGCAAGGGTCGTCCCCTATATGGACCGCCGTGGGGGGAGGAGCCGCCGGCGGAGGCGAAGCTGGCGCTCCGCCCCGCCCGCCTCTTCCCCGAGCACCTCGACCTCGTCCGTGACCTCGCCCCCTCCCTCTTCCCCTTATGGCTGGCTCTGCCACCACGGGCGCGGGAGAGGGAGAGATGCGCTGTCTGGCGGCGACCCTCGCCGCCACCGATGAAGGGCCTGGGTTCCCTTTCTCCATGGCGAATGAGAGAAAGGGGAGCAGAAGCTGAAGAAAGGAGGAGATGAGAGAGTGCGGGTTTCTGTGCTCCCCTCCCGCTCTTTATAAAGGAGCGAGGTGGGGGCTCAGCCGCCCCGCTCAGCGAATCAAGGCACGGGAAGAGCAGGGAGTCGGGGCCAACCCGCTGCCTCTGCTCGCGACGGCCCAGTTTCCCACTTCCACCGTCCGCGACCCCAAGCGCATGGGAGCCGCGTGGCGGGGATGCAGAACCAAGGCGACGGATGAGGCGGCCTTGCTCCGCCTCGTGATCGCGAGGAGTGGACGTCCCGAAAACCGTGCACCGGCCCCGTCCAGTAAATGCACCATGCCCCCACGCCTACCTCCGTTTAGGGAGGAGGGCGTGAACCGTCCCCATCATCGTGGCCTGACGCATGCTCGAGGGGCTTAGCCCCACGCACGCCGCCCGCGTCACCCACGACGCCGCATTTGACGCGTGCCATTCTGGGCGTGCGCGGTGGGAGCAGGGAGATATGCACCGTGTGTGGCCCAGGCCCGGGGGCTCCTGTCGGTGCACTAGAGTAGGGGTACCCTAGTATCCCGAACTTGTGCACGGGCAGTTGCAGCACCGCGCGGCAAGGCTTGCCGGGTGACCGCCAAGACCCTCCATGGTTCCCTTGAAGACCATTCAAGACCATTCAAGAACAAAGTACTCAAACCAAGGCCCCGGCAAGAGGAGCTTGCCGGGAAGGCCAACCCAGGACCCGGCAAGAGGATCTTGCCGGGAAGCAGACGAGACCCCGGCAAGAGGAGCTTGCCGGGAAGGCCACTCAAGGCATACCAAGAAAGCTTGCCGCGACGCGCCCTGCGTCCCGGCAAGGACCGGTGAGCAACAAGCTCCCAAACACGACAAGACGACGACCGCGGCAAGGAGCTTGCCGCGGGAAACCCCCACTTCGTGCCCGCGCTCCAGCACACCTGCTAACGTGTCGCTCTAGGACTCTCCCAAGCACACGTGGCAGGAGGCCGCGCAGCTAGGGGTGCGCGGTGGCAAGCGGAGATGAAGAGAAGGCCATCGTGGCAAACGGTGGCGCTCCTAATGGTCACTTTTTGCACTGTTTAGGCAACTCAGACGGGCATTCAATGCCCCTGTCCCCTGCCGTCAGAGTTAGGTAGGATACACTGTGTCTACAGTAGCGGTAGGTGCAGCTACCGCATTCTTTTTCCATTTCTACCCCTCTCGTCTACGTTGCCACCTGTCGGTGACCCCTTGAAAGTATAAAAGGAGGCCCAAGCGCAACGTAGAAGGGGGTTCGGCTCATTCGAAACACCAGGAACACTCCCACGCTCAGTCTAATAGTGTCCATCGCTCCTGAGCAAGAATTCAATACACACAAACAAGCAGCAGTAGGGTTTTACGCATCCGTGCGGCCCGAAGCTGGGTAAAAACTGCTCGCGTGTACCACCTCGATCCGCTCTTTGTGCGGCCTCCGCCCCCCTCCGAACTGAAAGGGGCCCGGTCCCCATAGGTGTTGGTGGATCAGCTTCCCCGACACGTACAGTAGAGAATGATAAGGTTTTTGCATTGGTTTATTCTAACTTATCTCACGAGTTCTTGTTGAGTTTTGTGTGGATGAAGTTTTTAAGATTTAGGGGAACCGTGATATAAAAGAATTAAGGAGAGACAAAAGCTCAAGCTTGGGGATGCGCAAGGCATCCCAAGATAATATTTCAAAAAGTCTCAAGCATCTAAGCTTGGGGATGCCCTTGTAGGCATCCCACCTTTCTTCATCAGCAATTATCGGTTAGTATCAGTTAATCCTAAGTTTTTGCTTCTTCACATGAGTTGTGCTATCCTTGAAATTTTATTTTATTTTCATTTTGCTTGCTGTTTTAATAAAATACTTAGATCTTAAAGTTTTAAATAAGAGAGAGTCCTCACATAGCTATCTATTTACTTAACTACTCATTTGATCTTCACTTATATCTTTTTGGAGTAGCTTGTCATTTACTCTTGTGCTTCACTTATATCCTATGAGTAAATTGTTGAATAAATTGAATGTCATGAAGTTGAAATCATAGCATGCCTAGTGGTAGCTTCACATTGGGTTTAGAAAGTGAAATATTTTGAGGCTTGACAATCAGAATATTGGTCATACAAGCAATTCACGAATGATTAGTAGAAGGAAGAGAACTTTCACATGCAAATACACTATATTGGAAATCTTTTGTGATTGTGAGCCACCATCAAAATATTATATGCCAAAATTGTTGACGTTGGACAAGGAAGACAATGTAATGGTTTATGTTTGTTCATATTCACATAGAAGTTATATTGTCATAGATCCTTCAAAATGTGGTGCCTGCCCCCCATCTTTGATAGCCAAAAACTCCGCACCAAGTATAGATGCTACTTGTGCATCCAAAAACCCTTAAACCCAAATCTTATTTTCAAGAGTCAACCATACCTACCTAAGGATTGAGCAAGATCCTTCAAGTAAGTTGTCATCGGTGCAATAGGGTAATAAAAATTGCTTCTAAAAGTGTTAAATCATTTAGTGTAAGAGAAAATTGAGCGTTGTACGAACTTGTGATGGTGAAGAATAAAAGAGATAGACTGCATAATAAAGGTTGACATCACAAGGGGCAATACAATGTGACGTTCTTTTGCACTAAGGGGTCGAGCATACAAACCAATAAGCGCATGGGAACCTCTGCTTCCCTCTGTGAAGGGCCTATCTTTTACTTTTATGTATTTAATTTTATGCAAAGAGTCAAAGTTCTTCTCTCTATTCCTTCTTATTTTCTCTTTTGGCAAGCATCATGTGGTGAGAAAAGATCTAGGCACATATATCCAGTTGGATATGGGTAGCATGAGTTATTATTGTCGACATCACCCTTGAGGTGAATATGTTGGGAGGCGAATCTATAAGCCCCTATCTTTCTATGTGCCCGGTTGAAATGTTTTGATCATGTGTATGCGATGAGTGTTAGCAATCATAGGAGACTATATGATGGTTGAGTATGTGGAGCTCTTACTTAGAGTCTGTTGAATAAGTTGAATTGCAATTGCTTGGTGACTAAGAACATAGGTTGTTGAGTTTCAAGAGAATTCATTATTTGAACCTTAACATGTGAATTGGTTTCTACTTTAACATGAGAAGTTCTATAAGAAAGAGTTGTTGTTATGATGCTAGGAAAACTGATTGAATTGATCAAACTTATGCACTTTGCTAGCATTCACACTTCATAAATTATTTCTTTTATTATTTACCTACTCGAAGACAAGCAGGAATTAAGATCGGGGATGCTGATACATCTCCAACGTATCTATAATTTATGAAGTATTCATGCAATGTTTACAATAATTTTATATGGTTTTGGTATGATTTGCATGGAACTAACACGGACTGACACTGTTTTCAGCAGAACTACCGTGGTGTTGTTTTTTGTGTAGAAATGAAAGTTCTCCAAATGAGCTGAAACTTTTTGATGGGTTTTTCTGGAACAAAAGATACCCCCAAAGCTTCATGGAAGGACCAGAAAGTGAAGGAGTAGGGCACAAGAAACCGGGGCGTGCCTGGCCCTTACTCATGCCCCGGTGGGTTGTGCTCACCTCGAGGCCCATCTTCGCATGAAACCGACGCCAAAAAATCCTATAAATAGAGAAACCATCAAAATAACCCTGGATCAGAAGTTCCGCTGCCACAGGCCTCTGTAGCCACCGAAAACCAATCTAGACCCCATTCCAGCACCCTGTCGGAGGGGGGAATCATCTCCGGTGGCCATCTTCATCATCCCGGCGGCCACCACGATGAGAAGGGAGTAGTCCACCCTCGGGGCTAAGGGTTTGTACCAATAGCTATGTGATTAATCTCTCTCTCTCTCTCTCTCTCTCTCTCTCTCTCGTGTTCTTGAGATGTCACGATCTTGATGTATCGCGGGCTTTGTTAATATAGTCAGATCATATGGTGTTTTCCCCTCTTTATCATGTTGTGATGAATTGAGTTTTTTCCTTTGAGATTTCGTTGTTATCGCATTGAAGACTGTTATGGATTTGAGAGCACTTGATATATGTCTTGCAAATAAATACTCGTGGTGACAATGGGGTATCATATTGATTCACTTGATATGTGTTTTGGCACTCAACTTGTAGATTCTTGCGGTGACATTGGGGTAATCTATGCATAGGGGTTGATGCACATTCTCGTCTTTTGTTTCTTCGGTAGAAATCTTTGGGCACTCTTTGAAGTTCTTTGTGTTGGATTGAGTATTATAAATCGGAAATTATTTGGTGTTATTTTTGTACGAACTCTTGGATAGATCGATCGGAAATAATAGCTTTGAGGTGGTTTCGTACCCTAAAAACGATTTCTTCGTATGTTCTTGTCACGGGATATCTGCGGCCACCTATGGGATCGGGCGGCCCCTTGCTGGTTCGGCAGGGGGACGACACGTTGCACAAAGAGTAGACCAACACACAACAACGTGGCAGAGAGCACACAAGCGATTTACCCAGGTTTGGGCCGCCGCGAGGCGTAAGACCCTACTCCTGCTTTAGTGGATTGATGGTGGAATGAACGTGGTGGTGCATAGTACACTTGCCCGACATGGTTTGCCTTGGGACCGCAGCGACTACGTGCGTATGGTGGCTTGGGTTCCTCAACTCTCCAGCCCTTCCTACGAGTGTCATGGGCCTCCTTTTATAGATTATGGGGTCACACAATGGCAAAGTAGTCATTATCCACTGATATGATAGCAAACAGTGTTATCATACCTAACGCTGCGGGCTGACAGGGTGCATTAAATGCATCGCTTAGTGTCACATCACTGGTCGCCAGGCAAGGCTTGCCGGGCTATCTTGCCAGCTCTGTGCCTGTTCCCTTGACACGTCGCAGGACAAGTGTCATCTGTAGGCTTCTTCTATAGGAAACGCCTGCCATGTGGAGAATGGCTGCCACTTAATCATCTCGCGGCTTGACACCGCACTGATTGATGACGTGGGCTATGCTTGAGTGGTTGGTGGGGTGATTCTGCTCCCGCGAGCCCTCACAGATCTTGCCTGGGTGTCTCGGTTGCCTACTCCTTGCGGTGGCCTTGCCCCTTGCCGGGCTCACCTTCCCGGCAAGGGAGGCCCTTCTCTTGCCGATATCTTGCTCTTCTGGCTTGATCTTGGCCTCCCTGTACTGAGTGTTGGTTCTTCAAATCCCTTAGTCCTTTAATCCCTGTCTTGGGTTGGTGTTTCAATCTTGATCTCGTGCCTGTGCACAGTCTGGGCAACAGAGCCAGGGTTTGTTGCACTGATAGAAGCCCCCGGGCCTGCCCCAAACATGTTGCTGAGCATCGTTGGGGTAGGGCCTAATAAGTGCACAAGCAAGGTTGCTGAAGGGGTTGGCCCCTTAAGTTTTCCATTGCCGCTTCATCAGCCTTGATTCCGGGCCAATTTCTAGGTTTCCTGCACGTGGTGTAAAGCCAATAATGGTAGGGCCGTTCCAGTGACGGTGTCGGGGGAAAGGACACCGACGGGATCATGAGGAATCCCTTTTTTTACGGTTGGCGGGCACAGGGCTGTAGAAAGAGCGGGTTTGAGAGATCAACACAGGCGCATTATCCAGGTTCAGGCCGCAAGCGATGTGTAATACCGTACTCCTCCTGGTTTATGTTTATCTGGTGTTCTTGGACTAGCTACAAAGCGTACAGGGTCCAAAAAATCCGAATCCTACCTAAGTACACTGCGGGCCTCCTTTTATAGTCAAAGGGCTACCACAGTGGCACACAGGAGGTGGAAAGCTATACAGTAGTCGAGTCTATCTCCCGGCACCGTAGGACAAACACATTTAGTGCGCTGCCGACGTGCCCTTCTTGCTTTATTGGGGAAGGCAAGGAAGCTCGTCCCAGCTATCGCCGCCTCGCCTGGCTTCGACGTGCATCCGAACTGACGAGGTGTGTAGCGCCACGCTGACTGGCTGCTGAGTTGGTGCGGTGGCAAAGTCTTCACGAAGATCTGCATGCCACCACGGAGGTGCTTGCTGACTTGGCCTAGAGGCCGCACGTCGCCACGCAGGTGCTCGCCTAGCTGGTGGGCTGGCAGCTACATGGGAATGGTGGGGGAGTCTTGGTAGATGTGAGGCTGGCTGCGGCCCCACGGATGTCTTCGGCAAGGGTCTTCCCGGAGCCCCGGCAAGGGTCTTGCCGGGGGGTCCTCGTGGGTATCCTCGGCAAGGATCTTGCCGAGGATCGTCGTCTTCTGGTTATCATCTAGTCCTGCATGTTCTTGGTCTGCACAAAGATCTGCAGGCCACCATGGAGGTGCCTCCCGAGCCTCGGTTCCAAAGTGGTTGATGGTGTTGGAACTCTTGAGCTCAAGGGTGGCGGCTCTGGTGGTGTTGGCCAAGTTGCCCCGGCAAGGTTCTTGCCGGGGCTGTGGAGGCCGCCCCGGCAAGGGCCTTGCCGGGGGAGTTCACCTCACCCCTCTGCTCTTCGTGTTTCTGGCTTGGCATTGCTCTAGTTGTCTTGTGGCTTTGCTTCCTTCCTCTGCCCCGCTAGGTGTGGCTGTAGGCGCGGCTCCAATTGCAAGCGCACAGGTAAAGGGGTACAAAATAGGACCCCTCCGTTTGTGCACTGATAGGAGCCCCCGGGCCTGGGCCACACATAAGCGCAACGCGTTGTTGGGCTAGGCCCAAAATGGTGAGCGGGCATGCGGGGCCGAGTTGTACCGTAGTAACTCCCTCGCCAGTTGCACTTCCCCATGACCCGCATTGAATGCGTGATGTGGGGGTCGTGCGTCACGTGGGGTTCATGCGTGGGGCGGTTGCTTCCCTCATGCGTCACATCGTAGTAAATAGTGAAGAGGCGGTCCGCGCCTTCCCCATAAAAGGGAGAAAAACGCAGGGGCGCGACTCGTTTACTAGGTGGACTCGAGTCGCGGCCTTTAAGGTGCTCATGCCCCACGGTCACGGGGTGGAATGTGGTCGCTTCAGTCGTCCTCTTGATTCCGGATCGCTAGCCATGTGTCCCCATGCCTCAAGGAGGGTAGGTGATGGACACGGAGGGCACGGGCCATAATGTGGAAGTGGGAAATTGGGTCGTTGCTGATTGGAGCAGCGGGTCGGTCCCGATTCCTTGCGCCCCCTGGCGGCCGGATTGGTTGAGCGGGGCGGCCGAGCCTCGGCCCCACCCCTTTATAGGAAGAAGGGGAGGGGGACGGCGTCCGTTGATCCTTCAACGCTCATCTCCTCCGCCTTGACTCCTTTCTTCCCTTCGTCATGGCGAGAGGGTGCGTTGGTGCTCTGATGGCAGCGACGAGGGCCTCCGCTCGACAGCCTGCCCTTCCTTCCCAAGAGCTCGTGGCGGCGGAGCCGGTCGTGAGAGGAATAGGGAGGGGTGAGGCCGAGGCCGCCGTGGTGCTCGGGGAAGAGGAGGACGGGGCGGCGCACTGGCTTCGCCTCCGCCAGCGGCCCCTCCTCCAATGGAGGGCCATGTTGGAGACCAGCCCCGCAAGTTCTACGTAAGGCTGCGCGGGCCGGTGCACGGCCGTCTTCATCTCCCCACTCCATTTTCTCGGGAGATGGAGCTCGACCCGCCTCAGGCCTTGAGGCTGCATCTGAGGGGCTGCGGGGATGGCAGCATGCGGGTCGATGTCGACTTCCCCGCCCCTCATGTTATGTATCTCTGCCATGGATTGAAGACCTTCGCTCGTGCCCATAGCCTGTCGGAGGGGCTCGTCCTCCAATTCTAATTGATGGATAACAGCCTGCTCTCCGTCAAGGTCTTTGGGCTCTTGGAAACTCGCTTAAGGTGTTGTGTGGAGAGCTCCTCTGACGGCGAAACCTCCTCCTCAAGCGGGAGTGACGTGGAGGACAGCGACAGCGACGACGAGGGCGTAAAGCAGGAGGATGCTGACTCCGACTAACCGCGCCGCCCCCTCCCTCGGCTCCGCGCCCTGCCGAGGGTCTTCCTCGTCAAGCTCTCCATCGGCGCGTTCGCCGCCGCTTCCTTTTTGCCTTCACCTGCCGCACCTAGGAGGAAAGGGGCAAGAACGGAGATCACGGGGAACCTATCTTTCTTTTTAAATTGTAGGCACTTGCCAAATCTTAATTTCTATATAATATAATCTCTTGAGCCCATGCTTGTATCATGTAACCTTTGTACTCGCATCAGCATATTAATGAAAAAGTCTAGCCCTGCCGGTAGCTCGTGCATGTGTATGTTCGTGTGGAGGCGAAATGCCTCCTTAGTGTAAATAAATGAGTCCTTCCAGCAAGCCACCTTGCCGGTGCCCCTTGCGCCTGCCGGAGAATCACATATGTCGGGTTACAGACAAAGGGCCCAGCCCCCCGTCCACCTCTTTTTGACAAGGGTCACTACGACCACTCTGACCGAAGCAGCATTCGAGTCGGTAATGGGAGCCCCCGAGTCCTTAAAGAAGAGTGGTGAGGTTTTCTAATGCACAAGTCACAGGTTACGAATACGAATGGGCAAGAGGTTAACTTTATTAGTTTGGTTTGCCGTGGATCGCTGTGCTGGCGGTTTTCTCAACTTCTTGCCGGAGCTGGGTCCTTGGTGGGATCGCGCGTCCTTGCCGTAGCTGGAAAGAAGAGAGGGCAAAAGCATGGAACCTCGGTGGTTCACTAACTTTTACTGGAATCAAAAAGCAGTACAGTACCCTGGACAAGCATGCATATATGTATATACATAAACATGGAAATCGACAGGAAACTATACATACTAAGGGATTCCTTTTCCCTGACTGCGCACAGGGTCTGCGTCTGGCTCCGTACATAGGGTTACATGCCTTGGCGGCAAGTCTAGTACGAAACGGGGGTTGCCGAGGCTCCTGGCAACCGCGCCTTAGGGGTAAAACTTGCGAAGATGTTCAATATTCCAGGAGTTGCTCACCGGGATGCCATCTTCGGTCTCGAGGCGGATTGCACCAGGCCCGGTGACTCGTATTACCCGATAAGGGCCTTCCCACTTTGGCCTAAACTTGTTTGGATTCTTGGGGGATTGGATCCGCCGAAGAACAAGGTCGCCTTCCTCAAGGCTTCGGGCATGAACCTTGTAGCTATGATAGCGGCGCAAGGCTTGCTGATAGCGAGCGGCCCGCGTAGCAGCCCGAAGACGATCTTCCTCAAGGAGCGTCACATCATCTTGGTGCAACTGCTCTTGCTCAAGCTCATCATAAGCGAGCACTCGAGGTGACCCGTATATGAGTTCAGTGGGGAGAACTGCTTCTACCCCGTATACCAGGTCAAAGGGTGTCTGGCCAATGGCTCGATTTGGTGTCATCCTGATTGACCGAAGAACCATTGGCAACTCATCAATCCAGCGCCTTCCGCACTTTGTGCATCTTGCCAAAAGTTCTGGTCTTGAGGCCCCGCAGCACTTCCGCATTCGCCCTCTCAGCCTAGCCGTTACTTCTGGGATGGGCAACAGAAGCAAAACAGACCTTGCTGCCGAGGTCTTGAATGTACTGCATGAAGGTGCAGCTCGTGAACTGCGTGCCGTTGTCGGTGATGACTCTGTTCAGCACACCGAAACGGCAGACTAGTCCCTTGAAGAACTTGACGGTTGACTGTGTTGTTACCTTTCTCACTGGCTCCACTTCCGGCCACTTTGTGAACTTGTTGATCGCGACGTACAAGTACTCAAAGCCCCCGACAGCACGGCAAAAGGGGCCCAGTATGTCGAGCCCCCAGACCAAAAATGGCTAGGAAAGAGGGATTATCTGAAGAGCTTGGGCGGGTTGATGAAGCTTCTTTGAATGGAACTGGCACACTTCACACTTAGTTACTAGTGTAGTTGCATCCTGGAGGGCGGTGGGCCAGAAGAAACCTTGGCGGAATGCTTTGCCAGCAAGAGCCCTTGACCCTATGTGGGAGCCACACATGCCTCCATGTATCTCCGCCAACAGCCTCAGTCCATCCTCCCGAGGAATGCACTTCAATTTCACACCATTCGGTCTTCTTCTATAGAGGGCATCATCCACAAAATGGTACATGCTGGACCGATGGGCTACTTTCTCTGCTTCTTCCTGCTCCTCGGGGAGCTCTCCTGTTTGGAGGAAACAGACGGTGGGCTGCT
This sequence comes from Triticum dicoccoides, assembly GCF_002162155.2. Lineage (NCBI taxonomy): Eukaryota > Viridiplantae > Streptophyta > Magnoliopsida > Poales > Poaceae > Triticum > Triticum dicoccoides. Next base: position 254,167,182 of record NC_041386.1, on the reverse strand, counting down.
CATGCCGGAGCCTGGGGCTCGACGACAAGGACTAAAGGCTCATCTTCGGCCATAAGGGCAGCTGCTTCTATGGCCAGGGCGTGAGGCCCTGCCGAGGGTTGCTGCTCTCCGGCAAGCTTGGGACTCCCGGCAACGTCCTTGCCGGCGGCTCCTGGGAGCTCAGCAGGAAAGTACTTGCCAGGGCCTGCCTTCCTTCGTTTTTTTGTCCTGCTGATGGTTCAACGGATGGGGGAGTTAACTGAAGCACAAAAGTACCTGGTTCCACAGGCAACTTGAGGGCATCATGCTTTGACAGGTCGTCAGCAATGTCGTTCTCCGCTTGGGGAATATGCTCTGCTTGCAATACGTCAAAGCGCTCTTCCGACTTCCTCACTTCATCCACATAGGCCTCCATCAACGGGCTCTGGTAGTCCTTGTTTACTTGCTTGACAACGAGTTGCGGATCACCTCTGACGATGAGCTTTCTGATTCCAAGATCTGCTGTGATCCTGAGACCAGCCAACAACCCCTCATACTCCACTCTGTTGTTCGTTGATTTTTCCTGGGGAAAGTGCATTGGGATTACGTACTTGAGGCGCTCTCCGGTGGGCGCGACCAGAAATACGTCGGCACCAGCACCTTGGAGTGAGAAAGATCCATCAAAGTACATAATCCACTCACTGCTCGTCTCCTTGCCGGGGAGGGTGGTCTCTTGAATCTCCTCATCGGGTGTTGCGGTCCATTCTGCTATGAACTCCACCAGGGCTCGGCTCTTGCTTGTTGAAGTACTTTCAAACTTGAGGCCAAAGCTCGACAGCTCCAACGCCCACTCCACAATCCTCCCAATTGCATTTGCGTTGTGCAAGATTCATTGCAACGGGAGGCGTGTGACGACGGTGATCTCATGTGCTTGGAAATAGTGGCGCAACTTTCTTGAGGCCACGAGGAGGCTGAAAATTAGCTTCTGCATACCAGAATATCTTGACCTAGCCCCTGCAAGAGGGAACTGACAAAATAGTCTGGGTGCTGCACCATCTTCTTCTTCTGTCCTACTTTGCTCATCTGCCCAGACTCCGCCTTGCTGGGATCGGGTCTCGCTGGGGGTTCTGCCTTGCTAGCATCAGACTCTGCCGGGGAGGGCCCCGGCTCGCTACCCGATGGCTCTGCTGCTACTGCTGCCTCTTCCTCAAGTTCCCTCTGCGCCACCAGTGCAGCACTGACCACTTGATTCGTTGCTGTCAAGTATAGAAGCAATGGCTCTTGCGGTTTGCCCGCGACTAGTATCGGCGTGGAGGAGAGATACCCCTTCAAATCTTGCAGTGCAGCCTCTGCCTCCGGAGCCACTTTATTGGACCCGTCTTTTTCAAAATTTTGAAAAAGGGGAGGGCGCGCTCAGCAGATTTGGAGATGAATCTACTCAGGGTGGCAATGCATCCGGTGAGCCTACGGACGTCTTTGACCCGCTTCGGTGCTTCAATCTGCTCAATCGCCTTGATCTTGTCGGGATTTGCTTCAATTCCACGCTGAGACACAAAGAACCTAAGAAGTTTGCTGGACGGGACACCAAACACACACTTCTCTGGGTTGAGCTTGAGGTTGATCTTATGCAGATTTGCAAATGTTTCTTCTAGGTCTTGTACGAGCATGTCCCTGACCTTGGTTTTGAGCACTATATCATCCATATAGGCTTCCATATTACCAATTTGGAACGCTCGGGAAAATGTCGAACCGGCGCTCTTCAACCCAAAAGGCATCCATACAAAACAGTATGTACCACATGGGGTGATGAACGTGGTCTTCTCTTCGTCTTATTTCATCATGAAGATCTGGTGGTATCCTGAATAGGCGTCGAGGAATGACAGCAGGTCACACCGGGCAGTGGAGTCTACAATCTGGTCGACGTGTGGCAGGGGGAAAGGATCTTTCGGACAAGCTTTATTGATGTCTGTGTAGTCAATACACATCCTCCACTTCCCATTTGCCTTATGCACCACCACCGGATTGGCCAACCACGTGGGGTGGAGTACTCCTCTAACCAGGCCCGTCGCCTCCAACTTCCTGATCTCTTCTATGATGAACTCTTGTCGCTCTAAAGCTTGCTTCCTGACCTTTTGCTTGACGGGCCGCGCATGAGGACAGACAACAAGATGGTGCTCAATCACCTCCCTGTGAACGTCGGGGATGTCGGATGCTTGCCATGCACACACATCGACATTCGCCCGCAGGAAGGCGATGAGCGCGCTTTCCTATTTGCTGTCGAGGTTGGGTCTTATGGTGAAAGCCCTGCCCGTGCCGTCCTCCTTGGTGGACACCTTCTTGGTTTCTGGTGATGCAGCCTTGGACTCCTTGCTCTTGCCGGTGGAGCTCTCTGGCACGTTCTCAACGGGAGCACAACACTCCGAAGAGGTGCGCTTGCCGGAGTGGGTGCAAGAGGTCTCGCCGGAGGAGATCTTGCCGGAAGGGGTCTTGCCAGCCTTCTTCCTCCTTGGAGCTTCAGTGGAAGGGGCAAGTGTCTTCACGGCAGTTGTTGCAACTGCCTCTCGATAAAGTTTGTCGGCTCAGATGAGCGCATCTTTCTTGTCAGAGGGGACAGTGATGATGGTCAGCGGCCCCGACATCTTTAACGTGTTGTAGGCATAGTGGGATGCCGCCATGAACTTGGCCAACGCTGGGCGGCCAAAGATCCCATTGTATGGCAAGGGGATCTCGGCGACATCGAAGACGATCTTCTCCGTCCTATAGTTCAGCTCACCTCCAAATGTAACGGGCAGCATGATTTTACCTTTAGGCCGGCTCCTTCCCGGGTTGACCTCTTGAAACGTTCCCGTCTCTTCGAGGTCTCCATCAGGAATCTGCAGCTTCTTGATCACAACGGGCGAGATCAAATTCAGACCGGCCCCACCGGTCACCTTGAGGTTGCATATTGTTGGCGAGACGAACAACCGCAAACACCCGACCGCAGTTGTGCGATCAGGGTGATCCTCGGTGTCTAAAATGATGGGCGTGCGGGACCACTTCAGGGGCTTCTGGCATCGAACGACGGCTCTACCGCAGCGACCTCACGCGCCTACTGCTTCAGCTGGCGGTGTGAGGTGTGCAACGAGGCGCCACCATCGACGCACATGGCCTCTGTAGCCTTTTGGAACTCGTGCTCGCCAGACTCGTCGTCCTCGTCATGATCATCATCTTCCTCTTTCTTGTCGCGGCCCCGAGCGGGCCTCTCTTGTTGGTTATCTTTCCCGCATCGATCCACTTGGCCGCCACGCTTCTTGTTGGATCCGTCAGCACCATCCTGATCCTTCTCCTTGTCTCGCCTTTCATATTCAGCCTTCTACTTTTCAGCAAGAAGCTCAACTTGTCGGCAGTTCTGGAGGTCATGGCCCTTGTTGCAGTTGATCTTGCAGTACTGCTTGTCAGAGCCTCCTGGCTTGCCGGCGGCCGCCAGGGCCAAGCAGGCGGCACACCCTGCAACCTCCTTGCCGGGGTCGTCAGCCTTGGCCTTTTTGGCGGCGTCGAGCTCACCAGATCCCTCAACGGCAAGCACAGTCTTGCCCTTGCACTTCCTGTTGTGGTGCTCTTTGTCGGGGCGGCGGTGTCTTCGTCAGTGGAGTCAGTTTCCGCACAGGCGTCCTCGCCGGGGTACTTCCTCCCCTCTTTAGCTCGAGCACATCTATCGGCCAGAACATAAAGTTCGGCCACATCCTTGACCTTGTTCATCGCCAACTCTTCACGCATCTTGCGGTTGTGCACATTCTAATGGAATGCGCTGATAACTGTGGCGGGATGAACATCTGGGATGTTGTACTCCACCCGGTTGAACCTCTGTATGTACTTGCGCAGGTTTTCTCCTTCTTTCGGGGGGATGATGTGCAAATTGCTTTCCTGGCCATGAGCTTGGTGGCCTCCAGTGAAGGCGCCAACAAACTTGTGACACAAATCCGACCAAGAGAAATGGAATCCACGGGCAAGTGCATCAACCACGACATGATGTTGGGTTTGAGTGCCAACGGGAAGTAATTGGCAAGGACCTTGTCGTCGCGAGCTCCAGCAGCTTTCATCGTGATGGTGTAGACGCTGAGGAACTCCGACGGGTGGGTCTTGCCGTTGTACTTCTCGCCAACATCGGGCTTGAACGTGCGGTGGGAGGGCCACTAGAACTGCCGCAGCTCTCGCGTAAAGGCTGGACAACCCACCTCGTAAGGCAGGTTGCCGGGGCCTCCTGGCGCCGGGTGGTCCATAGTAGGCCCCGCACACCGATCTGACTAATGGTGCATCTCCCGTCATCGTTCGACGGTAGTTTGAGCGTCTTCCTGGGCCCGTTGCCGAAGGACTTGACGTTGGTCGCGTCAGGTTCATGGGTCAGACGATGCTGTGGAAATGTTGTCACCGACGTTGGGTCGACGGGTCGGTGGCTCTTGTCGCGGCCGCGTGGGGGGGGGGGGAGTGCACCATGGTTGCAGCATCTCTGGTCCCCCCACCACCGGCATGCACCGGCTTGTCAGGACGCCGGTGCGAGGGTCCCACCGGGAGCGGCTCGTCTTTGTTGGCGAAGCTGGCAAGGCTTCAGATGGTGGCTCTCCACTTGTCGAGCTTCTCCACAACAGGGGGAAGTCGAGGAGCAGCTGCACATGCGCCAGCGCTTCTGCTAGCGTAGGTGGTGGCGAGATCTGCGTAGACCATGATGCGCTCCGACTTCTAACCGGGTTAGAAGGGGCTCTGTCACGGTCTCGCGGTCGCACACCGCCTGCACTGGCGTCTGAGCGCACACGCCAGCCTGGTTCGTCCTGCGAGTGGTGCATAGCGCTCGTTCCTCGGCGGTGCCCGGGGGCTCCGGCATCATGGTGTTGCTCATCGCGCGCGGCCTGGGAAGGGTGCGGTGTGGGTGCCAACTGGGTGCCGTAGAGGCTACTGCGCCGCCTATGGGTAGCACGGCCCCACCCCAGACCCAACGGCGCGTGGCTCGTCGTCTCGGATTCGGACGACGCCGCTCGCCTTGCTCCGACTCCCAGAATGTCGTGGATGCTCGCGGGCCACGTCTCCGGCCCCATCCGTGGGTACCCGGCCGCCTGCTAGCGCTGGCGCGGACGGGCCGGCCCCGGACAAGCTGATCACTGTGATCCCCTTTCTCTTGGCGGAAATGGTGATGATGAAGTCGGTGTGCTAACCTTCAAACTGGATTTTCACAGCTTGCACCCCTTACCTAGCGCGCCAAAGATGTCGGGGGAAACAACACCTACGGGATCACGAGGAATCCCTTTTGCTACGGTTAGCGGGCGCGGGGCTGTGGAAAGAGCGGGATTGAGAGATCAACGCAGGCGGATTATCCAGGTTCGGGCCGCAAGCGATGCGTAGTACCCTACTCCTGCTGGTTTATGTTTATCTAGTGTTCTTGGACTAGCTACAAAGTGTGCAGGGTCCAAAAAATCCGAATCCTACCTCAGTACACCGCGGGCCTCCTTTTATAGTCAAAGGGGCTGCCACAGTGGCACAGAGGATGTGGAAAGCTATACAGTAGTCGAGACTATATCCTGGCACCGTAGGACAAACGCATTTAATGTGTTGCCGACGTGCCCTTATTGCTTTATCGGGGATGGCAAGGAAGCTCATCCCAGCTGTCGCCGCCTCGCCTGGCTTCGACGTGCATCCGAACTGACAAGGCGTGTAGCGCCACACTGGCTGGCTGGCTGCAGAGTTGGTGCGGTGGCAGAGTCTTCACGAAGATCTGCATGCCACCACGCAAGTGCTTGCTGAATTGGCCTAGAGGCTGCACGTCGCCATGCACGTGCTCGCCTAGCTGGTGGGCTGGCAGCTGCATGGAAACGGTGGTGGAGTCTTGGCAGATGTGGGCGTGGCTGCGGCCCCGTGGATGTCGTCGGCAAGGGTCTTGCCGTGGCGTTGTGGACATCCCCGACAAGGGTCTTGCCGAGGGGGTCTCGTGGGTATCCTCGGCAAGGATCTTGCCGAGGATCGTTGTCTTTTGGTTATCATCTAGTCCTACATGTTCTTGGTCTTCACAAAGATCTGCAGGCCACCATGGAGGTGCCTCCTGAGCCTCGGTTCGAAAGTGGTTGATGGTGTTGGAACTCTTGGGCTCAAGGGTGGCGGCTCTGCTGGTGTTGGGCAAGTTGCCCCGGCAAGGTTCTTGCCGGGGCTGTGGAGGCCGCCCCGGCAAGGGCCTTGCCGGGGGAGTTCACCTCGCCCCTCTTCTCTTCGTGTTTCTGGCTTGGCGTTGCTCTGGTTGTCTTGTGGATTTGCTTCCTTCCTCTGCCCCGCTAGGTGTGACCGTAGGCGCGGCTCCAACTGCCTACACACAAGTAGAGGGGTACAAAATAGGACCCCTCCATTTGTGCACCGACAGGCGGCCCGTGAATGACTTTAATGCACGGGGTAGAAACTGCCAATTTACTCTTCTCACATCGCGCTCTTATACTTAGCCACGTATGCCGAATGCATCGTGCGGGGTAGGTAACGGAGGCGCGTGGCACAGGAGAGTACCTTGGAAAGGGCCCGCCCATCTTGAATCGGTGGAGGAGGGCGGTGATCATCCGTGGATGGAGTAGCTGCCCTTCCACACCCGGCCTATAAAAAGGGAGGGATGGAGGAGGGCAGAGCCATCCACCTTTGCGTTCTTCTTCTTCTTCCCTTGTTCTCTGCTGGCCATGTTGTAGAAGGAAGCCTGGGGCCAGCCCCCGGGCTTTGGCTCGGGGCATTTGTTGCCTCATGCCGGTGCTGATGCTTGGGGAGTGAGCCTGGTCCTTGGCGTGGCGAGTATTTTGGTATCTTCGAAGCTCAGCCGGGAGGCAGGGCTGGAGAACATTGGTAATCCCAGCACTGCCCCTTCCGAAGGTCTTCGGGCCAATGTCGATGAGAGGCGCGCCTTCCTGCCTGCAAAGGTGGGGCGCGGCGCGGCTCGAGCCCCCTTCGTAGCAGAGCCGGGGGCCAGCGCTGAAGAAGACACCTCCTCCTAGTCCGCGAAAGCGACGGTAGCGTTGCATGCCTGTTGTGGGCAATGCCGCTACCGTTTCCGCTTTTTAGGAGGGGTGACTGATACATCTCCAACGTATCTATAATTTTTTATTGTTCCATTCTGTTTTATTATCAATCTTGGATGTTTATAGTCATTTTATATCATTTTTTGGTACTAATCTATTGACATAGTGCCAAGTGCTAGTTGCTGTTTTTTCCATGTTTTTTAAATCACAGAAAATCTATATCAAATGGATTCCAAATGGCACGAAACATTACGGAAATTTTTTACGGACTAGAAGGAAGACATGGGGCCCTGGTTGCACCTGGGGGAGTCCCGAGGAGGGGACAACCCACCAGGGCGCGCCAGGAGGCCCAAGCGTGCCCTTGTGGGTTGTGCCCACCTCGGGTGCCCCTCGGACTGCCTCTTTGCTCTATAAATTCCTCAATATTCCAGAAACCCTAGGGGAGTCGACGAAATATTCATCCAGCTACCGCAGAGTCCAGAACCACCAGATCCAATTTAGACACCATCATGGAGGAGTTCACCACTTCCATTGGTGCCTCTCCGATGATGTGTGAGTAGTTCTTTGTAGACCTTCGGGTCCGTAGTTAGTAGCTAGATGGCTTCATCTCTCTCTTGATTCTCAATACAATGGTCTCTTGGGGATCCATATGATGTAACTCTTTTGCGGTGTGTTTGTTGGGATCGATGAACATTGAGTTTATGATCAGATCTATCTTTTTATATCCATGAAAGTATTTGAGTTTCTTTGATCTCTTTTATGCATGATCTCTTATAGCCTCGTATTTCTTCTCCAATATTTGGGTTTTGTTTGGCCAACTTGATCTATTTATCTTGCAATGGGAAGAGGTGCCCGGTAGTGGGTTTGATCTTACGGTGCTTGATCCCAGTGATAGAAAGGGAACCGACACGTATGTATCATTGCCACTAAGGATAAAAAGATGGGACCTATATCTACCGCCATAGATAAAAGGATCTCTTCTACATCATGTCATTGTTCTTCTTGCATTAATCCATTTTCCCATGAACTTAATACACTAGATGCATGCTATATAGCAGTCGATGTGTGGAGTAATAGTAGTAGATGCAAGCAGGAGTCGGTCTACTAATCTTGGACGTGATTCCTATGTAATGATCATTGCCTGGATATCATCATAATTATTTGAGGTTCTATCAATTGCCCAAGAGTAATTTGTTCACCCACCACTTTGCCATTTTTCCCGAGAGAAGCCACTAGTGAAACCTACGGCCCCCGGGTCTCTTTCTCATATTATTTGCCTTCGCGATATATTTTTATTTGCTTTTATTTTCAGATCTATTAAACCAAAACCCAAAAATACCTTGCTGCAATTTATTTTATTTGGCGTTCGATCTATCAATATTTACAACTTTCTCCCGTCCACACGCCATTTCTAGCGCCTTTACCCGAAAGGGATTGACAACCCCTTTAACACATCGGGTTGCGAGTGGTTGTTATTTGTGTGCCGGGGCTATTTACGTTGTGTTGCTTGCTTCTCCTACTGGTTCGATAACCTTGGTTTCATATCCGAGGGAAATACCTACCGCCGCTGTGCTGCATCATCCCTTCCTCTTTGGGGAAAAAACCAACATAGCTTCAAGCAACATCAAAAGGAATTTCTGGTGCCATTGTCGGGGAGGATCTTCATCATAACCAGGTTTCTAATCACAAATCTCATCTCCTCGCAATTTACATTATTTTTCATTTACCTCTCATTTTCCTCTCCCCCACTTCACAAAAATTTTCCGTTTTATTCACCCCTCTTTTCCGTTCACCGTTTTCTCGTTAGATCTATCCTTTGCTTGCAATCATGAGTGATTTCGGTATGGCACCAACAGATGATGGCCTTACTCCTAAGATAGGACGTACAGGAAATCTGGATGCTAAAACTTTTATCTTGGGGCAAGGGAACGTTATGGGAAAAGAACGTATCCAAGAATTTTTCAATTGTATTGGGAATCTAAGTCTTGATGATGCTCCTATACTTAAAACTACTACATCTTATGCAGATGCTATTTCAGCACTAGTTCTGAAACTTGAAAGTAAATTTATTCGTACCCATCCTACCTTGCAAAGATTTTTTTTGATCTCCCCGTTATAAAAAACCCTAGAGCCAAAAAGTTGGCCACTCTTGTTCTTATGAATGAGTTTGATTACATAATACGGGAAGCTAGGGAAATCTTTGATTTTTATGGTATGAATCATGAAAAACCTGTGATAGATGAAATTCTCTACAATAGTGATTATCCTTTAAAACACTTGCTGGGGGGTAATAAACTCTTTGATGTGAATCTTAAAAAGGAAGCCCCCGTTCTAGATATATTCCAACAAGTTTTCAATAATGTTAATCAACATTACTCTTGGATTGTTGCGGGAAATCAAAAGGGTTATGATGAAAACCAACTTAGGATTGGAAAGGCCTTTATGGACAACATGTTTTATGTTGTGTTCACAAAGCCTCGTGATGAAAATATCTCTATGAAAGTCAAGAAGAAGGATGACAAAACTTAGATCCTTGCTTTATGCCTAGCTAAGGGCGTAAAACTATAGCGCTTGTTGGGAGGCAACCCAATGAATAAAATTTATTTTTGCTTTTTTCTTCCTGTTTGTGAGTGTTAGCACAATTATGCTACTGTTATGATTTTTTTATGTTTTAATTAGTGTTTGTGCCAAGTAAAGCCTTTAGGATCTTCTTTGGTGATAGTTGTTTGATCTTGCTGAAAAACAGGAACTTTTACGCTCCCAAAATTAATTTTCGTTTTTTAGCAAAGAGCGATAAAATACCCATTCCACTTGCAGTAGATCAATATACAAATTTCTTAGGACGTCCTAATTTTCAGAGTTTTTTGTGTTGCAGAAGTATTCGAAATAGTCAGATTGCTACAGACCGTTATGTTTTGACAGATTCTGTTTTCTTTGTGTTGTGTGCTTATTTTGATGGCTCTATGGTTTTCCTTGATGAGCTGTTGCCATAGAAAATTTTTAATACAATAGATATAATACAAAAACAAGATATGAATTGGTTTGATATAGCACTTATAGTAGTGATTTGTTATTCTTATACTAACGGATCTCACGAAGGCTTTGTTAAGTTTTGTGTGATTGAAGTTTTCAAGTTTTGGGTTATCTTACGATGGATGAAGGAAGGATGTAAGAGCCTAAGCTTGGGGATGCCTCAGCATACCAAGCTATTATCCAAGAATGAGCAATCAACTAAGCTTGGGGTGCCCTCGAGTGGCATCCCTGCTTTCTTCCAATAACTACCGGTATTTTACTCGAGACTATATTTTTATTCGTCACATGATATGTGTTTTGCTTGGAGCGGCTTGTATGATATGAGTCTGTGCTTGTTTATTTTGTGTTTTAAGTCATCAATCATTGCTGGGCACACCTATTTGAGATAGCCAAAATTATACCTTGACTTGTTAGAATTGCTCTCTATGCTTCACTTAAATTTTTTATGAGCAACAGACTTGCTCTAGTGCTTCACTTACCTCTTTTTGAGCACGGTGTGCTTTGTTATTTTTGAAGAAATGCTCTCTTGCTTCACTTAGATTTATTTGAAAGCTAGTAAAATTTTGAAGAAATTCTCTCTTGCTTCACTTAAATTATTTTGAGAGAAAGAAAATTTGTTATGCTCATGATCTTCACTTATATTTGTTTGAGCTTATGAAAAGCAACACATGAGAATTAGTCCTAAAGTGATAGATATCCTAGAAGGATAAAGAAAAGAGAAAAAATGTCATGAAGATCATTGGACAAAATAAAATTGATTCTTAGTAGTAGTTTTGAGATATGATGATGTGATATGTGAGTCATATTGATGAGTAAGTATGCTTTAGTAAGAATATTGGTGTTAAGGTTTGTGATTCCCTATGCATGCATGAAAGTCAATAATCATGCAATGAAATTATATCCTACTTATGGTGCATTATTTGGTATTAATTATGCCTAATGCTTGCTTATGAGATTATTCGTTTCTTGGTTGGTCGCTTCCCAATCTTTTGCTAGCCTTCATTTTGCACTAAGTATGACCTCTACTTGTGCATCCAAAATCCTTTAAACCAGTTTAGCCACATGAGTCCACTATATCTACCTATATGCTGTATTCTCTTGCCGTTCTAAGCAAATTTCCATGTGCCATCTCTAATTTTCAAAATAAACTTCTCTTTTGTGTTCTTGTTTCGCTCGCGGAGCAGTGAGGGGTGGCTAATATTTTCCATGCTAGATGTGTTATTCTCAAGATGAGTGTTTATTCACTTGTCATTGCACGAGAGTAAGGCAAAGGTATTAGGGATGCCCAATCCCGAAATGCAAAAACAAATGAATTTACTTTATGTTGTCAAATAATAAATTCATTGGCAAGTGTTGGTATGGAGGACACCAGTGGATACGGTTAGCCATGGAAAGTGAAAGTTATGGTGGAAAAAGGAATAAACTTTATTTTCTGTTTGGGAACCGCCTATGATATATCTATGCGTGGAAAGTGTTGGGAACTCTAAGTCGTTTCGTTGGTGGGATGTATACACCTCCCAAATTTTTTTATCTCTAAGTTTTTCGCTTTGAGCTCTGGAACCTCTACAAATCCCTACTTCCCTCTGCGAAGGGCCTTTCTTTTACTTTATGCATTTTTTTATTTTGAGTCTCCATCTTCTCTTACAAAAGTACCAACTAGGAGGCAATATGATCATTCTTAAGTATTGGGTGTAGTTAATATTCGAGTGTGTTTCATGAATGGATCAATGTTTGAGCATGATGGGCTAGGGATAACTTATTTTAACGCTGATATTTTGAAAGACATGGTTGCTTGTTGATCTGCTTGAGTCTCTAAAGTATTGTGTCAAAACGACTATTGCTTTGAATCACATAAAATTCCAAATGTCCATGCTATAAAGAAAAGAATATGATATGACATGATGAACAACACTCCACATCAAAAATTCTGTTTTTATCACTTACCTACTCGAGGACGAGTAGGAGTTAAGCTTGGGGATGATTATACGTCTCCAACGTATCTATAATTTTTTATTGTTCCATGCTGTTTTATTATCAATCTTGGATGCTTTATAATCATTTTATAGTCATTTTATATCATTTTTTGGTACTAACCTATTGACAAAGTGCCAAGTGCCAGTTGCTGTTTTTCCATGTTTTTTACATTGCAGAAAATCAATATCAAACGGAGTCCAAATGCCACGAAATTTTACGGAGACTTTTTATGGACCAGAAGGAAGACATTGGTCCCTGGTTGCACCCGGTGGGATTTCCAAGGAGGGGACAACCCACCAGGGCGCGCCAAGAGGCCCAGGTGCTCCCTGGTGGGTTGTGCCCACCTCGGGTGCCCCCCGGACCGCCTCTTTGCTCTATAAATACCCCAATATTCCAGAACCCAAGGGGAGTCGACGAAATATTCATCCAGCCGCCGCAAAGTCCAGGACCACCAGATCCAATCTAGACACCATAACGGAGGGGTTCACCACTTCCATTGGTGCCTCTCCAATGATGCGTGAGTAGTTCTTTGTAGACCTTCGGGTCCGTAGTTAGTAGCTAGATGGCTTCATCTCTCTCTCTTGATTCTCAATACAATGGTCTCTTGGAGAACCATATGATGTAACTCTTTTGCGGTGTGTTTGTTGGGGTCGATGAACTTTGAGTTTATGATCAGATCTATCTTTTTATATACATGAAAGTATTTGAGTTTCTTTGATCTATTTTATGCATGATCTCTTATAGCCTCATATTTATTCTCTGATATTTGGTTTTTGTTTGACCAACTTTATCTATTTATCTTGCAATGGGAAGAGGTGCCCGATAGTGGGTTCGATCTTACGGTGCTTGATCCTAGTGATAGAAAGGGAACCGACACGTATGTATTGTTGCTACTAAGGATAAAAAGATGGGATCTATATCTACCGCCATAGATAAACAGATCTCGTCTACGTCATGTCATCGTTCTTATTGCATTACTTCGTTTTTCCATGAACTTAATACACTAGATGCATGTTGGATAGTGGTCGATGTGTGGAGTAACAGTAGTAGCTGCAGGCAGGAGTCTGTCTACTAATCTTGGACGTGATGCCTATGTAATGATCATTGCCTGGAGATCATCATAATTATTTGAGGTTCTATCAATTGCCCAACAGTAATTTGTTCACCCACCGATTTGCTATTTTTCTCGAGAGAAGCCATGCTACCTCTTGAGCACTGCGTTGTTTTTCCCTTGAAGAGGAAAGGGTGATGCAGCAAAGTAGCGTAAGTATTTCCCTCCGTTTTTGATAACCAAGGTATCAATTCAGTAGCAGTCTACACGCAAGTCCCTTGTACCTACACAAACAAATAAGAACCTCGCAACCAGCGCAATAAAGGGGTTTTCAATCCCTTCACGGCCACTTACGAGAGTGAGATCTCATAGAGATAATAAGATAAATATTTTTGGTATTTTTATGATATAGATAGGAAAATAAAGATTTCAAAGTAAAATAGATTGGAAAATTATATGATAAAGGATAGACCCGGGGGGCCATAGGTTTCACTAGTGGATTCTCTCAAGATAGCATAAGTATTACAGTGAGTGAACAAATTACTGTCGAGCAATTGATAGAAAAGTGCATAATTATGGGAATATCTAGGCATGATCATGTATATAGGCATCATGTCCGCGACAAGTAGATCGAAACAATTCTGCATCTACTACTATTACCCCACACATCGACCGCTATCCAGCATGCATCTAGAGTATTAAGTTCATAAGGACAGAGTAATGCATTAGGCAAGATGACATGATGTAGAGGGATAAACTCAAGCAATATGATATAAACCCCATCTTTTTATCCTCGATGGCAACACGTGCCTTGCTGCCCCTGCTGTCACTAGGAAAGGGATTGAACCCAAAGCTAAGCACTTCTCCCATTGCAAGAAAGCTCAATCTAGTAGGCCAAACCAAACTGATAATTCGAAGAGACTTGCAAATATAACCAATCATACATAAAAGATTTCATAGAAGAATCAAATATTGTTCATAGATAAACTTGATCATAAACCCACAATTCATCGGATCTCGACAAACACATCGCAAAAAGAAACACATCAAATAGATCTCCAAGAAGATCGAGGAGAACTTTGTATTGATATCCAAAGAGAGAGAGAAGAAGCCATCTAGCTAATAACTATGGACCCGAAGATCTATGGTAAACTACTCACACATCATAGGAGAGGCTATGGTGTTGATGTAGAAGTCCTCCATGATCGATTCCCCCTCCGGTGGAGCTCCGAAAAAGGCCCCAAGATGGGATCTCTTGGGTACAGAAGGTTGCGGTGGTGGAAATAGGGTTTCGTGGTGCTCCTGGATGTTTTTGAGGTATATGGATATATATAGGAGGAAGAAGTAGGTCGGTGGAGCTGCGAGGGGCCGACAAGGGTGGGGGCGCACCAAGGGGGCAGGTGGGCTTCCCTGCCTCGTGGCCACCTTGTTTCTTTCTTGACGTCTGCTCCAAGTCCCCTGGATCACGTTTGTTCCAAAAATAACTCTCCCGAAGGTTTCATTCCGTTTGGATTCCGTTTGATATTCCTTTTTCGTGAAACACTGAAACAGGAAAAAAACAGCAATTTGCACTGGGCCTTTGGTTAGTAGGTTAGTCCCAAAAATAATATACAAGTGTATAATCAAGCCCATTAAACATCCAAAACAGATAATATAATAGCATGGAACAATAAAAAAATTATAGATACGTCGGAGACGTATCATGCATCCCCAAGCTTAATTCTTGCTCGTCCTCGAGTAGGGAAATGATAAAAACAGAATTTTTGATGTGGAAGGCTACCTAGCATAATTCTCAATGTAATTTTCTTTATTGTGCCATGAATATTCAGATCCGAAAGATTCAAGACAAAAGTTTAATATTGACATAAAAATAATAATACTTCAAGCATTCTAACTAAGCAATCATGTCTTCTCAAACTAACATGGCAAAAGAAAGTTCATCCCTACAAAATCATATAGTTTGGTCATGCTCCATTTTCGTCACACAAGAATGCTCTCATCTTGCACAACCCCGATGACAAGCCAAGCAATTGTTTCATACTTTAGTAATCTCAAACTTGTTTCAAATTTCACGCAATACATGAGCGTGAGCCATGGATATAGCACTATGGGTGGAATAGAATATAATTATGGGGGTTATGTGGAGAAGACAAAAAAGGAGAAAGTCTCACATCGACGCGGCTAATCAACGCGCTAGGGAGATGCCCATCAATTGATGTCAATGCAAGGAGTAGGGATTGCCATGCAACGGATGCACTAGAGCTATAAATGTATGAAAGCTCAACAAAAGAAACTAAGTGGGTGTGCATCCATCTTGCTTGCTCACGAAGACCTAGGGCATTTGAGGAAGCCCATTGTTGGAATATACAAGCCAAGTTCTATAATGAAAAATTCCCACTAGTATATGAAAGTGACAAAACAAGAGTCTCTCTATCATAAAGATCATGGTGCTACTTTGAAGCACAAGTGTGGAAAAAGAGGATACTAGCATTGTCCCTTTTATTTTTTTATTTTGGGGCCTTTTTTGGCCTTTCTCTTTTTTGGGACAATGCTCTATTAATGATGATCATCACACTTCTATTTATTTACAACTCAACGATTACAACTCGATACTAGAACAAAACACGACTCTATATGAATGCCTCCGGCGGTGTACCGGGAAGGGAAATGAATCAAGAGTGACATGTATGATAAATTATGCATGGTGGCTTTGCCACAAATACGATGTCCACAACATGATCATGCAAAGCAATATGACAATGATGAAGCGTGTCATGAATGAAATGGTGGAAAGTTGCATGGATATATATCTCGGAATGGCTATGGAAATGCCATAATAGGTAGGTATGGTGGCTGTTTTGAGGAAGATATAAGGAGGTTTATGTGTGAAAGAGCGTATCATATCACGGGGTTTGGATGCACCGGCGAAGTTTGCACCAACTCTCAAGGTGAGAAAGGGCAATGCACGGTACCGAAGAGGCTAGCAATGATGGAAGGGTGAGAGTGCGTATAATCCATGGACTCAACATTAGTCATAAAGAACTCACATACTTATTGCAAAAATCTATAAGTCATCAAAAACCAAGCATTACGCGCATGCTCCTAGGGGGGTAGATTGGTAGGAAAAGACCGTCACTCCTCCCCGACCACCACTCATAAGGAAGGCAATCAAAGAACACCTCATGTTTCAAATTTGTTACACAACGGTTACCATATGTGCATGCTACGGGGCTTGCAATCCTCAACACAAGTATTTCTCAAATTCACAACTACTCAACTAACACAACTTTAATATCACCATCCTCATATCTCAAAACAATTATCAAGTATCAAACTTCTCATAGTATTCAATGCACTTTTTATGATAGTTTTTATTATACCCATACTGGATGCCTATCATATTAGGACCAATTTTATAACCAAAGCAAATTATCATGATGTTCTAAAGGACTCTCAAAATAATATAAGTGAAGCATGAGAGATCAATAATTTATATAAAATAAAACCACCACTATGATCTAAAAGATATAAGTGAAGCACTAGATCAAACGACAAACTACTCCAAAAGATATAAGCGAAGCACAATGAGTAATTGAATAATTATGTAACTATGTGAAGAATCCTTCTCATAAATAAAATTTCAGATCTTAAGTACTTTATTCAAACAGCAAGCAAATCCTAATAAAATAAATTGACGCTCCAAGCAAAACAGATATCATGTGGTAAATAAAAATATAAGTGAAGCACATAGAGTATTCTAATAAATTCCAATTCATGTGTGTCTCTCCCAAAAGGTGTGTACAGAAAGGATGATTGTGGTAAATTAAAAAAGCAAAGACTCAAATCATAAAAGACGCTCCAAGCAAAACACATATCATGTGGTGAATAAAAATATAGCCTCAAGTAAAGTTACCGATGGAAGAAGACGAAAGAGGGGATGCCTTCCGGGGCATCCCCAAGCTTAGGCTTTTTGTTGTCCTTGAATTTACCTTGGGGTGCCTTGGGCATCCCCAATCTTAGGTTCTTGCCCCTCCTTATTCCATAATCCATCAAATCTTTACCCAAAACTTGAAAACTTGACAACACAAAACTCAACAGAAATCCTCATGAGCTCCATTAGTATAAGAAAACAAACTACCACTTAAGGTACTGTAATGAACTCATTCTTTATTTATATTGGTGTTAAAAATACTGTATTCCAACTTCTCTATGGTTCATACACTCCGATACTAGCCATAGATTCATCAAAATAAGCAAACAACACACGAAAAACAGAATCTGTCAAAAACAGAATAGTCTGTAGTAGTCTGTAGGTTTCGAATACTTCTGCAACCCCAAAAGTTCTTAAATAAATTGGTGGACGTGAGGAATTTGTCTATTAATCATCTTCAAAAAGAATCAACCTAATCTCACTCTCCAGTAAAAAAATGACAGAAAATCTTGTGAGCGCTAAAGTTTCTGTTTTTTACAGCAAGATCACTAAAACTTCCCCCAAGTCTTCCCAAAGGTTCTACTTGGCACAAACACTAATTAAAACCATAAAACCACATCTAAACAGAGGCTATATGAATTATTTATTACTAAACAGAACCAAAAAGCAAGAAACAAAAATAAAATTGGGTTGCATCCCAACAAGCGCTATCGTTTAACGCCCCTAGCTAGGCATAAGAACAAGAATAGATCTAGGTATTATCATCTTTAGTATGCAATCCATAGGTGGCTCTCATAATAGATTCACGAGGCAATTTAATTTTCTTTCTAGGAAAGTGTTACATGCCTTTCCATAACGGAAATTGGAATCTAATATTCCCTTCTTTCATATCAATAACTGCACCAATCGTTCTAAGGAAAGGTCTGCCAAGAATAATGGGACATGTAGGATTGCAATCATTGTCAAGAACAATAAAATCTATGGGCACATAATTCCTATTTGAAACAATAAGAACATCATTAATTCTTACCATAGGTTTCTTTAATGGAATCCGCAAGATGCAAATTTAAAGAACAATCATCAAATTCATGGAAACCTAACACATCACACAAAGTTTTTGGAATCGTGGAAATGCTAGCACCCAAATCACGTAAAGCATAGCATTGATGATCTTTAATTTTAATTTTAATAGTAGGTTCCCACTCATCATGAAGTTTTCTAGGGATAGAAACTTATAATTCAAGCTTTTCTTCATAAGATTGTATTAAATCATCAACGATATGTTTGGTAAAAGCTTTATTTTGACTATAAGTGTGCGGAGAATTTAGCACGGATTGTAAGAAGGAAATACAATCTATCAAAGAGAAATTATCATAATTAAATCCCTAAAAATCCAAAATAGTGGGTTCATTGCTGTGTAAAGTTTAGACCTCTCCAATCCCACTTTTACCAATTTTTGCATCAAGGTCTAAAAACTCCGAATCATTGGGACGCCTTTTAACTAAAGTTGACTCATCTCCAATCCCATCATTATCAAGATTCATATTGCAAAACAAAGATTTAATAGGAGACACACCAATCACTTTTAGACTTTCATCCTTATCATCAAATTCTTCTAGTTTCGCTGTCATCTTATTAACTAAGGTGGCATGCTTATCCGAAATTTGGGCTATTAAGTTTTCAAGATGAGCGAACTGAGATTTCAGACCATAAAATTCTTTAGACATATCATCGAGCTCTTTATTCATGTACCCCATAAAACTTTTTTGTTCTTTAAGCTCAATTCTAAAGAAATTATTATGCTCAAAC
Organism: Triticum dicoccoides; assembly: GCF_002162155.2. Classification (NCBI taxonomy): domain Eukaryota; kingdom Viridiplantae; phylum Streptophyta; class Magnoliopsida; order Poales; family Poaceae; genus Triticum; species Triticum dicoccoides. Next base: position 254,148,413 of record NC_041386.1, on the reverse strand, counting down.
TGCAAGGACATAAAACTTCTAACGTTGTTCTCAATTTCTTCCAACCTTCTAAGGTGAGGATCAACACTTTTTGGTAAAGCCATCGCGGTAGACAATCAAACACACAAGCACACAAGAAGCGAGGGAAAAAGAGGCGAACGGAAAAAGAGGGCGAATAAAACGGCAAGGGTGAAGTGGGGGAGAAAAAACGAGAGGAAAATGGCAAATAATGTAATGCGAGGGATAAGAGTTTGTGATGGGTACTTGGTATGTCTTGACTTGTGCGTATATCTCCCCGGCAACGGTGCAAGAAATCCTACTTGCTACCTCTTGAGCATGCGCTGGTCTTCCCTTGAAGAGGAAAGGGTGATGTAGCAAAGTAGCATAAGTATTTCCTTCAGTTTTTGAGAACTAAGGTATCAATCCACTAGGAGACTACACGCAAGTCCCTCGTACCTACACAAACAAAGAAGAACCTCGCAACTAACGCGATAAAGGGGTTGTCAATCCCTTCACGGCCACTTACGAGAGTGAATCTGATAAAGATAATAAGATAATTATTTTTGGTATTTTTATGATATAGATAGGAAAAGAAAGATTGCAAAGTAAAATAGATTGGAAACTTATATGATAAAAGATAGACCCGGGGGCCTTAGGTTTCACTAGTGGCTTCTCTCAAGATATCATAAGTATTACGGTGGGTGAACAAATTACTATCGAGCAATTGATAGAAAAGTGCATAATTATGACAATATCTAGGCATGATCATGTATATAGGCATCACGTCCGTGACAAGTAGACCGAAACGATTCTGCATATAATACTATTACTCCACACATTGACCGCTATCCAGCATGCATCTAGAGTATTAAGTTCATAAGAACATAGTAATGCATTAGGCAAGATGACATGATGTAGAGGGATAAACTCAAGAAATATGATATAAACCCCATCTTTTTATCCTCGATGGCAACAATACAATACGTGCCTTGCTGCCCCTGCTGTCACTGGGAAAGGACACCGCAAGATTGAACCCAAAGCTAAGCACTTCTCCCATTGCAAGAAAGATCAATCTAGTAGGCCAAACCAAACTAATAATTCGAAGAGACTTGCAAAGATAACCAATCATACATAAAAGATTTTAGAGAAGAATCAAATATTGTTCATAGATAAACTTGATCATAAACCAACAATTCATCGGATCTCGACAAACACACCGCAAAAAGAATTACATCAAATAGATCTCCAAGAAGATCGAGGAGAACTTTGTATTGAGATTCAAAGAGAGAGAAGAAGCCGTCTAGCTAATAACTATGGACCCGATGGTATGTGGTAAACAACTCACACATCATAGGAGACGCTATGGTGTTGATGTAGAATCCCTCCGTGATTGATTCCTCCTCCGGCGGAGCTCCGAAAAAGGCCCCAAGATTTGATCTCTTGGGTACAGAAGGTTGTGGCGGTGGAAATAGGGTTCGTGGTGCTCCTAGATGTTTTCGGGGTATATGGATATACATAGGAGGAAGAAGTAGGCCGGTGGAGCTGTGAGAGGCCCACGAGGGTGGGGGCGCGCCCAGGGGGCAGGCGCGCCTCCCTGCCTCATGGCCACCTCGTTTATTTCTTTACATCTACTCCAAGTCCCTTGGATCATGTTTGTTCCAAAAATAACTCTCCCGAAGGTTTCATTCCATTTGGATTCTGTTTTATATTCCTTTTCTGCGAAACACTGAAATAAGCAAAAAAACAGCTATTTGCACTAGGCCTTGGGTTAGTAGGTTAGTCCCAAAAATAATATAGAAGTGTATAATTAAGCCCATTAAACATCCAAAATAGATAATATAATAGCATGGAACAATCAAAAATTATAGATATGTTGGAGACGTATCAAGCCACTAGTGAAACCTACGGCCCCTGAGTCTCTTTCTCATATTATTTGCCTTTGCGATCTGTTTTTATTTGCTTTTATTTTCAGATCTATTAAACAAAAAACCCAAGAATACCTTGCTGTAATTTATTTTATTTGGCGTTCGACCTATCAATATTTACAACTTTCTCCCGTCCACATGCCATTTCTGGCGCCTTTAACCGAAAGGGATTGACAACCCCTTTAACACGTCGGGTTGCAAGTGGTTGTTATTTGTGTGCAGGGGCTATTTACATTGTGTTGCTTGGTTCTCCTACTGGTTCGATAACCTTGGTTTCATATCTGAGGGAAATACCTGCCGCCGCTGTGCTGCATCATCCCTTCCTCTTTGGGGGAAAACCCGACATAGCTTCAAGCAACATCAGTGACGGGCCTTGCTCGTCACCTTGTGCAGCTCTTGGGTGCTTGCCACCTGTGAATCACAGTGGGTGACCACCCCGCCATTCCCTTCGTCGCCCCCTTCTCCATGTTCTCCTTTTATTCTCCTTTCCCTCCTATTCCAATATCCTGGGGAGGAGCAGATAAAGGAAAAGAGGGGTTACAGGGTACTTATCCTTTTCCAATCTTAAACTTGTAGGCAATTGCCAAATTTTAATTCAAATAATGTAATCTCTTGAGTCCATCTTTGTGTTCTGTAATGCTTGTACTTGCATTTGCATGTCAATGAAAGAGATAAACCTTGCCGGGAACCCGTGCATGTATATGTCCATGCAGAGTTGGAGTGCCTCTTTACTTTAATTAAACGAGTTTTCCCTGGCAGGATATCCTGCTGGCACCCTTTTCGTCTGCTGGAGAACCATGTCTACCAGGGAACAGACTGAGGTACCAGCCCCCCGCCCACTCCCTTTTTACCAAGGGCCATTGCAACCATCCAGGATGAAGCAGTGTTCGAGCCAAAGATGGGAGCACCCTGGTTCCAAGAGAGCAGCGAGGTTTCTCTATGCATAAGTTATAGGTTACAAAACACTAATGGACAAGAGGTAAACTTATCTGTTTGGCTTGCTGGGGATCACTGTGCCATGTAGTCTTCTCGTCCCTTTTCGGAGTCAAGTTCACGGCACGAACCTGCAACTCCATGTAGATGAGAATGAATGCAGGATGCAATCTTATTTATATGCATATGCAAATGCTCATGAAATGCTTATGAAGTGGTCTGGGTGTGCTCGTGCATGCATGCGATCTTGATCGGGGGCCCCCCATAGTGCTTCTTTATTTTATCTTGCACGGGGTCATCTCCCCGGCTTTAGGGGTTACATGCAACTGAGGCAAGGCATGTACAAAAGGGTGGCTGTCGGGCAGTGCCCGACAGCCTCGCACCTTACGGGTAGTACTTACGGACATGCGCAATATTCCATGAGTTTTGCAACTGTGTGCCATCCTCGGTCTCCAGACAGACTGCGCCAGGTCTGGTGACTCGTACCACCTGGTAAGGGCCCTCCCACTTCGGTGACAGCTTGTTTCTACCCTTGGCGGACTAAATGCACCTAAGGACAAGGTCACCATCCTCAAAACACTGGGCATGAACCTTGCGGCTATGATAACGACGCAGGGCTTGCTGGTAGTGTGCAGCACGCGTAGTAGCCCGGAGATGGTTCTCCTCGAGTAGTACAATGTCGTCACGCCGGTGTTGATCCTGCGCTACTTCATTGTAGGCAAGCACTTGAGGGGACCCGTGAATGAGTTCCGTGGGGATAACTGCTTCTTCCCCGTAAACCAGGGAGAAGGGAGTCTGCCCGGTAGCTCAGTTAGGTGTTGTTCTAAGGGACCAGAGAACTACCGGCAGCTCCTTGATCCACCACCTGCCGTGCTTCTATAGCGTATCAAAAGTTCATGTCTTGAGTCCACGAATCACTTCAGCGTTTGCCCTCTCAGCTTGTCCATTGCTCCGGGGGTGTGCCATAGAAGCGAATGAGATTTTGCATCCAAGGGTATGAATGTATTGCATGAAGGCGTGGCTCGTGAATTGGGTGCCGTTGTGAGTGATGATCCTTCCTGGAACTCCGAAACGACACACCAATTCTTTCAAGCACTTGATAGCTAACTGAGCAGTCACCTTTCTTACGGCAGTATATTCCGGCCACTTTGAAAACTTGTCGATGGCAACAAACAAAAATTCAAAGCCCCTGATTGCTCGGGGAAGGGGCCGAGGATATCGAGCCCCCAGACCAAAAATGGCCAAGATAAAGGGATTGTGTGAAGGGCTTGGGCAGGCAGGTGTGTTCTCTTGGAATGGAACCGATAGGCTTCACATTTCATGACGAGCTCAACTGCATCTTGGAGGGCTGTGTGCCAATAGAATTCTTGCTGTAATGCTTTCCCAACTAATTCCCTTGATCCAATGTGTGAGCCGCACATTCCTCTGTGAATCTCAGCCAGCAGTTCCTTTCCATCCTCCCAGCAAACACACTTCAATTTCACACCGTTGGGCCTCCTTCTGTACAGAGTGTCATTGACAAACTGATACATACTGGCCCTCCGGGATACTCTTTCAACTTCATCTTGGTTGCCAGGGAGTTCTCCGGTTTGGAGGAAGTGGACAATGTGCCTTGCCCAAGTTGGAGCCTGGGGCTCGGCAACGAGGACTAGCGGCACCTCCTCTACTATGGGAGCACCAGCCTCATACGTGGGGTCCATAGGCCTGGCTGGTGGGGGTGGTCCGGCAGGCTGTGAAGAGTTGTTTCCGGCAGGGTCTCTGCCGGGAGTGGATGGCTCTGCTAGGAGAGGCTTACCGTAGTCCAACTTTCTCCTCTTCCGGGCCATTGTGGCTGGTGACACCGAGGGTTAAGAGAGATGGAGAACAAAAGTTCCTGGTTCCACAGGTAGCTTCTGCATAGCAAACTTTGACAGGTGATCAGCTATGCTATTTTCTGCACGGGGTACGTGCTCTGTTTGCAACCCGTCAAAGTGCTCCTCCAATCTCCTTACTTCCTTGATGTATGCTTCCATCAATGGGATTTGGTAATCCTTGTTGACTTGTCTCACCACGAGCTGTGAATCTCCTCGAATGATCATCTTCTTAATTCCCAATTCTGCTGCAAATCCTGAGCCCGACAATGAGCCCTTCATACTCTGTTGCATTGTTGGTGGCTTCTTCCCAGTCAAAGTGCATCTGGACGATGTACTTCAAGTGCTCCCCGGAGGGGGAAACAAGAAGCACGCCATCCCCTACACCTTGTGGGGAAAAAAGCACCATTAAAATACATGATCCATTATTGGGGTGATTCCTTGCTGGGGATGGCTGTGTCTGTCCTTTCCTCATCAGAGGTTGGTGTCCATTCTGCAATAAACTCTGCCAATGCCCTGCTCTGAATAGTTGAAGTGCTCTCAAACTTCAAACCAAAGCTAGATAACTCCAAAGCCCATTCCACTATTCTGCCAATTGCCTCAGGGTTTCGGAGTATCGTTTGTAAAGGAAAACGAGTAACACATGTGATCTCATGGGCTTGGAAGTAGTGGCACAGTTTCCTTAAGGCCATAATGAGACCAAAGATCAACTTTTGCACGCCAGAGTGCCTCGATCTAGAACCCTGTAATAAGGAGCTGACGAAGTACACCGGGCGCTGCACCATTTTCTTCCTTGTCGCGTCGTTGGGTTGTTTTCGTTGTTGTGCTCATTGTTGTCCTGATCCTTTTCTGTCTCTGTTGTTCACTGTTCAGTTTCTGCCTCATCCACCTCTCGCTGTGCTACCAAGGCCGCACTGACCACCTGGTTGGTTGCCGCCAAGTATAGAAACAGTGGTTCTTGGGGTTTGGGTGCAACCAAGGTGGGTACGAAAGAGAGGTAGGCTTTTAACTCTTGCAGAGCTGCATCTGCTTCTGGTGTCCACTTCATAGGCCCGGCATTCTTCAAAACTTTGAAGAATGGTAGGGCATGCTCGGTAGACTTGGAGATGAATCTGCTTAGCGCGGCAATGCATGCCCCCAAGCGCCTCACATCCTTATCTGTCCTTGGTGCTTGGATCTACTCGATAGCCTTGATCTTGTCGGGGATGGCTTTGATCCCCTGATGTGACACGAAGAACCCAAGTAGCTTGCCAGAGGGAACACCAAATACATACTTCTCCAGATTGAGCTTCAGATTGATCTTGCGCACATTAGCAAATGTCTCTTCCAAATCCTGGATAAGGGTGGCCTTATCCTTGGTTTTGACCATGATATCATCCATATAGGCTTCTATATTTCTGTGCAACTGTGGCTCAAAACCAATCTGGACTGCCCTTGCAAAAGTGGACCCGACACTCTTCAATCCGAACGGCATGCGGACAAAGTTGTACGTACCACATGAAGTGATGAATGATGTTTTCTCTTCGTCTTCCTTGGACATGAAGATCTAATGATATCCTGAGTATGCATCCAAAAAGGAGAACAAATCACATCCCAAGTAGAATCCACGATCTGGTTGATGCGCGACAAGGGAAATGGGTCCTTCGGGCAAGTCTTGTTGAGGTCTGTGAAATCAATGCAAAGCCTCCACTTCCCATTAGCCTTCTGGACCACTACTGGATTTGCTAACCATGTAGGATGCAGTACTCCTCTGACCAACAGCTGCCTTCAATTTCTTGATCTTTTCGTCAATGAACTGCTACCTCTCCAAGGCCTGCTTCCGTACTTTCTTCTTGACGGGTCGGGCATGTGGGAAGACAGCAAGGTGGTGCTCAATTATCTCCCTAGGAACACCAGGAATATCAGATGGTTGCCAAGCAAACACATCGATATCCACCCGCAAGAAGGCAACGAGCGCACTTTCCTATTTGTCATCGAGGGTGGCGCTGATTGTGAAAGAACCATCAACGCCAGCCAGCCCTTCCGGGACCTTCTTCACTTCGGGTGCAGTAGCCTTGGACCTCTTGTTGTTGGAACATTCTGGCACGTCGTCAGCGGGTGTCGTGCACTCGGAGGGGGCACGCTTCCCGGACCCCTTGCCGGAGGTCCTACAATCCCTCTTCTTTCCTTTGCTTTCCTTGGCGGGAACTATCGTTGCTACTGCTTCCGCCGCAACTGCATCCCGATACATCTTGTCCACATAGATGATTGCATCCTTCTCATCAGATGGGATAGTGAGGACTCCCAGTGGCCCAGGCATTTTCAGGATGTTGTAAGCATAGTGGGATGCTGCCATGAATTTGGCTAGGGCTGGTTGTCCAAGAATCCCATTGTACGGCAGGGGGAGATCAACCACATCAAACACAATCTTCTCAGTCCGATAGTTCAGTTCTCCCCCAAATGTCACCGACAACGTAATCTTCCCATTAGGATGACTCCTGCCAGGATTAACTCCTTGAAACATGTCGGTGGCCGCTAGCTCTTCTTCTCCTATCTGAAGCTTGTCGATAACTGCTGGGGAAATCAGATTCAACCCGGCCCCGCCATCCACCAGCATCTTTGTGACCTTGAGGTTGCGAATGGTTGGGCAGACCAACAATGGAAAACACCCCACCACAGTGGTGTGATCAGGGTGATCCTCTTTGTCAAAGATGATGGGTGTGCGGGACCATTTGAGCGGTTTCCAGGCATCTGGCGCTGGTTCCACATCATTAACCTCTCATGCCCATCGCTTGAGTTGGCAATGAGAGGTGTGCAAAGATGCACCCCCATCAATTCATAGGGCGTCAGTGGCCTTCTTGAATTCCTGCTCACTAGTTTCCTCCTCATCCCCTCCATCACTGGCATCATCACAGGTTTCCTTCTCTTGGCCCCTGGCGGGCTTTCCTTGGTTCCGAAAGGGTTTACCAGGGCAATTTGCTTCACCACCCCGGCCCTTAACGCCAGCAACATTCTGACCTTTCTCCTTATCACGCTTATCATACTCTGCCCTCTACTTCTTGATGAGCTGCTCAACCTAGTAACACTCCTGAAGGTCATGGCTTTTGGTCTGTTGGTTCTTGCAGTACGGCCCATCGCCTTTCCCAACTTTTTCGGCGGCAGCAGCTTCTCGGCAGGCAGCGCATGCGGCAGCTTCCTTGCCAGGGGCTCAACCTTGGTCTTCTTGCTGGTACTAGGCGTGCCCGATCCTTCCACAACCATTACTGCCTTATCCCTCGGCTTCTTATTGCGCTTCTTTCCCTTCTCCTGACTAGTTGATTCATCCTCATCTTCTGAATCAACATTAATGCAATCTTCTTCTCCGGGCAACTTCCTTCCTTCTTCCTTCCAGGCACATTTATCCACCAGCGTATATAGTTCTTTCACAGTCTTGGGCAACCGCACGTTCATTTTAGAACGAATGCGGCGGTTGTGCACATTGGACTAGAAAGTTGCTATAATGGCTGCCAGATGGATATTTGGAATATTTCTATGAACTTTATTGAATCTCTACTGGAGAAGCTGTAGGTCGCTGGGCCTTCCGGGCTCTTGGTGGCCACAGGTCTGCCCATGACGATATGGAGTTCTCCGGCAGGTGCATCAGCCAAGACCTCACATTGGACTTGAGGGCCAAAGGGAAGTAGTTGGCGAACACCTTCTTATCTCTTCCCCCGGCAGCCTGAATAGACATGGTGTAGATGCTCAGAAACTCTGCCGGTTTTAGCCTCCCGTTGTACTTCTCAGGTATCTCTGGCTTGAACATGCAAACGAATGACCAACGAACTTACTGCAGCTCTCGTGTAAAGGCAGGGCAGCCGACCTTGAAAGGTAGGTACCCGCCAACACCGAGCGTAGGCTCATCGACGTTGAGGCCATCACACTCGCTGGTCTGGTGGGGGTCGTTGTGGCGCCGTTCGGCGATGATGCACGCGTCTCCCCGATGCCTGTCTTTCGGGGTTCGATGTTGGCCTGGACGTGCTCGAGGGTCGGAAGAGGCCATCGAGACATCATCGGGGTCTTGATTCTGCTGCGCCCTCACTGGCTGTCATGGTGGGGACTGAACCATGGGGACGGCCCCCTCCGTACGGGCAGCGATGCGGGCGGTGGTTGTCACTTGGGGAGGTTGCGGTGGGCAAGTTCATCGTGAGCCCCTAGCTTCGGTGAAACCGAGCAGGCTTTGGATGGTGGCACATCACTCATCCATCTTCTCGGCTGCTGGCGGGAACCTCAGTAATAGCTGAGCTCGCGCCATAGCCTCTATGGCCATGCTTGGCATTGGATGTCGATGACGTTGACCTCACCGTCGCTTGGCTTCGGATGGTGTCGGCGGCGGCGGCGGCGCCGCGCCCATGCTGCTGTGGGATGACCACCTTGGCAGCGAGGTCGCGTGGTGGTGGTGCTCGAATATTAGCGGCTCTGTTGAGCGCAGCAGCCTGGTTGGCTCATCCGTGAGGAGGCGCATGCGCCGCGGCCGCTCTCGTGGTGGGGGCGACCGGAGGGTGATGGCTCACCCCGGACAGAGTGTCGTTGCTGTAGCTGTGCTCGTCGGCGAGAGGAGGGGGTGCGGACGGAGTGACCCCCTCGCCCATACCTTGTAGAGCTTGACCGTCGAGACGCTGCTGATGTTGTTCTCCTCCAGTAGCTCCGGCGCCCGTGTTGGCCACGGGGGAGATGGTAATGGCGCTACCTGCTCCAACCATGCCTCTAGTAGCGTCTACGTCCTCGCATGTTCGCGTGTCTCCCGCGGCGTTAGAGGCCGCAGGCAGTGGAGCCTTTGAGGTGGATGGATGGGCCGAAGTGCCAGATTTCTTCTTGGGCGCCATGGTTGATGGCGCTATCGAGGATCAAGATGGAGATGAAGATGACGTGCGGCGTACACTTTCAGGTTCGCGCAAGCGCCCCCCCCCCCCCTACCTGGCGCGCCAAAGATGTCGCGGGATATCTGCGGCCACCTATGGGACCGGGTGGCCCCTTGCTGGTTTGGCAAGGGGATGGCGCATTGCACAAAGAGCAGACCAGCGCATGGCAGCACAACAGAGAGCAGACAAGCAATTTACCCAAGTTTGGGCCGCCGCGAGGCGTAAGACCCTATTCCTGCTTTAGTGGATTGATGGTGGAATGAACGTGGTGGTGCGTAGTACACTTGCCCGACAGGGTTTGCCTTGGGGCCACAGCGACTAAGCGCGTATGGTGACTTGGGTTCCTCAACTCGCCAACCCTTCCTACGAGTGCCATGGGCCTCCTTTTATAGATTAAGGGGTCATCCAATGGCAAAGTTGTCATTATCCACCGATATGATAGGAAACAGTGCTATCATACCTAACTCTGCAGGCCAACAGGGTGCATTAAATGCACCACTTAGTGTCACATCACTGGTCGCCCGGCAAGGCCTATCAGGCTATCTTGCCAGCTTCGCGCTTGTTCCCTTGACACATCGCAGGACGAGTGTCATCTGTAGGCTTCTTCTGTAGGAAACGGCTGCCATGTGGCGAATGGCTGCCACTTAATCATCTCGCGGCTTGACACCGCACTGATTGACGACGTGGGTCGTGCTTGAGTGGTTGGTGGGGTGGTTCTGCCCCCGCGAGCCCCAGCAGATGTTGCCGGGTGTCTCGGTTGCCTGGTCCTTGCGGTGGCCTTGCCCCTTGCCGGGCTCGCCTACCTGGCAAGGGAGGTCCATCTCTTTCCGGTATCTTGCTCTTTTAGCTCGATCTTGGCCTCCCTGGACTGCGTGTTGGTTCTTCAAATCCCTTAGTCCTTTAATCCATGTCTTGGGTTGGTGTTTCTATCTTGATCTCATGCATGTGCACAGTCTGGGCAACAGACCTAGGGTTTGTTGCACCGACAGTTCTCTGCTGGATAGGAACTTTGGAGTGATTCTTCGTTGCATGTTGAGGGGTGGTTATATGATCCAATTATGTTAGCATTGTTGAGAGATTGCACTAGCGAAAGTATGGACCCTAGGCCTCATTTTCAAGCATTGCAATATCGTTTTTGTGCCCGTTTACTATTTGCTACCTTACTGTTTTTATTTATTCAGATTATAAAAATATATTTCTACCATCCATATTACACTTGTATCACCATCTCTTCGTCGAACTAGTGCAGCTATACAAATTGCCATTGTATTGGGTGTGTTGGGCACACAAGAGATTTCTTGTATTTGATTGCAGGGTCGTTTGAGAGAGACCATATTTGTAACGCCCACGATGCGGCTATATCTCCCATGTGTCGAGGCACGACTTAGAGGCATAACCGCATTGTGGTTTTGTCACAAGAAGGGTCATCTTCACACAATCCCATGTAATGAACAAGAAAGGGATAAAGAGAGTTGGCTTACAATCGCCACATCACACAATACTTAAATAATTCATACATCATCAGAGTACACTCATAGTCTGACTACGGACAACCAAATGAAAAGGAAGATAAACCCAACTACTAGATCTCCGATCGTCCAAATTGGGCACCACTACTGATCATCAGGAAACGAAACGTAGTAACGACCAAGGTCCTCGTAGAACTCCCACTTGAGTTCGGTAGCATCACCTGCACTAGTATCGTCGGCACCTGCAACTGTTTTGGTAGTATCTGTGAGTCACGCGGACTCAACAATCTCAAAACTGGTGAGATTAAGACTATTTAAGCTTATGGGTAGGATAGGGTAATGAGGTGGAGTTGCAGCAAGCGCTAAGCAAATATGGTGGCTAACATACACAAACAAGAGTAGGATGAGAAGCTACGCAACGGTCGAAAAGCTAGAAGTGATCCTGAAGCTACTTATGTTCAAACATAACCTAAATCGTGTTCACTTCCCGGACTCCGCCGAAAAGAGACCAACACGGCTACACACGCAGTTGATTCATTTTAATTAAGTCAAGTGTCAAGTTCTCTACAACCGGATATTAACAAATTCCCATCTGCCACATAACCGCGGGCACGGTTCTCGAAAGTTTATACCCTCCAGGGGTGTCCCAACTTAGCCCATCACAAGCTCTCACAATGAACGAAGGATATTCCTTCTCCCGAAAAGACCCAACCAGTCTTGGAATCCTGGTTACAAGACATTTCGACAATGGTAAAACAAGACCAGCAAGACCGCCCGACTGTGCCAAAAAATCCCGATAGGAGCTGCACATATCTCATTCTCAGGGCACACCGGATAGGTCAAGCTACGAGTAAAACCAGCCCTCGAGTTTCCCCGACGTGGCCCCGCGGTCTACACATTTGGGACCAACACCACCAGCACTGGCCCCCCTGCTATGTAGAAAATCCTCGTGTTCATGACGCCCTATGCCAATTAATTATTTAGTTCAAGTATTATTATGGAAAATGTTAAAACCAATGTTGGGCCTTGCTGGAAGAGTTTTATTCAAAGCGAACTGTCAAGAGGGTCCCATACCAGGGACGCAGAATCAAGGAACATAACACCGGTATGACAGAAACTAGGGCGGCAAGAGTGGAACAAAACACCAGGCATAAGGCCGAGCCTTCCACCCTTTACCAAGTATATATGTGCATTAATTAAATAAGATATATTGTGATATCCCATGATATCTATGTCCCAACATGGAACAACCTGCACTGCACCTACAACTAGCAATGCTATAAGAGGGGCTGTGCAAAGCGGTAACATAGCCAAACAACGGTTTGCTAGGAAGGGTAAAAGGTTAGAGGCTATTATGGAAATTTGGGAGGCTTGATAAACAAGTGGTAGGTAGCACGACATAGCGATAGCATCGAGACAACTAGCATAGAAAAGATAGTAGTGAGATCCAGGGTATCGGTTATCTTGCCTGAAATCCTGCTAGGAAGAAGAACGAGTCCGTGAAGAAGACGATCCCATGTAGTCAAACGAATCCTCACAATCGCAACAAAACAGGAACTATTGAGAAGGAGCACAACCGGAAAGAAGCAAACGACATAGTAAACAACCATCACATAAACATGGCATGATGCACAATCAAGTATGATGCATGTCTAGTTTAATGAGTCATGGCATGGCAAAGTGCAACAAACAAAACTACAGGTTAAGTGGAGATCAATATGCAACGAGATGCATATTGACAAAGCACCACATTCATTTATTTAGTTCTCTCCCGTTTAGGTACTCAACAATATTAAATGTTGGTTAACATGGCAAGAGGTGAGGCAATATTAACTATTTAGGCAAGTTTAAATGAGGCCGGAAATAATAAACAACAATTCCGAAAAAAAATCCCCATATGCATATTTTGAATTTGGTATTGTTCTGCCCTAAACACAATTTTAGAGTTCTTAAACATGCAAAGCAATGCCACCATTTTAATCTATGCATTTTTCTACCCCATTTACATATAAATAACATTTCATTCCAAGCTACGGTTATTTAGTTATGAAATAAACCATTAAACAAGTCATCTATGCAAATTTAATCAAACAACAATTTAAAAAAATTAAACATGGATGAAAGTTGCATATAATGAAAGTACATGAAAAATTGTCCAAGATGCATATATGACATGTGTTATTTGAATGCATGGATACAAAACAGTGGCATTTCGGTAATTATGCACGCGTTGGAAAATAACAAAATCCACAGGAAGAGGAAAAAACATGCACGGGCCAGAAGCACTAGAGTGCAGCAGCCCAGAGGTGGAATCAGGCCCAAGTGGCTATTGATACGTCTCCAACGTATCTATAATTTTGATTGCTCCATGCTATATTATCTACTGTTTTGGGCAATATTGGGCTTTATTATCCACTTTTATATTACTTTTGGGACTAACCTATTAACCGGAGGCCCAACCCAGGTTTGCTATTTTATGCCTATTTCAGTGTTTTGAAGAAAAGGAATATCAGACAGAGTCGAAATGGAACAAAATCAACTAGAGAAGTTATTTCTGGAACGAAAGCCACCCGATGGACTTGGACCCCACGTCAAGGAAGGAAGGAAGGAGGAGCTCACGAGGGTAGGGGGCGCACCCACCCCCCTGGGGTGCGCCCCCCTGCCTCGTGGGGCCCTCATGGCTCCCCAGACGTGCTTCTTCTGCCTATATAACTCCATATACCCTAAAACTTCCACAACGAAGATTAGATCGGGAGTTCCGCCGCCAGAAGCCTCCGTAGCCACCGAAAACCAATCTAGACCCTTTCCGGCACCCTACCGGAGGGGGCAATCCTTCTCCGGTTGTCGGTGTACTAGAATAGGGGTACCCTAGTACCCCGAACTTGTGCACGGGCAGTTGCGGCACCCCGCGGCAAGGCTTGCCGGCGAACGCCAAGATCCCCCAAGGTTCCCTTGGGGCCATCCAAGAACAAAGTATTTAAGCTAAGGAGACAAGGCCCCGGCAAGAGGAGCTTGCCGGGAAGGCCAACCAAGGCGCTCCAAGGAACTTGCCGCGACGCGCCACGCGCTCCGGCAAGGCAACAAGGCCCCGGCAAGAGGAGCTTGCCGGGAAGGCTAAACAAGGTACCCCGAGGCCCGAAGAGCGACGAGCTTCTGGACCCGACAAGATAACAACAGCGGCAAGGCGCTTGCCGCGGCAGGCAGCCACTCTGCGCCCACGCTCCAGCGCATCCACCAACGTGTCGCTCTGGGGGCTTCTCCGGGCGCGCGTGGCGGGAGGCTATGCAGCTAGCGATGCGCAGTGGCATGCGAAGCTGACAAGATCGCCATCGTGGCGAACGGTGGCGCCCCTAACGGTCCTTTTCTGCACTGTTCGGGTGATTCAGACGGGCATTTAATGCCCTTGTCCCCCGCCGTCAGGGTTAGGTAGGGTGCACTGTACAAGTAACTGTATCAACTACCTCGCTTTTTACGTTTTTACCCTCCTCTGGGTTGCCACCTGTCGGTGACCCCTTTAGCATATAAAAGGAGGCCCATGCGCAACGTAGAGGGGGGTCGGACAGTTTGCTTTGATTCATTCGTAGACAGGTGTACGAGAATAGGGGTACCCTAGTACCCCGAACTTGTGCACGGGCAGTTGCAGCACCCCGCGGCAAGGCTTGCCGGGCGAACACCAAGATCCCCCAAGGTTCCCTTGGGGCCATCCAAGAACAAAGTATTTAAGCTAAGGAGACAAGGCCCCGGCAAGAGGAGCTTGCCGGGAAGGCCAACCAAGGCGCTCCAAGGAACTTGCCGCGACGCGCCACACGCTCCGGCAAGGCAACAAGGCCCCGGCAAGAGGAGCTTGCCGAGAAGGCTAAACAAGGTACCCCGAGGCCCGGTGAGCGACGAGCTTCTGGACCCGACAAGATAACAACAGCGGCAAGGCGCTTGCCGCGGCAGGCGGCCACTCTGCGCCCACGCTCCAGCGCATCCACCAACGTGTCACTCTGGGGGCTTCTCCGGGCGCGCGTGGCGGGAGGCTGTGCAGCCAGCGGTGCGCAGTGGCATGCGAAGCTGACAAGATCGCCATCGTGGCGAACGGTGGCGCCCCTAACGGTCCTTTTCTGCACTGTTCGGGCGACTCAGACGGGCATTTAATGCCCTTGTCCCCTGCCATCAGGGTTAGGTAGGGTGCACTATACAAGTAACTGTATCAACTACCTCGCTTTTTACGTTTTTACCCTCCTCTGCGTTGCCACCTGTCGGTGACCCCTTTAGCATATAAAAGGAGGCCCATGCGCAACGTAGAGGAGGTTCGGACAGTTTGCTTCGATTCATTCGTAGCCCAGAAAACATCACGCTCTCTCTCGAGAGAGCAAGAACACCAGATAATACAACCAGACAAGCAGCAGTAGGAGTGTTATCTCTCCGGAGAGCTCCGAAGCTGGGTAAACTGCTCCTGCGCCTCGCCTCGATCTGCTCTTCGTGCGATCTCCGCCCCCCGCCGAACCGAAAGGGGCCCGGTCCGCCGGCCCCATAGGTGTTCGTGGATCAGTTTCCCCGACATCTTTGGCGCGCCAGGTAGGGGGCGTCGAGATTGTGTGAACCTGATCCGGCGTTCACACGAGCTAGATTTTCATTCCCTTCATCAACATGCCACCGAAGAAGAAGACTTCGGCGGCAGCCGCTCCGTCCACGTCACTTCCGCCACCGTTGGAGCAAACGGGTGGTGGAATGGACGCCGGCGGAAGAAAGGACATCGACGAGGAAGCTCATGATGCCGCCAGGTCCAAGAACAAGGCTGCACAAACCTCGGCGACTGTGCATGTTCCACGCCACTCTCAGGAGGCGCAAGATCAACAGCGTCATGGCACTAGTAGTGCCATTCGCATGATAGGCCAAGACCAAGCTGGTGGATCTCGGGGCGCTCAAGACCAGCATGCACGCCCGCGTGCTGGCACGAGCGGGGCACGGTCGCCTGGACGGGATACTGCTCCTTCTAACATAGTTAGAAGTTCGAGCACGTCCCGCTCCTCGCGCCGTCCGCCACTGCTACCCACCACTCCAGCAGAAGCTTTGGCACGAGCTCAACTTCTCCTAGATTACCCTCCGACGTCGGACAAAATCGACGAATGGAGAGCCACCATTCAGAGTCTCATCGGCTACGCCAACGGCGACACTCCACGGCGGCCGAGCGCGTCGCCGCCGCGGCAGGGCTGCCGGACGCGAGCCGGTGGCGACGAAACGGGCGGAGGTGCAACTACCATGCAATCACCGCCCCGAAGGACAAGATCGCCGACTCGCCGGATCCACCTCGACAGCGACTCCACTGCATCGTCGGATCCACGAGCTCGTCGCGATCAGCGCCAAGTTCTTCATGATCGACAACAAGAAGATGCTCGAACCTGTATCGAGCGCCGAAGAGAAGCACGACGTCAATCCGACAAGCACGCTAGGCCCTCTGTTGACATGCATGCGTCAAGGGAACCAGGCGATCTGCCGTACGCGGTAGGTTGTCCTGCGTTCACTCGTGAGCTGCGGCAAGTCCAGTGGCCCAGCACAAAGAACTTCAAGCCAGACGTACCGGAGAAGTACGACGGCAAGACGCATCCATCGGAGTTCCTCAGCATCTACACCATTGCGGTACAGGCTGCCGGGGGACGAGATGACAAGATCCTTGCCAACTACTTCCCGCTGGTGCTCAAGCCCAACGTCAGATCCTGGCTCATGCACTTGCCGGACAACTCCATATCCTCTTGGGCTGATCTGTGCCATCAGTTTGTCGGCGCCTTAACAGGCGGACACAAGCCTCATGGCCAGGAGAGTGATCTTCATCTGCTCGCCCAGAAGGAAGGAGAGCCCCTGCGCAAGTACATTCAGAGATTCAGTAGTGTGCAGCACAACATCCCAGACGTCCACCCTGCCGCGGTGATCAGCGCGTTCCATCAGAACGTGCGAAACCGCGGGATGCGGGAGGAAATGGCGATGTGCAAGATCAGGGACGTCAGTGAGTTATATGCACTGGCCGACAAGTGTGCACGTGCTGAGGAAGGGAGGAGACTCCCCGGAGAAAATATAGGAGCGGGAGGATCTGACAGTGAAGATGCTGCCCCGACAAGGAAAAACCGGCGACGGAACAACAGAAGGAGGAAAGGCAAAGAAGTGCTAGTTGCTGAGCAGTCCGGCAACGGTGGCGGCGCCAAGGAAGCCAAAGCTGGTGACTCCGGTAAGGAGGTTGCCGCGGAGGCGGCGGTCGCCGACAAGCAGGACGGCACCAACAAGCAGTATTGCAAGATCCACCGCACCAAGGGCCATGATCTCCAGAACTGTAAGAAAGTCGAACAGCTTGTTGAGCAACAGAAAGCTGAATACGAGCGGCGCGACAAGGAGAAGGCCCAGGAAGGAGCTGGTGGATCCGGCAAGAAACGTCCCGGCCGAGGAGGACGCCGCGGCAAGGCCAAGCAGTGGCAAGGAGACAGACCTCCTCGCGGCCGCAACAAGGATGAAGATGACGACGACGATGAAGATATGGATGATGAGGAGACTGATGAGCAGGAGTTCCAGAAAGCAACAGAGGTCCTGTGCGTTGACGGCGGTGCTTCTCTGCATGCCTCGCACCGCCAGCTCAAGCAGTGGGTGCGGGAAGTTAATGCAGCAGAACCACCCGTCGAGTCACGCAAGCCTCTGAAATGGTCCGGCACGCCTATCATCTTTGATATTGAGGACCACCCGGATCGCATAACTGCGGTCGGGTGCTTGCCGATGTTGGTTTCACCAACAATCCGCAACCTCAAGGTCACTAAGATGCTAGTTGACGGCGGGGCCGGCTTGAACCTGATCTCCTCCGCGGTGCTTCACAAACTCCAGATCCCTGACAGCGAGCTCGAAGAGACCGGTACATTTCAAGGAATCAACCCGAGAAGGAGCAAGCCGAAGGGAAAGATCACGTTGCCGGTAACATTTGGCAGCGAACTGAACTTCAGGACTGAGAGGGTCACGTTTGACGTTGCCGACTTTCCATTACCTTACAACGGAATCCTTGGCCGACCGGCACTCGCCAAATTCATGGCAGCCTCTCACTATGCGTACAACGTACTGAAAATGCCAGGCCCAATAAGTGTCATCTCTGTCCCTGGCGATAAGAAGGATGCTCTTATCTGTGCCGACAAGATCTACCGGGAAGCAGCAGCCGCAGCAGAACACAAGACACTTGCCGCTGAAGCTCCCGGGGGGAAGAAGAAGACCAAGTCCGGCAAGAGCTCTGATGCCCACTCCGGCAAACGCACCTCTTCGAAGTGCTGCGCTACCATCGAGGACGCACCATCGAGCTCCACCGGCAAGTGTAAGAAGGCAATGACAGCTCCACCTGAGACCAAGAAGGTGTCCGCCAAGGAGGGCGGCACTGGT
The DNA here is from genome assembly GCF_002162155.2 of Triticum dicoccoides. Lineage (NCBI taxonomy): Eukaryota > Viridiplantae > Streptophyta > Magnoliopsida > Poales > Poaceae > Triticum > Triticum dicoccoides. Next base: position 254,129,991 of record NC_041386.1, on the reverse strand, counting down.
GGTACCTTCACCATCAGCGCCACTCTTGACCCCAAATAGGAAAGCGCGCTCGTTGCTTTCCTGCGGGCGAATGTCGACGTGTTTGCGTGGCAACCGTCTGATATCCCCGATGTTCCCAGGAAAGTAATTGAGCACCACCTTGCCGTCTGTCCTCATGCGCGGCCCGTCAAGCAGAGAGTCAGGAAGCAGGCAGTAGAGCGCCAAGAATTCATCGCAGAAGAAATCAAGAAGTTGGAAGCAGCAGGCCTTGTCAGAGGAGTACTCCATCCCATGTGGTTGGCCAATCCTGTTGTTGTGCGCAAGGCTAACGGGAAATGGAGACTTTGTATTGACTTCACTGATGTTAATAAAGCTTGTCCCAAAGACCCATTTCCCTTGCCGCGTATTGACCAGATTGTTGACTCCACAGCCGGATGTGATTTGCTTTCATTTCTTGATGCCTACTCAGGATACCATCAGATCTTCATGGCAGAAGAAGATGGAGAGAAAACCGCATTTATCACCCCGTGTGGCACGTACTGCTTCATACGGATGCCTTTCGGTTTGAAGAATGCTGGTTCAACATTCGCAAGGGTAGTCCACCATGCTTTTGAGCCGCAAATGCACAGAAATGTGGAAGCTTACATGGATGACATAGTGGTCAAGAGCAAGAACGAGGCGACCCTGATTCAAGATTTAGACGAGACATTTGCAAATCTGCGCAAGATCAACCTCAAGCTTAACCCCGAGAAGTGCGTGTTTGGAGTCCCTTCCGGCAAGCTTCTCGGGTTCTTCGTGTCTCAGTGGGGAATTGAAGCCAATCCCGACAAGATCAAAGCCATTGAGCAGATCGAAGCACCAAAGCGCATCAAGGATGTATGAAGGCTTGCCGGTTGCGTGGCTGCTCTCAGCAGGTTTATCTCTAGATCTGCTGAGCGCGCCCTGCCATTTTTCAAAATTTTGAAAAAGGCAGGTCCAATGAAATGGACTCCGGAAGCGGAGGCTGCGCTGCAGGACTTGAAGAGATACCTGTCCTCCACTCCAACTCTTGTCGCACCTAAGCCACAAGAGAAGTTGCTGCTGTATATAGCGGCAACCAATCAAGTGGTTAGTGCTGCGTTAGTGGCAGAGAGGGAGGCGGATGATGAGCCAGCAACCACGGCAGATCCATCTAGCGACAAGCAGGGGGCTTCGCCGACAAGCTCTGGTCCCGACAAACATGGGTTTGCGCAGGAGGATGATAAGATGCCAAAGAGAATGGTGCAACGCCCAGTTTACTTTGTCAGTTCTCTTCTGCAGGGGGCTAGATCAAGGTACTCTGGTGTGCAGAAGTTGCTTTTCGGCCTCCTCATGGCCTCAAGAAAGCTGCGCCATTACTTCCAAGCACATGAGATCACAGTCGTCACTCGCTTTCCGCTGAAGAGGATACTGCAAAATCCAGAAGCAACAGGCAGGATTGTCGAGTGGGCGCTGGAACTGTCAAGCTTTGGCCTCAAGTTTGAGAGCACTTCAACTATCCAAAGCAGAGCATTGGCAGAGTTCATAGCAGAGTGGACGCCAACCCCAGATGAAGAAATTCCAGAAACAAGCATCCCCGTCAAAGAGGCAAGCAAAGAGTGGCTGATGTACTTTGATGGTGCCTTCTCGCTGCAAGGCGCCGGTGCAGGCGTGCTGCTTGTCGCACCCACCGGAGAGCACCTCAAGTACGTAGTCCAGATGCACCTTCCCAAAGAGCAAGCAACCAACAATACTGCAGAGTATGAAGGATTGCTTGCCGGTCTCAGAATCGCAGCAGACCTTGGGATCAAGAAGCTCATTGTCAGGGGTGACTCACAGCTTGTCGTCCGACAAGTGAACAAGAACTACCAGAGTCCGTTGATGGAAGCGTATGTTGATGAAGTGAGGAAGCTAGAAGAGCACTTTAACGGCCTACAAATGGAGCATATCCCAAGAGCTCAGAATGATATCGCTGATGGCCTGTCAAAGTGCGCCGCACTAAAGTTACCTATGGAACCAGGGATCTTTGTGCTTAAGTTGACTCAACCATCCGTAACACCATCAACTGGACAAAGCAAGAAGAGGAAGTTGGTTTCTGGTGACTACTTTCCGGCAGAGCTCCCCGTAGCCGCCGCCAAGAAAGTCCCCAAGATCAACACCAAGGAGTCTGAGGGGCAGTCTGCTCCGGCAAGCCTTATGTTTTGTTCCGTTGAAGCAGACGCTCCCGACAAGTTTTGCTCTGGCAAGCTTGCCGGGGAACATCAAGCTCCGGCAGGACCACAAGTCCTTGCCATGGAAGTGGATGTTCCCGCAGCAGCAGATGCGCCTTTAGTCCTTGTTGTCGAGCCACAAGCTCCAGCATGGGCACAGCAGATTGTCCATTTCCTTTAGACAGGAGAACTTCCCGAAGAACAAGAAGAAGTGGAAAGAGTAGCCCGGCAGTCAAGTATGTACCAGTTTGTCGATAGCATACTGTACAGAAGAAGACTCAACGGTGTGAAATTGAAGTGTATTCGCCGGGAAGATGGACAAAAGCTGTTGGCAGAGATACATGGAGGCATATGTGGCCACCACATTGGCGCAAGAGCACTTGCCGGCAAAGCTTTCCGGCAAGGTTTCTTTTGGCCGACAGCCCTCCAGGATGCAACTGCACAAGTAACCAAGTGTGAAGCGTGCCAGTTCCACTCCAAACAGATACACCAGCCAGCTCAAGCTCTCCAGACGATCCCTTTATCCTGGCCATTTTAGGTCTGGGGGCTCGATATCCTCGGCCCCTTCCCCCGAGCTGTCGGGGGCTTTGAGTACTTGTACATCGCAATCGACAAGTTCACAAAGTGGCCGGAAGTGCAGCCAGTGAGGAAGGTGACAGCACAGTCAGCAGTCAAGTTCTTCAGGTCAATTATTTGCCGTTTTGGGATCCCTAACAGGATCATCACCGACAACGGCAGGCAATTCACGAGCCGCACCTTCATGCAGTACGTCCAAGACCTTGGCGCCAAGGTCTGCTTCGCTTCTGTTGCTCATCCAAGAAGCAACGGTCAACCAGAGAGGGCAAATGCTGAAGTGCTGCGCGGGCTCAAGACCAGAACTTTCAACAGGCTGCACAGGTGCGGAAGGAACTGGATCGAGGAGCTGCCGGTGGTTCTTTGGTCGATCAGAACGACGCCAAATCGAGCCACTGGCCAGACACCTTTCGCTCTAGTCTATGGAGCAGAGGCAGTTCTCCCCACAGAACTCGTATACGGATCACCTCGAGTGCTCGCTTATGATGAGCTTGAGCAAGAATAGCTGCGACAAGATGACGCGCTGCTCCTTGAGGAAGATCGTCTTCAGGCTGCTGTACGAGCTGCTCGATACCAGCAAACGTTGCGCCGCTATCATAGCCGCAAAGTTAAAGCCAGAAGCTTCGAGGAAGGCGACCTTGTTCTTCGGCGCGTTTAGTCCGCCAAGAATTCCAACAAGTTGACGCCGAAGTGGGAAGGCCCTTATCGGGTGAGACGAGTCACAAGGCCTGGCGCTGTCCGCCTTGAGACCGAAGATGGCATTCCGGTGAGCAACTCCTGGAACATAGAACATCTTCGTGAGTTTTTCCCATAGGGCGCGGTTGCCGGAACCCGTTTCGGCAACCACCTTTTGTACAAGTCTTGCCGTTGTTGCATGTAATCCTTTGTACAAAGCCGGGCACAGATCCCGTGCATAAGTAAAACCCCATGTGCTCCGCACAACTTGTCCATTTCATGCGTTAGTTCCTTTCTTGCATGCGATTATCTGACACTTTGTGCAGCACCTACATCTGGTAAGCAGTAACGAGCTGAAGAGCTCCATATTATTATTTTCTCTTCTTTCTCCTTTGTTTAAAGGAAAAGAAGGTTCTCTCGCACACAAGTTTGCCGGGGGGGAAAGAGAAGATTGTGGTATGGGCCAGGCGTCGTTCAAGCAAAGACTTGCCTTACCGAGAAGCAAATGACAGAAAAGCTAAGTTGCCAAAGTTTGAGCAATCACTTTTTAAATTTTTGAGTTATCTTCCTCGAACGACCCTGCTTTGTATGGAAAACCTGTGCGCGGAGGAACCAACTCGTGGCTAGTTGCGCCCTTACTTTGTTTCGAGTCCGCTCAACAGCTTAAGCGTGCTGCATCTAGTCGCGACAAGGTTTCTTGTCGGAAGCAGCGCCGCCAGCAGGCTGCTGAAGTTCCGCACTCAGCGCTCGCAGCTCGGGCGCCTGCGCCGACAAGTTCCCTAGAAGCGTAGGGTAAAAACATACAAAGGAAGGAATCTAGTAGAGGAAATAACATAGCAATTGATAACAGAAATAAAGTTATATGACAAGATAACTTGTCGCAGCTCTAACAGACTGTTTTCATAACATGATTAGCAGCGACAAGGGAAAAGAAGAAATGGGCGGCCTAGTCTACGCGTCCGCCCTCGACCCTCTTGATCTCGCTCACCTTGTACACAATGGGTGCGACAAGGGCCTTGAGTGCATCCAGATCGGCGTCAGGCGGCAAAGACCTGAGGACGTTGGTGAAGCTGAGGCCTGGATTGCGGAAGGCTACCTTCATCAGCACCTTCTGGAGAACCCCGGCGCAGATTTTGCGCGACTCGTCGGCCAGCTGCTTCGGGATCCTCTCCCAGAGCCGCTGGAGTGCCGTCGCCATGCCCTTGAAGAACAGGCTGAGCTTGGCGCTGGGTTGAAGACTCTCGTCGGAAGGATACCCAAAGTCCTCCATCCCCAGCTGCGCCAGCTCCTCGTTGATGACTGCGGCAATGTTCACCAGACCCTCGGTCCAGTGCTCCACAGTGTCTCTGAACGAGTTCTGGGTAACTGCAATGCTCTCCAGCAGCGCCGCGTCAGCCTTGACCTTCTCCGACAAGGTCTTCTCCCGTTCCTTGGCGGCCTCCAGCGTCTGCATCAGCGTGGCCAGCTTCAGCTCCAGGTCTACTTTGGAATCCTTGGCGGCGCTGAGCTCTTTGCCCCTCTCAGCGAGAAGACCTTGCAGCTCACCGTGGGCGGCATCATCCTTCTCACGCTCACGCTTGAGCGCGGCAAGCTCCTCGCCGCTCTTCCCAATGTTGGCCTCCAGCTGCGCCACCTTCTCCTCCAGCTCTTTCTTGGCGGCCTCTACAATTGCCGCAGCGTCCTTTGCCTCCTTGAGCGCCCCGCCAAGTGCTTGCTCGCGCTCGGCGAGCTCTTCCTCGTAGCTGTCGAGGTGGGCCTTCCTCTGCACTAGTTCACCTTCCCGCGCAGACTGCTTCTCGGCGGCCAGCCTTTCCTCCTCCTCAGCCTCGGCCTTCTCGAGAAGGAAGGCCCTGCGCTCCTCGTCGAGTCGCTCCCGCTGCTGCGCCAGGGACCGGAGAGCTTCTTGATTTTGGCCCCGGAGCTCCTCCGCACGCTTCTCCATGTCAACTCCCGCCTTCGCGACAAGCGCTTCCCGGGAAGCTAGTTTGGCTTGCCGGGCGCGGTAGAGTGACAGCAGCTTCCGCAGCAGCTGCTCCTCCTCAGGCTCACTGCTGCTGCTGCTGGGCACGTCAACCAACGACAGTCCAGCAGAGGCGAGCACCTCCCCGTCAAAAGTTTCCCCCTCGACCGACGCTCTGGAGCTCGACGCCCAGGCTAGCTTGATGAAGATACCGTCTCCGGCCTTCAAGTAAGCGCCGGGCTGGGGCTCCTCGGAGCCCGGCTCCGCAGAAGTAGCAGAGGGATCGGCGGTCGATGCAGCGCCTGGCGCTCCTACGGCCTCAGGGTCGTCAGTGCGATCGCCCGACCCCTCGCCGGCTTCTGCGGCGGCAGCCCTGGCGGCCTCCTCGCCGGCGGCCTCGTCAGCATCGGCCCTTTCCTTGCTGGCGCCCTCTGTCTCCATTGGCTCAGCCGTAGATGGGTCTGAAGAACGAAGAAGGGAGGAAAATCAATCAAAAATCCAAGAGAGGAAAAACGGAAGAAGCAGAACCCAAGGGAAAGTTTCTGGGCAAGTGGATTACCTGCGCCAAGATCTGCAGTTGCGGCCTCGGTCGCCGCAGGATCAGCAGTGTCGTCCCTTGCCGGAGAGTTCCCCTTGCCGGAGAGCGCTCCCTTGCCGGGGACTCCTCCCTTGGCGGCGCAGTCGAAGGAGGTGGCACTTCAGGACCAGCTTCCGGGCGCTCCTGATGAGACTGCTCTGCTCCTGCACAAGTCAACAAGCAAGATATCAACAAAGGAAAAAGCACTCAAGTGCGCCTGGCAGCAGAAGGCTAAACTATGAACATACGCTGGGGGTTGCGCTGGGGGCTGCTTTGAGGAGTGATTGACGGGTCCGTCAAGGTGGTCTCGGACCCACCTCCTGCTGACACGATGGGGTCATCCTCGATGACGATCACCGCGGCCTTGGCCCTCTTCGCCGCTCTCTGGGCCAGCGTCCTGAAAAGAAAGGAGTCCAGATTGGAGCAAGCCAAATACAAGATATAAACAGCAAGATTGAAGAACTACAAGAGCACCAAAGAAACTTACTCTTCATCCTCCTTGTCGGAGCTGAGCGCGGAAAGATCGAAGTCCGGCCCTCCCCCGGTGTGGCGAGGTGGAGGAGTAGGATCCCTTGCTCGCTTGGCTGGGGCGGTGGCGGTGGCCCGGGAAGATCCCGCTCCAGTTGCCGCTGTTGCGTGAGGCGCTCCCGCGGCAACATTGCTTGCCGCGGTAGAGCGCGTCGCATGGCTCGGCGGCTGTTGACCCGGCTGCCGCCCCGCTGCGTCCCCGGCCCTGCGAAGGCGCCTTCTTGGCGGGGCCGGGGGCTCTGCCTGCGGCAAGTTTTCTGAAGGCTCGGGCTCCTCCTCGCCGGCCTCGCTCGGCTCGGCTTTGGAACCGGCAGGCTCCTCCTCGCCCATGAACTCCGCGCGCTCGGCAAGGTTTGCCGCCTCCGCAGCCTCTACCTCCTCCACAGTGAACCCAAACGCGCCCGCAGCAGCTGCGGCTGCAGCATCTTCCGCCCTAGTGGCGATGCGCTGCAGCTCCTCGTCGGTGGTGTCACGGGTGAGGCTCTTCTGCTCGTCAGCATGGACCGGCACTTCCTCCAAAGTGTCGAAGAACGCTCACACAACGTCATCCGCAGGCTCTTGCCAAGTTGGGACGATTCCGTGTGAATCGCACAACGGCATCATGGCGCGGATCCGGTCAAGCGAAGAGTTATTGCACAAAGGAACTACGCCCCTCGGCAATGAGAATGGGTGCTGGGGGTCGCGTTTGAATAACTCCAAGAGCATTGCGTCCAGCTCCAAGACGGTGAAGTTGTAGTTGAGGCCCGGCCGCAGCCTCATGATGTCCACCGAATTCTTGAATTCCCAAGCGGGCCTCCCCCTCTCCTACAGGGGGGCAATGCGGCGGCGGAGGAAATCTGCCCCGACAGCACCTACGGTGAGCCCGGCAAGCCTAAGGCGAAGAATCCTAGTGATGGCGATCTTCAGCCTCTCGTCTTCCGGGGCCACGTTGCTCCAGTCATTGCCGCGCACTATTGGAGTTTGGCGGACGGCGGTGAAGGGCTGCGGATTCTCCTCAACGATCCAGCACCACTCCGCTCTCCACTCCTCCCACTTGCTGCGGAGCTCACCCTCCAAGTACGCCTCTTTCTTGCCGACTCTCGAGATCCAGGCAATCCCTCTGGCAAGCGGCTCTCCTCTCTCTACCCGAGGTATGAAGAAGTGTCGGAAAAGGGCAACACTAGGGTGGACTCCGACAAAGTTTTCGCACAAATGTGCGAAAACTGCCATGGTCAGGACAGCGTTGGGGGTGAAGTCAAGGAGGCGGAAGCCATATGTGTTCATGATATCACAGAAGAACTCCGAGAAGGGTGGACAGAGCCCACAATAGAATAATAGCACGAAGAACGGGTACCTGTTTGGAGCCAACTCCGAAGCAGCGGCCGGGAATACCCTCGTGCGCGGATGCGCACGCATCTCCGTCGCCCAAAAGAGGTAGAAGTACTCCCTCAGCTCCTGCACGCCGAGCTGGGGGGTGAAGATCGCATGCTCCTTCCGCAGCACCGCGAGCCGCTGCGCCTCGGCCGACTTCACGCCCTTTCCCTTGTCGGCTTTCGGGGCCATGGCAGAGGTGGTGGGGAAGATCGACGGCGTTGGTGATGCTGGTGGCAATGGGGGGCGGAGCGCTGCTCTCTCGGCTTCGAGAAGAAGGGGGGAGCAGCGGAGTTTCTTGAAGATGAAGTAGCAGCAACCAGCGAGGGGGAACGAACTGCCCCTGTTTCCTCTGCTTATAAAGAGGGACGGGGCGGACGTTTCGGCCTTCCAAATAAACAACCACCCACGATCTCTCCCACGATGCCGCATTCAACGCGTGCCGTTATGGGAGAGCGTGGTGGATACGAAGCAAGATTCGGTGTGGCCCAGTCCGCGTGTGCCCGTGCCCTGACTTGGGCCTGGCCCAACAGCGCTCGGCACCGTGTCTGGCCCAGGCCCGGGGGCTCTTGTCGGTGTACTAGAATAGGGGTACCCTAGTACCCCGAACTTGTGCACGGGCAGTTGCAGCACCCCGCGGCAAGGCTTGTCGGGCGAACGCCAAGATCCCCCAAGGTTCCCTTGGGGCCATCCAAGAACAAAGTATTTAAGCTAAGGAGACAAGGCCCCGGCAAGAGGAGCTTGCCGGGAAGGCCAACCAAGGCGCTCCAAGGAACTTGCCGCGACGCGCCACGCGCTCCGGCAAGGCAACAAGGCCCCGGCAAGAGGGGCTTGCCGAGAAGGCTAAACAAGGTACCCCGAGGCCCGGTGAGCGACGAGCTTCTGGACCCGACAAGATAACAACAGCGGCAAGGCGCTTGCCGCGGCAGGCGGCCACTCTGCGCCCACGCTCCAGCGCATCCACCAACGTGTCGCTCTGGGGGCTTCTCCGGGATCGCGTAGTGGGAGGCTGTGCAGCCAGCGGTGTGCAGTGGCATGCGAAGCTGACAAGATCGCCATCGTGGCAAACGGTGGCGCCCCTAATGGTCCTTTTCTGCACTGTTCGGGCGACTCAGACGGGCATTTAATGCCCTTGTCCCCTGCCGTCAGGGTTAGGTAGGATGCACTGTACAAGTAACTGTATCAACTACCTCGCTTTTTATGTTTTTACCCTCCTCTGCATTGCCACCTGTCGGTGACCCCTTTAGCATATAAAAGGAGGCCCATGCGCAACGTAGAGGAGGTTCGGACAGTTTGCTTCGATTCATTCGTAGCCCAGAAAACATCACGCTCTCTCTCTCTCAAGAGCAAGAACACCAGATAATACAACCAGACAAGCAGCAGTAGGAGTGTTATCTCTCCGAAGAGCTCCGAAGCTGGGTAAACTGCTCGTGCGCCTCGCCTTGATCTGCTCTTCGTGCGATCTCCGCCCCCCGCCGAACCGAAAGGGGCCCGGTCCGCCGGCCCCATAGGTGTTCGTGGATCAGTTTCCCCGACACCGGTGGCCATCTTCATCATCCCGGTGCTCTCCATGACGAGGAGGGAGTAGTTCTCCCTCGGGGCTAAGGGTATGTACCAGTAGCTATGTGTTTGATCTCTCTGTCTCTCGTGTTCTTGAGATGATATGATCTTGATGTATCGCGAGCTTTGCTATTATAGTTGGATCCTATGTTTCTCCTCCCCCTCCTCTCTCTTGTAATGAATTGAGTTTTCCCTTTGGAGTTATCTTATCGGATTGAGTCTTTAAAGATTTGAGAACACTTGATGTATGTCTTGGTGATCAACTTGCGGGTTTCGTGACATTGGGAACCTATGCATAGGGGTTGGCACACGTTTTCGTCGTGATTCTCCAGTAGAAACTTTGGGGCACTCTTTGAGGTCCTTTGTGTTGGTTGAATAGATGAATCTGAGATTGTGTGATGCATATCGTATAATCATACCCACGGATACTTGAGGTGACATTGGAGTATCTAGGTGACATTAGGGTTTTGGTTGATGTGTGTCTTAAGGTGTTATTCTAGTACGAACTCTAGGGCTGTTTGTGACACTTATAGGAATAGCCCAACGGATTGATTGGAAAGAATAACTTTGAGGTGGTTTCATACCCTACCATAATCTCTTCGTTCGTTCTCCGCTATTAGTGACTTTGGAGTGACTCTTTGTTGCATGTTGAGGGATAGTTTTATGATCCAATTATGTTAGTATTGTTGAGGGAACTTACACTAGAGAAAGTATGAACCCTAGGCCTTATTTCCACACATTGCAATACCATTTACACTCACTTTTATCATTCGTTACCTTGCTGTTTTTATTATTTCAGATTACAAAAACTATTATCTACCATCCATATACCACTTGTTTCACCATCTCTTCACCGAACTAGTGCACCTATACAATTTACCATTGTATTGGGTGTGTTGGGGACACAAGAGACTCTTTGTTATTTGGTTGTAGGGTTGTTGGAGAGAGACCATCTTCATCCTACGCCTCCTATAGATTGATAAACCTTAGGTCATCCACTTGAGGGAAATTTGCTACTGTCCTACAAACCTCTGCACTTGGAGGCCCAACAACGTCTACAAGAAGAAGGTTGTGTAGTAGACATCAAGCTCTTTTCTGGCGCCTTTGCCCGGGAGGTGAGTGCTTGAAGGTATATCTTTAGATCTTGCAATCGAGTCTTTTAGTTTCTTGTTTTATCACTAGTTAGTTTATAAAAGAAAATTACAAAAAAATATGGAATTGAGTTTGTCTCATACGCTTCACCTTTTTAATATCTTTCGTGAGTATGATGGAAAGGATGATTGTGCTCAAGTGCTAGAAAAAGAAATCTATAAAATGTTTGGCACTAAATATTTGAATGATGAGCATGATTGCAATGTTGTTAGTATGAATTCCTTGAATATCCATGATGCTAATGATATGCAAAGCCACAAGCTTGGGGAAGCTATGTTTGATGAAGATGATATTTTTAGTCCCCCAAGTTTTGATATGCAAATTTATTATGATGAGAGCATTCCCGCTATCTATGATGATTATTGTGATGACTTGTATGCTATAAAGAATAATGATACCCATGAAACTTTTCATCATGATTTTAACTTTCAATTGGATTATGCCTCACATGATAGTTACTTTGTTGAGTTTGCTCTCACTATTATTCATGAGAAGAATTTTGCTTATGTGGAGAGTAGTAAAAATTATATGCTTGTAGATCATGAAGAGAATGCTTTAGGTGCTGGTTATATTGTTGAATTCATTCATGATGCTACTGAAAATTATTATGAGGGATGAATATATGCTTGTAGTAATTGCAATAATATCAAGTTTCCTCTCTATGTGCTTAAAGTTTTGAAGTTATGCTTGTTTTACCTTCCTATGCTAGTTAATTATTGTTCCCACAAGTTGTTTGCTCACAAAATCCCTATGCATAGGAAGTATGTTAGACTTAAATGTGCTAGTCATATTCTTCATGATGCTCTCTTTATGTTTCAATTCTTATCCTTTATGTGAGCATCATTCAAATCATTGTGCCTAGCTAGGGGCGTTAAACGATAGATCTTGTTGGGAGGCAACCCGATTTTATTCTTGTTCCTTGCTTTTTGCTCCTGTTTAGTAATAAATAATCCATCTATCCTCTGTTTATATGTGGTTTTATGCTTTTAATTAGTGTTTGTGCCAAGTAGAACCTTTGGGAAGACTTGGGGAAAGTCTTGTTGATCATGCTATAAAAAAACAGAAACTTTAGCGCTCACGAGAATTGCTGCCATTTTTATTTGGAGAGTGATATTTAGTTAATTCTTTTTTCAGATGATTAATAGATCAATTAATCAGGTCCGGCAATTTATTTGAGAATTTTATGAGTTCCATAAGTATACGTTTGGTCCATATTACTACGGACTGTTCTGTTTTTGACAGAATCTGTTTTTCATATGTTGTTTACTTATTTTGATGAATCTATGGCTAGTAAAATAGTTTATAAACCATAGAGATGTTGGAATACAGTAGGTTTAACACTAATTAAATAAAGAATTAGTTCATTACAGTACCTCGAAGTGGTGATTTATTTTCTTATACTAACAGAGCTTACGAGTCTTCTGTTAAGTTTTGTGTTGTGAAGTTTTCAAGTTTTGGGTAAGGATTTGATGGACTATGGAATAAGGAGTGGCAAGAGTCTAAGCTTGGGTATTCCCAAGTCACCCCAAGGTAATATTCAAGGACAACCAAGAGCCTAAGCTTGGGGATGCCCCGGAAGGCATCCCCTCTTTTGTCTTCGTTCATCGGTAACTCTACTTGGAGCTATATTTTTATTCGCCACATGATATGTGTTTTGCTTGGAGCGTCAATTTATTTTGTTAGTATTTGCTTTCTGTTATTTAGAACAATGTTTTTCATCTTTTACTTCAATAAAAGTGGCATTGATAGCCTCCACTATGCCTATGTTACAAGTATACATGTTGCTGTTTGAAAACAGAAAGTTTACCGCTGTTGCAATAATTCCCTAGAAAAGTCAGAATGTGATAAAATGTTGAAACCTTTTGCATATTAAGATCTGATAAATTTACTATAGTGGGAATTTTCTTTCATAATTTTTGGAGCTAGGGAAGTATGGATGTTGCAGCATTCTTTACAGACTATCCTGTTTAGGTAGATTGCTGTTATGTTTGCATTGTTTGCATATGTTTGCTTCTTTAATGATTCTATTTGAGAATAGGACTATTAAATATGCAGAGGCATTTAGTATGCAATGTTGAATAATAATTTTAGTTATTTTATACAGTAGAGTATGATAAGGTTTTTGGCAATGGTTTGTACTAACTTATCTCACGAGTCCTTGTTGAGTTTTGTGTGGATGAAGCTTTTGAGATTTAGGGAGACCGTGATATGAGAGGAATTAAGGAGACACAAAAACTCAAGCTTGGGGATGACCAAGGCACCCCAAGATAATATTTCAAGAAGTCTCAAGCATCTAAGCTTGGGGATGCCCCGGTTGGCATCCCACCTTTCTTCTTCAACAACTATCGGTTAGTTTCAGTTGATCCTAAGTTTTTGCTTCTTCACATGATGTTTGCCATTCTTAGAGTGTCATTTTATTTTTCTTTGCTTGCTGTTTGAATAAAATACCAAGATATGAAATTATTAAATGTTAGAGAGTCTTCACATAGTTGCATAATTATTCGACTACTCATTGATCTTCACTTATATCTTTCGGAGTAGTTTGTTGTTGCTCTAGTGCTTCACTTATATCCCTTTTGAGCATGGTGGTAGTTTTATTTTGAAGAAATAGATGAACTCTCATGCTTCACTTATATTATTTTGAGAGTCTTAATAGCATGGTAATTTGCTTAAAATCCTAATATGCTAGGTATTCAAGAATAATAAAATTCTCTTATGAGTGTGTTGAATACTATGAGAAGTTTGATACTTGATAATTGTTTTAAGATATGGAGATGGTGATATTAGAGTCATGCTAGTTGAGTGCTTATGAATTTGAGAAATACTTGTGTTGAAGTTTGTGATTCCCGTAACATGCACGTATGGTGAACCGTTATGTGATGAAGTCGGAGCATAATTTATTTATTGATTGTCTTCCTTATGAGTGGCAGTCAGGGACGAGCGATGGTCTTTTCCTACCAATCTATCCCCCTAGGAGCATGCGCGTAGTACTTTGTTTCGATAACTAATAGATTTTTGCAATAAGTATATGAGTTCTTTATGACTAATGTTGAGTCCATGGATTATACGCACTCTCACCCTTCCACCATTACTAGCCTCTCTAGTACCGCGCAACTTTTGCCGGTACCATAAACCCACCATATACCTTCCTCAAAACAGCCACCATACCTACCTATTATGGCATTTCCATAACCATTCCGAGATATATTGCCATGCAATTTTCCACCATTCCGTTATTATGACACACTCCATCATTGTCATATTGCTTTGCATGATCATGTTGTCGACATCGTATTTGTGGCAAAGCCACCGTTCATAATTCTTTCATACATGTCACTCATGCATCATTGCACATCCCGGTACACCGCCGGAGGCATTCATATAGAGTCATACTTTGTTCTAGTATCCAGTTGTAATCATTGAGTTGTAAATAAATAGAAGTGTGATGATCATCATTCAATAGAGCATTGTCCCAAAAAAAGAGAAAGTCCATAAAAAAGGAAGGCCAAATAAAAAAAGATAAAGGCCATAAAAAAAGAAAGGCCAAATAAAAAATAATAATAAGGGGCAATGCTACTATCCTTTTACCACACTTGTGCTTCAAAGTAGCACCATGATCTTTATGATAGAGAGTCTCCTATGTTGTCACTTTCATATACTAGTGGGCATTTTTCATTATAGAACTTGGCTTGTATATGGGCCTCCTCAAGTGCCCTAGGTCTTCGTGAGCAAGCAAGTTGGATGCACACCCACTAGTTTCTTTTGTTGAGCGTTCATACATTTATAACTCTAGTGCATCCGTTGCATGGCAATCCCTACTCACTCACATTGATATCTATTGATGGGCATCTCCATAGCCCGTTGATACATCTAGTTGATGTGAGACTATCTTCTCCCTTTTGTCTTCTCCACAACCACCATTCTATTCCACCTATAGTGCTATGTCCATGGCTCACACTCATATATTGCGTGAAGATTGAAAAAGTTTGAGAACATCAAAAGTATGAAACAATTGCTTGGCTTGTCATCGGGGTTGTGCATGATTTAAATATTTTGTGTGGTGAAGATAGAGCATAGCCAGACTATATGATTTTGTAGGGATAGCTTTCTTTGGCCATGTTATTTTGAGAAGACATAATTGCTTTGTTAGTATGCTTGAAGTATTATTATTCTTATGTCAATATGAACTTTTGTCTTGAATCTTATGGATCTGAATATTCATACCACAATTAAGAAGAATTACATTGAAACTATGCCAAGTAGCACTCCGCATCAAAAATTCTCTTTTCATCATTTACCTACTCGAGGACGAGCAGGAATTAAGCTTGGGGATGCTTGATACGTCTCCAACATATCTATAATTTTTGATTGCTCCATGCTATATTATCTACTGTTTTGGGCAATATTGGGCTTTATTATCCACTTTTATATTACTTTTGGGACTAATCTATTAACCGGAGGCCCAGCCCAGGTTTGCTGTTTTATGCCTATTTCAGTGTTTTGAAGAAAAGGAATATCAGACGGAGTCGAAACGGAACGAAATCAACTAGAGAAGTTATTTTTGGAACGAAAGCCACCCGATGGACTTGGACCCCACGTCAAGGAAGGAAGGAGGAGCTCACGAGGGTAGAGGGCGCGCCCCCTGCCTCGTGGGGCCCTCGTGGCTCCCCTGACGTGCTTCTTCTGCCTATATAACTCCATATACCCTTAAACTTCCACAATGGAGATTAGATCGGGAGTTCCGCCGCCAGAAGCCTCCGTAGCCACCAAAAACCAATCTAGACCCTTTCCGGCACCCTGCCGGAGGGGGCAATCCTTCTCCGGTGGCCATCTTCATCATCCTAGTGCTCTCCATGACGAGGAGGGAGTAGTTCTCCCTCGGGGCTGAGGGTATGTACCAGTAGCTATGTGTTTGATCTCTCTCTCTCTCTCGTGTTCTTGAGATGATATGATCTTGATGTATAGCGAGCTTTGCTATTATAGTTGGATCCTATGTTTCTCCTCCCCCTCTTCTCTCTTGTAATGAATTGAGTTTTCCCTTTGGAGTTATCTTATCGGACCGAGTCTTTAAAGATTTGAGAACACTTGATGTATGTTTTGGTGATCAACTTGCGGATTTCGTGACATTGGGAACCTATGCATAGGGATTGGCACACGTTTTCGTCGTGATTCTCCGGTAGAAACTTTGGGGCGCTCTTTGAGGTCCTTTGTGTTGGTTGAATAGATGAATCTGAGATTGTGTGATGCATATCGTATAATCATACCCACGGATACTTGACCTCTCTACACCTTTTTTCCGCCTCGCCGCCCAGAAAGACCTATAGAAGAAGGAAGAATTCAATCCGTATACTCCAAGCGCCGTAACTATCGCACTTTCCAAGCAACCCTCCAATGAAGGTGACATTGGAGTATCTAGGTGACATTAGGGTTTTAGTTGATGTGTGTCTTAAGGTGTTATTCTAGTACGAACTCTAGGGCTGTTTGTGACACTTATAGGAATAGCCCAACAGATTGATTGGAAAGAATAACTTTGAGGTGGTTTCGTACCCTACCATAATCTCTTCGTTCGTTCTCCGCTATTAGTGACTTTGGAGTGACTCTTTGTTGCATGTTGAGGGATACTTTTATGATCCAATTATGTTAGTGTTGTTGAGGGAACTTACACTAGCGAAAGTATGAACCCTAGGCCTTATTTCCACACATTGCAATACCGTTTACGCTCACTTTTATCATTCGTTACCTTGCTGTTTTTATTATTTCAGATTACAAAAACTATTATCTACCATCCATACACCACTTGTTTCACCATCTCTTCGCTGAACTAGTGCACCTATACAATTTACCATTGTATTGGGTGTGTTGGGGACACAAGAGACTCTTTGTTATTTGGTTGCAGGGTTGTTGGAGAGAGACCATCTTCATCCTACGCCTCCTACGGATTGATAAACCTTAGGTCATCCACTTGAGGGAAATTTGCTACTGTCCTACAAACCTCTGCACTTGGAGGCCCAACAACGTCTACAAGAAGAAGGTTGTGTAGTAGACATCAAGCTCTTTTCTGGCGCCGTTGCCTGGGAGGTGAGTGCTTGAAGGTATATCTTTAGATCTTGCAATCGAGTCTTTTAGTTTCTTGTTTTATCACTAGTTAGTTTATAAAAGAAAATTACAAAAAATATGGAATTGAGTTTGTCTCATACGCTTCACCTTTTTAATATCTTTCGTGAGTATGATGAAAAGGATAATTGTGCTCAAGTGCTAGAAGAAGAAATCTATAAAATGTTTGGCACTAAATATTTGAATGATGAGCATGATTGCAATGTTGTTAGTATGAATTCCTTGAATATCCATGATGCTAATGATATGCAAAGCCACAAGCTTGGGGAAGCTATGTTTGATGAAGATGCTATTTTTAGTCCCCCAAGTTTTGATGTGCAAATTTATTATGATGAGAGCATTCCCACTATCTATGATGATTATTGTGATGACTTGTATGCTATAAAGAATAATGATACCCATGAAACTTTTCATCATGATTTTAACTTTCAATTGGATTATGCCTCACATGATAGTTACTTTGTTGAGTTTGCTCCCACTATTATTCATGAGAAGAATTTTGCTTATGTGGAGAGTACTAAAAATTATATGCTTGTAGATCATGAAGAGAATGCTTTAGGTGCTAGTTATATTGTTGAATTCATTCATGATGCTACTGAAAATTATTATGAGGGAGGAATATATGCTTGTAGGAATTGCAATAATATCAAGTTTCCTCTCTATGTGCTTAAAGTTTTGAAGTTATGCTTGTTTTACCTTCCCATGCTAGTTGATTATTGTTCCCACAAGTTGTTTGCTCACAAAATCCCTATGCATAGGAAGTATGTTAGACTTAAATGTGCTAGTCATATTCTTCATGATGCTCTCTTTATGTTTCAATTCTTATCCTTTATGTGAGCATCATTGAAATCATCGTGCCTAGCTAGGGCGTTAAACGACAGATCTTGTTGGGAGGCAACCCAATTTTATTCTCGATGTGTGTGTGCTCGATGTAAAATAGAGAAGCAAGGGAGAAAAATAAATTGGGGGAACCTGGGATCAAACCCAGAACCTCCGGCATGCAAATGAGTGTGTTGACCACTGCGCTAGATGTGTGTTTGTGGTGAAACATGGGCGCTGCAGTATTAGAACGCGATCAAAGGTCAAGCCTTGCTTTTCCCATGAATCGACGGTGACATGGACGGCGATGGGAGCCAACACCAGTGGCTGCAGGTCGCCGGCGGGGCTGTGGAAACATGCATGGGCGAGCATGGCGCGGCGATGACCACCAGGCTAGTGAGGAGATTGTGGTATAGTGGGATGCAATAACTTATAGCTGATCCCAACACCAAGTCATGGCTTTAGGGAAGGGCAGCAAAACTCCAGCGATGACAGTGAGCGAAGGCAGTGGCTCCTGTAGCAGAAGAGCTCCGGCGTGGGTGCGAGATTTGCAGGGGAGTGTGGGTGCGGTGGCTCGCGTACAAATGCTCGAGCACGAGCTTGTGCCCGTCTCGGGCGCGGCACTGACAAAAACGAGGCGGTGGCGAGAGAAGCCTAGGTGAAGCGACGACCGGGGCCATGGAATGCGCACGAGCTGTGGGCGTGCAGCACGGGCGCGGTGTGTGCATGGCTGGGCGTGCGTGAGGCCAAGCCTTGATGCCCATGGCTACGACCATTGCTGGCGGCTGGAAGAGAGGCACATGCGCGGGAGAGGCGTACATGCGAAAGAAATAGAGGAGCAGAGCAACCTCGTCGGTGACCAAAGTGATGGCGGATGTCTCGCCGGAGTTACCTCCCGACATGCTCGAGATGCAAGGGTATGGAGCACGTGTTGTGCTCAGCGCGTGAACATGAGGGGACGCGGAGCCGGGTGTGTGTGCAAATGCAACGGAGGCAAGAGAGCAGGTCATGAGCTTGAGCTTGCTGCCATGGTGGACATGGCGGTCATGGCCTCAGGCACGAAGGGATCGACTATGACGACCGAAGCTACAAGAAAGAAGATGGGGAGGTGCGGATCATCACTGTGGGCAGCTGCTGGAGTCGTACGAGGTCGTCGAACATTGGATACAGTGAGGAGACGGGCTGATTGGGGGGAGGCGTCCGATTCCGTGAAGAAGATGAAGTCGAGGATGTCGAGGAGGGAGCTCTCGGGGCATGCGGTCGATGGCGTGGAGGAAGAGGAAGGCAGAGATGATCAAGGTGCTTCTCACAGAAGAAGACGGGTGGCTGCGGGCTGCTTCACACCGGAGAAGAGCTTGATCTCCTCTCGGCCATGGCGTCGGCGTGTGGTGGGTGACTTACCTGATGGCGGCGGCAAGGAGAGGGTAAATGGACAGAGGAGAGGCTAGGGTAGGGTTTGGACAGGTTTTATAGGATGCTAGGGAGGTCTCCGGCCATCAAATCAAGCGAGCATCGATGTGGCGGTGTTGGATGCACTGCCGTACAAGAAGGAAGAAGAAGAGGGCGCTAGTGCTAGTGGGTCCGGTGGGCTGAAAGTGAACAGGTAAGTGGCAAGTGGGCTTTCTCTCTCCCCCCCAATTCTCTTCTTTTGCTTTTCTTCAAACAGAAAATTGGAAGAAAAGAAAGACGAGAGTAGATATGGAATTTGGCAGAGATGAAGATATTTATGGAGTCCTCGAAATATGCACAATTTGAATAAAATATTTTAGACTTTTTTAGATATAGAAAAATAATTCAAGTTTGAATTAAATTCAAACTTGAGCCATTTTTTAATCCAATCAAAACACATCCAAATGAACTAAAATTTGGAGAGGTGACTATTGGCATGGTCTAGGATTCATATGAAAACAGTGAGCATTTAACTAAGACAGGAAAATGACACTTGCAATAAATGGGTGAGAATTGGAAGGAAGTAGCAAGTGATGGGGTGTTGCACTTGATGATGATTAAGATGGAAAGGGTAAGATGAAACATCAAGGAATATGAGGAGAAGGAGTTAACAAATATAACAAGCCCACCACAAATATAAACACGATAAATATGCACACTACAATGATGATCATGATGCAAATGCAACAGAAGATCACAAAGGCAACAACAAAAATCATGAAGCATACAATAAAACAAGATGATCATGGCACAACAAGGATGGCAAAATGTAACCAATGATGAACATGATGCAAGAAGAAAATATGGCAATGGCATTCATCATGAACATGGCAACAAACATATAGGAATGAAATATGCCAAACAAATATGATAATGCAACAAACACAATAAACACACGACAACAACTAAATAAATGGAAGGCATCTGGAGCATCGGTCTCGGGGCGTCACAATATTCATCCTACACCTCCCATAGATTGATAAACCTTAGGTCATCTACTTGAGGGAAAATTGCTACTGTCCTACAAAACTCTCTGATTGGAGGCCCAACACGTGTCTACAAGAATAAAGCTGCATAGTAGACATCAGCTACTAATTGCGCATGTCAAAGGTAACCCGAAACTTGGGAGCTACATCATTTGGTGTTAGTTTTTTGAAGTAGATGCAAAGTCCCAACTCAGTATTATCTTACTGAGCCGGCCTTGGGGGCTACACGTTGCTGCTCAAATCTACATGATCATATCTACAAAGTCCATGCTCATTATTGCATAATGACCCGTCACTTGGGAGCTCACTACTTGGGAAAAGCTTATACACAGGATCTTACCAGTAGCGAGTTTTAAAATAAGGCGCTGCTGCAATGTAGCAGTAGCGCGCTCCGGCAGTACTCGCTGCTGAAATAGACGTAGCAGTAGCGCGCCTCCTCTAAGCCGCGCTACTGCTATAATTCCCATGACCCCGCTGCGAAGCTAGTTCTAGCAGCAGTGCTGTTATTGAGACCGCGCTACTGCTAGGTAGTTTAGCAGCAGCGCCTTTGCCTTTAGAGCGCTACTGCTAAAACTAGCTATCTCCAACCCGGCCCCCACGCTCTCCTCACACTCACACTCACTCCCCCTCAACCCCCCTGCGCGCCGGTCCTCCCCCGCCGGCTGCCGTCGCCCCCGCCAGCCGCCGTCGCCTACCCCTCTTCCCTCTGTGCCACCGTCAACTCCTCCTCCTCGCTGGACTCGGTACCACCCTCCTCCTCCGTCCTCCCTCGACTCGCCGCCGGTCGGCCCCTCCTCGCTCCACCTTCCTCCTCTGTCCTACTCCCTTCTCCCTCCTCGAGTCGCCCCTCCTTCTCCCTCCTCCCTGCTACATTTTGATTTAGTAGGCTAGTTCATATGCAACATTTTGATTTAGTTGATATGATTTAGTTGATTTAGTAGGCTAGTTGATTTAGTTGATTTAGAACATTTTGATTTAGTTGATTTAGTAGACTAGTTGATTTAGTAGATTTAGTAGGCTAGTTGATTTAGAACATTTTGATTTAGTTGATTTAGTATGCTAGTGGATTTAGTAGGCTAGTTGATTTAGTATGCACCATTTTATTGTTATTTTTTCTGTACATGGATAGGTAGATGCTTTTGTTTTTTTGTAATAAGTTACTTTTGGCAAAATGTAGGTGCCAATTTAGTTAAATTTTCCACTTGTTTTTTAATCAATTATCTTAGGCAATAGGGGCCAAAATAGATGAAATGTCTTGGTAGGTGGTACCCTTATTTGGTACCCTTATACTTGTCCATAAAATTTCTTCTCGCGGAAGAACCAAAAATATCACATGCTACTGTTTTTCTTTCCTGTGAAGTGGATCGTTAATCCTTTCCTCACATTGCTTTAGGAAAATGGCGCCGACACCACCACCACTATGTTGACTGTGCAAGTCAATGTGCGCCAGCAACCTTGCAACTGGCAAGCTGTTTGGCATCTACTTCCAGCCGAGTTTTCGTCATGCGGCGGTAAGAAATTAGATGAAATGCAACAACTATTTCATTTTTAGTGTTGGCATTACAGCATTGTGTCATTTTTCTTTTTTTTACACAGATCTTCCCATGCAATGTGAGGTTGAAATTCAACAAGCTGACAGGAGACACTGTGACATTTGAGGCTCCTAGGGGCCGTACACTATGGAGGTCAAGAAAGGACACAATATGTCGCAGATTGGAGGAGATGGATGGGGCCGTTTCCTCGCCCACATGCATCTTACTAGTGGTGAGTTGATTAGCTTCTCCTTCAGAGCAGAAAGACCCAAACTGGCTGTCATTTATCTCAGCCTGGTGGAAGATGATGAAGATGCCGAAGATGATGAAGATGACGAAGATGATGAAGATAATGAGGACCCACTCGATGAAGATGATGAGAACCCACTTCATGAAGCCATTGTATCTCAAAGAATGAGGCTGAGCGAGGAGGTGTGCAACCTATGGGACATAATTCCGCCACGTGATGACTTTGTCGGGGTGCCATTTGTGACCCGCCTGACAAGTACCATGGTCGATCGACATGAAATGGTGTGTTATACTGACTGTAGTAATTTGATGATATATATATATGCTTTATTGTTATACTTACAAATGCAAATTATCCGATGATATGCTTAGTGAATCCGATGATATGCTTAGTGTAGAGTCCAATGATATGCTTTGTGGAATCTAGTCGATGATATGCTTTAGTGTAGAGTCTGGTCACATGCTTATTAGTGTAGAATCCAAGGAACTATTAATAGTGTAGATAATCCATATATACTTATTAGTAGAATTCATGATTAATTAGTACAAATGTGTAGTACTGTGTCTTTTGATAGTGTAGAAATCTAGACTTAATAGAAATATATTTGCAAGAGTATGTGCAAAGCTATTTATTAATTGATATGTTTTTCTTATTCAGAAATTGCCAAAGAACCAATCTGTGAGTTGTGGTATCGAGCGTGATGAAGAAGGCTCAGCTAGACTACGCCTTACCGCAAGGGGCTCCATCACCACCTGTACTTACCGCATGGACACAGACGGTCACACACACTTAAACTCGGTTGGGTGGAAGAGATTCCTCGTTCGCAAGAATCTTCGTGTTGGACAGGCCATCCTAATTACTATCAGGAACACCCACCGCCCAGGCTTGAGGATGATGATCATCGTCGATATCATCTAGAACTATATATGTGTGTGTGGCTATATCATCTAGAACTACATATGATGATTGTCGTCGATATCATCTAGAACTACATATGATGATCGCCGTCGATATCACCTAGTACTGCTTGAGGATGCATGTTGAGTATATATGAAATTGTTATCTAGTACCCCCTCGGTTCCAAATTACTCATCGTGGTTTTAGTTCAAATTTGAACTAAAACCACGACGAGTAATTTGGAACCGAGGGAATACTACCTAGTACCTATAATGCTTTATGGATTTATGAAATTGATATCTAGTAGTACCTAGTATCTCGAAATTGCAGTTTATTGAAGCTGAAACAGGGTGGTAATGGTGAAAGATATAGCAGTAGCGCGGGGCTAGGAAATCGATGCAGCTAACAAATAGTAGCACGTTCCGGAAAAGCACTGCTGATATAGTTAATAGTAGTAGCGCGGGTACAGATAGCGCTACTACTAAGAGTTAGCTATAGTGCCTTATTGGTAGCGTGGCCGCCCGCGCTGCTGATAGCCTCAAAACCAGGGCTACTACTAGGGTTTTCCCTAGTAGTGACTACGCATGTGAGGTGCAAAATATTCAGTTTATGATAGGTGTCTTAGATGAATAAATTGGATTTCTCCAAAGTTGCAGCATTTTAAAGCAAGTCTTAAGCTATCGCTATGTTCTCCTCTTAAGACTTGGGGGATACACGTGATATGCATATAAGGGAGGAACATCTTCAAATTCTCAGTTTTGAGCAAACCAGGTATTATATTATTATCGGAGAAATTTGCAAAGTTTATTTCCTCTAAGCTATTCATAGAAAGGCCCAGTAGCCGACTAAATGATTGTAAACTATATTTACAAAAGCAAGCACCAAGTCAACATAAGATTGACCTGACGTTAGCAACAATTATGACCCGGTATCATCTATTTTATAACCCGGCAATTTTGGCAATCATACATCGGCAAGATCTACATCTTCAAGCTGGCTGAAAAGCAGATGAGTATTTCAAGACCAATATTTTTGTCAAACTAGATCATTTGTAACATCCCAAATTTTCAATTTGGAATGTTATACATAGATCATCCATGCATATCATGTTTTATTGCTTTTCCGTTCCGTAATCCTCGAAATCCTAAGCAGCTCAAGGACCCTCGGAGAGAGTTGGGGATTTCCCGGTCTTCATATTTGATTCTTTTATCAAATAATGAAAAGAGGATTTAATTTTAATTATTTCTCTCCGAAAAATATTTCACATTAAAAATTAAAGAGAGGAGATAATATGAATTCTCCAAAATAAATGAAATATTGGAGGAAAAATATTAAAATCATTAAATTGATTTTTATTGGATTTTATTCGGATTTTATTTGCATTAGAAAAATTGCATGTTTTTCAAAATTGCATTTTAGGGCCAAGAAAATGTTCATCTTGTTCTAAATATTTTATTTAGACGGTGAAAAATTGTTTTGGCATTTTTAGGTTTTTATTTATTTTTTTTCTTTTTAGGATTTTATTTCGGTTGACGAAGTTTAAAAAAAGGGTTCGCGCCGACTGGGCCTAAGGCCCAGCCGCGCCAGGCCGCCACCGCCGCCTCCTGCGCGCGCGCACCGCCGCCGCCGCCACTCGGACCGAAGTCCGAGTTGCACTCCGCCTCCGCCACGCCTTGCCCCCTCCTCCAAGTTGCCGCCCCCGCCCCTTTATATACGTCACCACC
>NC_041386.1:254097251-254105310 GCF_002162155.2 Triticum dicoccoides | reverse complement strand
CAACACCACCACCGCCGCCGCCCCTGCCGCGCGCAACCGCCGCCGCCCCGCACCCCGCCCCGCCGGAGCCCCTCATCGGAGGTAGCCACCGCGCCCCGCCGCCTGTTTTTTTTATAAAAACCGTTCGGTTTTTTTAAAAACCCTAGATCCGTTTTCTTTCGGATTCGCCGGTTTTCTCAGTTCTTCTAGTTAGCGGACGTTCGTCCGAACGTTCATTTTAACGAACGGTTCCTCGTCCGTTAGAAACAACTAACGAACGCTCGTTCGTTAGTCTGTTCGTGAGTTTTCTTTTATCGGATTTATTCCGCAAATTTTTCTGATCGTGATTTCTGATTCGATCTTAGTTTCTGTTTATCTTTTCGCTCGTTTAACGGAATCAGGCGATTCAAGCGCCTGGAGTTTCGTCTCGAAACCCTCTTTCCGTTTAACCAACTCAAACAAGTTTTTTCTACTATAAAATTTGACCTAGTTTCAGATTAGTAAACGAAGCTTCTTTCTTTCGCCGTTTGAGTTTTGTTGCTCCGTTTGATTTGATTCTTTTTGTGAACCGGAGTTCTTAATTTGAACTTTTTGGTCAAACTCTCTTATTTGAGTTTTGCTTGTGCATCGTTGCTTGTTACTTATGTATGTTATTGTTTTCTTGCAATAGAATTCCCAGAGTGCGAAGCGTGTTACTATGAGTCTCTAGGATTCGCGGATCATCAGCAAGGCAAGTAATTAACTTGTGGGTTGGGAAGTAGTTGCTGAGGTAGAACCTATTGCCCTGTTACATTCAAACCCTTGGGAGTTACTTCTACGTATTGCTTATTGCTATGCTATGCTCGTAGACGTGGTTTGGGTTTGAGTGAAATTCATGTCAGATGTGAGATTGTTACTTAATGATTCAACTTAAGGTGGAAACTTAATCAAACAACTGGGTGGATTGAGGCACCTGGGGAACCCAGTGTTGTCTGTTTTTTCGGAAATCCCGGCGTACCCGTGTGATCTTCCTATGGAACGCCACCCAGGCTCAAAGGGAACTGAGATGATTCATGCTAGAAACTTCCGTGTGCAGCCACAAGCTATTATGGGCTCTAGCATAGTTGAGTAAGTTACATGAAGCTCTTGAAGAGGTAGATCAACAGGTAGTGGGTTTTGTAGGTTTGGTATGGTCTACCCGGAGTAGAGAGTTAACGTTTCTGAAAGACTGTGTCTCGGTCATCCGTTTCTCAAACACCATGTAGTGCGAGAAATTCAATGGAGGCGGTCGAGTCTTGTGGGGAAAAGTGCGCAAACCTCTGCAGAGTGTACAATCTAATCATGGTTAGCCGTGTCCCTGGTTATGGACAATTCTTGAGTATCTAGTACTTGGGTTATCTCATGTATCTCACCATGCTTAATTAATACTGTTGGGATGTTAATTCACTTTAATTGGGATTGAGTTGGGGATACCTTCTCAATGATGTTTCAACCACCATGATAGTAAATTAAAATATATTCCATTGTTGTAGGGAAAAATTGGCTTTTCGCAAAACTACAACCATACAGCTTTCCACCAGCCATATATGCATGTAGTGATAGCATTATTCTGTTTCAGCTCTACTGTGTTATTTTGCCAGCATATTCCATGTGCTGACCCGTTTTCAGGCTGCAACGTATTATGTTGCAGACTTTTCAGACAAGGAGTAAGGTTCGTTAGGTCGTTGCCGTGCAACTCAGCTATGCCGTTGGAGTTGATGGACTCACTTTATCTTCCAAGCCTTCCGCTGTTATCGCATTAGATGGCCTTAAGCCATATTATTGTAATAAGTTCTCTTTGGAGACATTCGATGTAATAGTGTGTGATTGCTATTCTGTTATAAATCCTTCGAGTATTCTGTGTGTCAGCATTACCGATCCAGGGATGACACTGAAGCACGAAGACTTGACCATCTGAGGTCGGGTTGCTACAAGATGGTATCAGAGCACACGCTGAGTGTAGGACACGACCACTAAGATAAACCCTAGGTCACACTTCTCTTCTCATTTCTGACTCCTCTCCATTTTCTACTCTTTAGGATGACGGAGATGAAGAACAAGTTTGCACAACCGGATGAAGACACACCTTTTGGACGCCACTTGAAGGAAGTCACTAGGTACTTGAACATTGGAATACCAAGCTTCACCGGGACGTACAACACCACTTTACCTGAAGAGGAGCGCTGGATGATTCAAGTACAAGTTCCAGGAAGGACGTTTTCGCCAACTTCTAAACCCATAGAATTTTCCTTCGACGCACCAACCTGGAGTTTAGGAAAGAGTATGGCAGCTCACATCACCATGGGACACATTGGAGAAGTTTACAACAGGGAGCTTAAGGACACTATTTACCAAATATGTGGGCGCTGAGACGAGCAATGGGAAGTAATCAGCACTAAGAAGGATAGATCCATTGCAGCTTTCATCCAGGAGTTAAACCAGCACATTCGACGTCAGGAGAACCAGATGTGTGCGGACATGATGGACTTGAAGAAGGCGAAGACTACGATCGTCGAGCTGGAGGAAGAACTCAAGTTTACCCGCGATGGATATGAGGAGGAAATCAAGACCCTACTGGAGAAGAATGACGACTTAGTCAAGAAGATCTGAGTATTCATGGGAGGACCAACACCAATAGAAGAAGAAGAAGAACCCTAGGAAATACGCCCCGAGGACTACATCATCATCGACGACACCGACTCCGACCCTAGTGATGATGACTTTGAAGACGAAGCTGGAGCAGACATCATGGAGTCTTCCACCGATCAAAATTTCTAGATGACTACCATATATTAGTAGTATTTCTGCCATGTATATAGTAGTAGTGAGCACTTTTGCGATAGTTCTAGACCGTTTGTATGCCCTTGCTTGATTGATTGAGTGAAATGATTGTGTTTGTCTCATGTGCATATGGGTAGTGTTCTCTCAATAGACCTCTTCTATTCTAAATCTCTTCCATCTAAAACCCTCAGATGCCTCTGAGACGTGACACCGGTTTTGCCTTCCCGCCGGAGCTCACCCAGTTGATCCAGCAGCAGAATGCCTTGATGAAATTGCTAGTTCAAAACCAGGGCAACAACAACAACAACAACAACCCACCGCCAGTGGACAACCTAGCCCGTTTTCTAAGGTTACAACCGCCGGTGTTTTCCAGTAGCACCGAGCCTATAGTTGCTGATGATTGGCTATGCCGAATTGGAAGGGAGTTGAACACCGCAGGTTGCACAGATGCTGAGAAGGTGCGCTTTGCCGCACATCAATTGGATGGACCAGCAGCCTCATGGTGGGAGAATTACACATCCACTTTTCCTATAGACAATGTCACTTGGGACCAGTTTCAGCAAGCTTTCCGCACAGCCCATGTCTCCACTGGAGCTATGCAAATGAAGAAGCGGGAATTCTGCAACTTACGCCAGGGGAACCATACTGTGGCTTAGTACGTGGATGAGTTTAGCAAGTTATCTCGCTACGC
Organism: Triticum dicoccoides; assembly: GCF_002162155.2. Lineage (NCBI taxonomy): Eukaryota > Viridiplantae > Streptophyta > Magnoliopsida > Poales > Poaceae > Triticum > Triticum dicoccoides. The sequence continues at coordinate 254,101,841 of NC_041386.1, read as the reverse complement.
CCCTGATGATGTGGCCACAGATGCCGCGAAGCAGGAGAAGTTTATGGAAGGGCTGAATGATGAGATGAGCATGCAGTTGATGGTAGCAACCTTCAACAACTACTAGGAGTTGGTAGATAAGGCTCTTATGATTGAAGGGAAACAACAGTAGATTGAGAGCCGCAAGAGAATGTATGGACAAGGGAAGTATAACTCAGGAGCTTAGTAGAAGCCTCGCCTAACCCCGAACACGGGAGGACTTGTTCACAACCATGGAGGTCACAACCACACTGGAGGAGGATCACATAACCACAGTGGTGCTAAGAATGGGAATGGGGACGGAGCTAACAACAATCAAAACCGCTCCAACCCGTCCACTCCCGCCAAAAGAGACTTAAGTCAGGTTACCTGTTTTAAGTGTGGGAAGACATGGCACTATGCCAATGGTTGCCCCGAAGGAAGGAATGGAAACGGAAATGGAAGCACTGGGAAGAAGCCCAATCCATTCAACAAAGGACAAGTGAACCACGTTAACGTGGAGGAGGTTGAAGAGCAGCCGGACGCAGTAATAGGTAAGTTTTTGGTTAAGTCATTTACCGCTCTTGTTCTTTTCGATACTGGTGCATCGCATTCATACATATCAAGGGGATTCGTGGATAAGTTTAAACTACCAACCCAAACCCTTAGGACCCCTCTTTTAGTGAGTTCACCCAGAGCAGAGTATATGGCTAGCCGATGGTGTGACTAGATACCCTTAACCATTGGTACACATGTTTTTCCGTCTGACCTAATTATCTTGGAATCACAAGGATTGGATGTGATATTGGGTATGGACTGGATGTCAAAGTTTGGAGGAAGCATTGACTGTGCAAGTAAGTCGATTTATCTCACCACCCCGGAAGGAAAAAGGATTAAGTATGTATCTAGGCATGTGCCTAGGAGGAGTCAAGTGAATGCCCTTATGGGAGTTGTTCAGGAGGAAATGCCTGTAGTGAAGGATTACCCGGATGTTTTCCCAGAGGAGTTACCAAGCATGCCACCAGACAGAGATATTGAGTTTTTGATAGAGCTGTTACCAGGAACAGGACCAATATCCAAGAGACCCTATCGGATGCCCGCAAATGATCTGGAAGAAATTAAGAAACAGATCAAGGAGTTATTGGAGAAAGGATATATCCGAAGAAGTTCATCACCTTGGGGAGCCCCAGTACTTTTGGTTGAGAAGAAGGATAAATCCCTGAGGATGGTTGTTGATTATCGAGCATTGAATGAAGTGACGATTAAGAACAAGTACCCAATGCCGATGATCAACGATCTGTTTGATCAGTTGCAAGGAGCTAAAGTGTTTTCGAAGATCGATTTGCGATCGGGGTATCATCAGTTGAAGATACGAGAGAAGGACATACCAAAGACGGCGTTCACAACGCGATATGGATTATACGAGTACACGGTCATGTCGTTTGGACTGACTAACGCCCCTGCCTATTTCATGAGCATGATGAACAAGGTGTTCATGGAGTATTTGGACAAGTTTGTTGTGGTGTTTATTGATGATATCATGGTATACTCGAAGAACGAGGAGGAGCACAAAGAGCATTTACGTTTAGTTCTCGAGAAGCTCAGGGAACACCAGTTGTATGCTAAGTTTAGCAAATGCGAGTTTTGGCTGAAGGAAGTCAGATTCCTTGGACATGTTATATCAGGAGAAGGTATAGCAGTAGACCCCAGCAAGGTTCAGTCAGTCACTGAATGGTTGGCACCCACCTCAGTTAGCGAGATCCGCAGTTTTCTTGGACTCGCAGGATACTACCGGAGATTCATTGAGAATTTTTCCAAGATTGCAAAACCAATGACTGAACTGTTAAAGAAGGATACCAAGTTTAAATGGACAAAAGATTGTGAAGCAAGTTTCCAGGAGTTGAAGAAACGTTTGACTACAGCCCCAGTGCTAGTACTACCAGATATACATAAGGAATTCCAAGTGTATTGCGACGCCTCTCGCTTAGGAATTGGATGTGTGCTTATGTAGGATGGAAGAGTTGTTTCGTATGCCTCACGACAACTAAAACCTCATGAGTTGAATTATGCCACGCATGATTTGGAGCTAGCAGTCGTAGTGCATGCGTTGAAGACTTGGAGACATTACCTTATTGGAAACCGTTGTGATGTGCACACGAATCACAAGAGTTTGAAGTACATCTTCACCCAGAAGGAGCTGAACCTTAGGCAGAGGAGATGGTTGGAGCTTATAAAGGATTATGACATGAAGCTACACTATCATCCAGGAAAGGCCAATGTCGTAGCAGACGCATTGAGTCGGAAGAGTTATGCTAATACCCTTGAAAGTAAAGGACTGCCGAAGGAATTAGCAAAGGACATCATGGAACTTCGGTTAGAGATTGTACCTAGAAGGTTCATTGCCACAATGGAGGTTCAGTCGACATTGCTGGACAAGATTCGGGAAGCTCAGAAAGATGATAAAGAGATTGCCGAGATAAAGGAGAAGATGTGCAAAGGAAAGGCCAAAGGTTTTCGTGAGGATGAGCACGATACCCTATGGTTTGAGGACCGAGTTTATGTGCCCAACAACCGGGAGATCAGGAAGTTAATACTTCAAGAGGCCCATGACTCACCATACTCGATACACCCCGGAAACACCAAGATGTATTTGGATTTGAAGGAATGTTTCTGGTGGACTGGTATGAAGAAGGATATTGCCGAGTATGTGGCCGTATGTGATGTATGTCAGGGAGTTAAGGCAGAACATCAGAAGCCAGCAGGATTGTTACAGCCTATGCCGATACCCGAATGGAAGTGGGATAAACTTGGCATGGACTTTATCACCGGATTACCCAGGACTAAAGCAGGATATGATTCCATATGGGTAGTAGTTGATCGTTTGACCAAAGTAGCTCACTTCATCCCAGTGAAAACCACCTATACAAGTGCAAAGTTGGCCAAGATCTATATGTCCAAAATCGTATGTCTGCATGGAGTTCCGAGGACCATTGTATCGGATCGAGGAACACAGTTTACTTCAAAGTTTTGGCATCAGTTACACCAGACTTTGGGAACGAGATTGGAGTTCAGTACAACGTTTCACCCGCAGACAGATGGACAGACTGAGAGAGTCAATCAAATTTTGGAGGACATGTTGAGAGCCTATGCGCTAGATTATGGATCCAGTTGGGATGACAATTTGCCGTATGAAAAGTTCTCATACAATAATAGCTACCAAGCCAACTTGAAGATGGCACCGTTTGAAGCCCTGTATGGACGCAGGTGCAGAACACCGTTGATGTGGGATGAGGTAGGAGACCGACAGTTGTTTGGACCAGACTTGATTAAAGAATCTGAGGAGAAGGTAAAACTGATCCGAGACCGACTGAAGATTGCTCAGTCCAGGCAGAAGAGTTATGCAGACTCAAAACACCAGGAGGTAACCTACAAAATTGGAGAAAGAGCATATCTGCGAGTATCGCCCTTGCGAGGAGTGAAACATTTTAGAGTTAAAGGAAAGTTAGCCCCGAGATTTGTAGGACCGTATCGCATTTTGGAACGGATGGGAGAAGTCGCCTACAAGTTGGAGTTACCTGAGAGATTGTCAGGAGTCCACGATGTGTTCCACGTTTCACAGCTGAAGAAGTGTCATGCTGAGATGGCGGAAATACCATTAAGAGATACAGTACCCTTGGAGGCGATTCAGTTGGACAGTGATTTGACTTACGAGGAGAAGCCAGTTAAGATTCTTGAGTTTGCCAGCAGAGTCACCCACAGTAAGGTTATCAAGTTTTGTAAAGTTCGGTGGAGCCACCATACCAAGGATGAAGCTACCTGGGAAGGAGAGCATGATCTCCGCAAGGACCACCCATACCTATTTTCTAGCCAACCCGAATCTCGAGGGCGAGATTCAACTTAAGGGGGGTAGGTTTGTAACATCCCAAAATTTCAATTTGGAATGTTATACATAGATCATCCATGCATATCATGTTTTATTGCTTTTCCGTTCCGTAATCCTCAAAATCCTAAGCAGCTCAAGGACCCTCGGAGAGAGTTGGGGATTTCCCGGTCTTCATATTTGATTCTTTTATCAAATAATGAAAAGAGGATTTGATTTTAATTATTTCTCTCCGAAAAATATTTCACATTAAAAATTAAAGAGAGGAGATAATATGACTTCTCCAAAATAAATGAAATAATGGAGGAAAAATATTAAAATTATTAAATTGATTTTTATTGGATTTTATTCGGATTTTATTTGCATTAGAAAAATTGCGTGTTTTTCAAAATTGCATTTTAGGGCCAAGAAAATGTTCATCTTGTTCTTAATATTTTATTTAGACGGTGAAAAATTGTTTTGGCATTTTTAGGGTTTTATTTATTTTTTTTCTTTTTAGGATTTTATCTCGGTTGGCGAAGTTTAAAAAAAACAAAAAAAAGGGTTCCACGCCGACTGGGCCTAAGGCCCAGCCGCGCCAGGCCGCCGCCGCCTCCTGTGCCCGTGCGCGCCGCCGCCGCCGCCACTCGGACCGGAGTCCGAGTTGGACTCCGCCTCCGCCGCGCCTTGCCCCTCCTCCAAGTCGCCGCCCCCGCCCCTTTATATACGTCACC
>NC_041386.1:254057998-254096771 GCF_002162155.2 Triticum dicoccoides | reverse complement strand
GCCACCGCGCCCCGCCGCCGTTTTTTTTATAAAAACCGTTCAGTTTTTTTGAAAACTCTAGATATGTTTTTTTTTCGGATTCGCCGGTTTTTCTCGGTTCTTCTAGTTAGCGGACGTTCGTCCGAACGTTCGTTTTAACAAATGGTTCCTCGCCCGTTAGAAACAACTAACGAACGCTCGTTCGTTAGTCTGTTCGTGAGTTTTCTTTTATCGGATTTATTTCGCGAATTTTTCTGATCGTGATTTCTGATCCGATCTTAGTTTCTGTTTATCTTTTCGCTCGTTTAACGGAATCAGGCGATTCAAGCGCCTAGAGTTTCGTCTCGAAACCCTCTTTCCGTTTAACCAACTCAAACAAGTTTTTGCTACTGTAAAATTTGACCTAGTTTCAGATTAGTAAACGAAGCTTCTTTCTTTCGCCATTTGAGTTTCGTTGCTCCGTTTGATTTGATTCTTTTTGCGATAGAATTAAAAACAGACAACATCGTTGCTTGTTACTTATGTATGTTATTGTTTGCTTGCGATAGAATTCCCGGAGTGCGAAGCGTGTTACTACGAGTCTCTAGGATTCGTGGATCGTGAGCAAGGCAAGTAAGACTTTGATCATATCCCATTATTACCTAGTTTGTATGCATTAGTTCCAATCCTCAAACATTGCATGATTAGGATGTCATTAACTTGTGGGTTGGGAAGTAGTTGCTGAGGTAGAACCTATTGCCCTGTTACATTCAAACCCTTGGGAGTTACCTCTATGTATTGCTTATTGCTATGCTATGCTCGTGGACGTGGTTTGGGTTTGAGTGAAATTCATGTCAGATGTGAGATTGTTAATTAATGGTTCAACTTAAGGTGGCAACTTAATCAAACAACTGGGTGGATTGGGGCACCTGGAGAACCCAGTGTTGTCTGTTTTTTTGGAAATCCCGGGGTACCCGTGTGATCTTCCTATGGACCGCCACCCAGGCTCAAAGGGAACTGAGATGATTCATGCTAGAAACTTCCGTGTGCAGCCACAAGCTATTATGGGCTCTAGCATAGTTGAGTAAGTTACGTGAAGCTCTTGAAGAGGTAGATCAGCAGGTAGTGGGTTTTGTAGGTTTGGTATGGTCTACCCGGAGTAGAGAGTTGACGTTTCTGAAAGACTGTGTCTCGGTCATCCATTTCTCAAACACCATGTAGTGCGAGAAATTCAACGGAGGCGATCGAGTCTTGTGGGGAAAAGTGCGCAAACCTCTGCAGAGTGTACAATCTAATCATGGTTAGCCGTGTCCCCGGTTATGGATAATTCTTGAGTATCTAGTACTTGGGTTATCACATGTATCTCACCATGCTTAATTAATATTGTTGGGTTGTTAATTCACTTTAATTGGGATTGAGTTGGGGATACCTTCTCAATGATGTTTCAACCACCATGATAGTAAATTAAAATCTATTCCGTTGTTGTAGGGAAAAATTGGCTTTTTGCAAAACTACAACCATACAGCTTTCCACCAGCCATATATGCATGTAGTGATAGCATTATTCTGTTTCTACTCTACTGTGTTATTTTGCGAGCATATTCCTTGTGCTGACCCGTTTTCGGACTGCAACGTATTATGTTGCAGACTTTTCAGACGAGGAGTAAGGTTCGTTAGGTCGTTGCCGTGCAGCTCAGCTATGCCGTTGGAGTTGATGGACTCACTTTATCTTCCAAGCCTTCCGCTGTTATCGCATTAGATGGCCTTAAGCCATATTATTGTAATAAGTTCTCTTTGGAGACATTCGATGTAATAGTGTGTGATTGCTACTCTGTTATAAATCCTTCGAGTACTATGTGTGTCAGCATTACCGATCCAGGGATGACACTGAAGCACAGAGACTTGACCATTTGAGGTCGGGTCGCTACATCATAGGAAGCCGAATCAAATAGATTATTCTTTATAATGTCTTTTCAAAAGAAACCAATGTCAGCAAATTGAGTTTTAAGCTGGCCTATTAACCCTAAATTTTCAGAAGAAGTACCCGGATCTTTTGCATTGGCAAAGTTTGAACATATCTGTTAAAGGAGATTTTATATGAGATTATGGACACGTATCAAGAAGGAAATGACAAGGATTTAAGGATGATCAGGTGCCAATTCGAAAAACCTTTATCCCGGAGCACAACCTGTCATATTTGTTCTTGTGTTTATTTTTTGTAGGATCAGTTTAACATGAATAAATCCAAATTAAACTGGGGGCTAATGTCAGGGATATACCCCATGGTGTAACTCGGCCGGAGATATGACCCGGCTGCGACTTAGCGCTTCATCGGTAACCCGCCCGAAGACTGGCGAATCACTTATGACCCGGCCGGGCCTGGAGACTCATTGATTACTTGGCAGGCGGGTCAGAGAAGTGACAAGACCCGATGGCCCAGAAGGCCAACTCATGTTATGTTAGGCCAGCTTAAGAGGATAGGCATAAGGAGTATTCCCTTACAAAGGAAGCAAGACTAGGATTCCATGTGTAATAGAATAGTCCTAGTTCTACTAGGACTCCACATGTAACCCTCCCCTCCAACTTATATAAGAAGGGACAGGGCACCCCAAGAGGGACAAGTTTTCACAAGTTTAGACAAATAAGTTAATAGATCTCGAGATAGAGGTAGCGAAAGAGCACCCTTGTAATCGTGAGCATCATCATCAATATCAATGAAGTGAGATGTAGGCTTTTACCTCCACCGTGAGGGGCCGAACCTGGGTAAAACCTCGCGTCTCTCATCCCACTCAACCCCTCTCAAGCTACCACATAGATGCATTGACCACACGACTAAGTCCTCACACTAAGGACATCTGCCGAGACAAAACCACGACAAATACCACAACTCAAATCAAAACAAAGGATTGGGTTTCCCAAATAAGCCGAAAACAAATACATAACCCCACATGCATTTGTTGGAAGGAAAATCCTTGGTAACTACTTGAATTCCCACCTAAGAACTCCTGGAACTCTCGGTTATGCAATCTGGTACAACAAGTACAAGGAGCAAATATCATCACACAACTCCTAGCAGAATTCTACGCTCCAAATGTACCGCCTCCTCAACACATAACCAAGAACCTCGGAAACTGTGTACCTCAGACCTTTGAAAAACATCTAATATACTAGTTATGGCAATACATCTGATCGCTCTCCCTACTACTGGGTGGCTCTAAACTACTCTCACCACAAGGAGTATAGAAGCGTTTTCGATGTCGGTGTCCTCTGATATTCCAGAACTAAAATGATAAGCACTATGACAAAAACACCTTGGAGCTCAACTCCTTGAGACACTTCCATAGCCTCTAAATGATAGGAGGCACCAATAACAGAGTTCACGTCATAATGATGTCAAACCGATTCCTACAATACCCGCGTGATCCTAAAAAAATTGAGTGGGAAGAGTAATGGAATAAAAACACCTATGTCACAATTCCTCACCAAAGCGACTAAGGGGATAAGCAGCAAAAATAATTCCTACTATCTGATATATAGCTAGACTCAAAATAGGTTTTTTTCTAGATACAACAACGGCAATGGTTCGATCAATCAAGGGGCTCCTGCGGTCGGTAAGACTCTGATACCAACTTGTAGCGCCCAAGATGCGATTCTATCCCAATCATGTTATGAGTTCATGATTGGGGCTCAAACACATTTCGAGCGCATAGCAAGGTGGATATCATTACAACATACCATGTACTAAATAGATGAGAATACAAGGTAAAGGCTTACACTCGCCACAAGCTACACCATGAATACAATAGTACATCCATACATAGCCATCATCATATACAAGAGCAAGATCTGGCTACGGATGAAATCAAATGAAAAAGAAGAACAACATACACCCTGCTAATCCCAGGCACTCGACCTGGAACCTATCCCTTGATCGAAGAAGAAGCAGAAGAACTCCAAAACAAGCAACCATCGCTCTCAGGTCAGATCATCGCATTACCTATACCTGCAACTATTGTTGTAGTAATTTGTGAGCAACGAGGACTCAGCAATCCCATTACCATGGGTATCAAGACTAACAAAACTTAATGGGTATGGAATGTATAAGTGGTGATGTTGTAGCAAGCACTAAGCATTTGTATGGTGGCTAACTTATGAGTACAAGAATAAGAAGAGAAACTACGCATAACGGTTGCAATCTATTAATGATCAAGAAGTGATCCTGATCTACTTACGATTCACTCATAACCCCACTATGTTCTCCTCTCGAACCACACTTGAAAAGAGACGGTCACGATTACGCACGTGGTTGGTATATTTTTAATTCGGACATAGTGTCAAGTTCTCTACAACCGTATATTATAAATTTCCAATCTGCCACATAATCGGGGGCACAGCTCTCGAAAAGAATAAACCATGCAGGGGTGTCCCAACTTAGTCCATCATAAACTCTCACAATTTGCGGAGGTAAATCTCCATCTCGGGACAACCCAATCAAGCTTAGAATCCCAGTGCACAAGACATTTCGACAACGGTAAAACAAAACCAGCAAGACCTCCCAATGTGCCGACACCTTGATAAGAGCCGCGCATATCTCGCCTCAGGCCATGATCGGATGGGACAAGCTATGAGTAAAACCAATCCTCAAGTTTTCCCGTGGTGGCCCCGCAGGCTGCCCGGTTTGGACCAGCACTCATGAGGAGGACTGGCCCAGATTGTTGATTAATTATCCTTAGGTGCTAGCTGGTCCCTGTGCAAGTTTTAGTTGTTATTAGGCAAATGGTATAACCAAAATTGGGCCTTGCTGGAAGAGTTTTAGTCAAAGCAAATTGTCAAGGGGGTCAAATAAACCCTGACCGTGTTAGGAACACAAATCAAGGAACATAACACCGGTATGACGGAAACTAGGGCAGCAAGAGTGCAACAAAACACCAAGCAAAAGGCTAATCCATCCACCCATTACCAAGTATACTAGACCGTGACGGCGCGTGTTGCCGCGCCCGTCCATTTTTACAATAGAATGATAGTGAATTCAGAAATATATGGATACATAGAAATGTATGTTATTATGTGTTAATCAAAAGTAACCACAAATCTTAAGTAGAAGGGTAACTTGTTTTTACCAATCACCATGATATGGGTATGTACACTCTTGATGTCAGAACGGTAAAATGGCATAACAGCTATGTTAATTAGTTAACTACGAAAATCTAATGGATCATCTTTTTCTGAAGATCCGGAACTTATGGTTACTTCATGATCACCCTAAGTCGCATCGCCGTGAAAATTTCTGGAAACAAAATAGCTTAGCAACACAGAAGCACATAGCGATGATGGTCATAAATAGCATGTTGTAATTGTTGCTACGTGTTGCAGGCGAGCATCACATTTGTTAAAATTAGATATTATACATAGCTAGGCGCACGGAAGAAACATAAATAACAAAAATGGAAGTAATAACATTACGGAATCAAAAAATATGTGAGGATTTATATATACCTCCTAATAGCATATATCAGTCATATGATCAGTTCACATTTCAGTTAGAAAAAAGTGCAATGTATCCTTGAATATTGACATGAATTTGCGTAACATGCGGATCACTACAATACATTACACTAACTATGAGCATATAAACATATAGTCCATCTAAGAAGACAGGGCCTTCTATGCATGTCTCAAATTATGGCACTGCAGTGCTATCAAGCAGAATGAAAACTTGTAAAATCCACCTGCATGGGTGAGAGAGTTAGGGAATATAGCACACGAGACTGAGAAAAATATTTTTCTTTATTTAATTTATTTTGATTCCATCTTAGATGCTAATACACAACTAAAACTATAAATCAATAATTCAAAAAATTCAAAAATTCACAAAAAAAGAACAAATCAGGCCAAATAAGGTAAGTGTGCATCATTTTAGTAACATATAAGTCTGAGTAACATTACCATTAGTTAATATGCTTATGCTATTTGTCCCAATAATAAATCATATGGGTCCAGAGATAAACAAATTTATATTTTACTTCTTCAGCAAGCGCATAGTTGTATTAGAATTTTGTATAGGAAGAGCCAAAGACATCGTAGAAAACTTTCTTTTCTTGTTGTAGAGGACAACAATGGTGGAATCGTATGAAACAAAGACTGCTATAGTCCTATGGACAAGTATGTAGTAACCAAAGGGACTGTTATGAGACAAAGATTTATTAATACATAGCAAATATGTTGAATGTTTTTAATAGTTTGTTGTGGTCCTTCATTTTTTTACTTGATCCAACTATCTTGTAAAATCTATACGTTGTTTTTACTCTTCATAACTACACAAACACAAACACAATCTGTTACAAATTTAATCGAAATGATAGAATCAGCATGGCATGTCTAATTTCTGGTATCATTTTGTGAGGATAAAATAAGAGATTGCTGCCCCTAGCTAATTCCATCTATATCAAGAAATTACTGCAGCCTAAATCCTAGTGCGGACTAATATTATCACATAGAATAAATTAACGAAGGGCCGACTAACCAAAAATTTTCCTTCCCATTGTCACTGTCGTCGGGCTTCAATGGCCGGGCTCGACCATCAGTGCGATATAGCAAGCATGGTACTGTATGTCGATATGTATCAAATTGGCAAGCAATGCATCAAAACCAACCTGTGCTGACTTGTTTACTATTTTCAGCTTCCTCTCAGCTCCGACCATAAATTCACAAGGTACCCATGTATAGATGCATAATAATAGAAAAAACTTTATAAGTTTAATAATCTGACAACTTACTGACACAATTAAAATCCTCTATATTTCATGGTGTAACTTTCAGCAGGGCAAGCGTCAAAATGGATTTATTGACATCAAATTGCAGGAAAAGAACATTATAGGCTGAGATAAGGAACTCATTTTTCGTGCTGTGCAATTTGTTAAATGAATGGCAGGATAAAGAATATGTTAGACGCACTAAAACCAGTAGAATTACACATACAGGTAGCATGGGCTCCATCATCCAGTTCTCCTTCCCCATTCCCCTCCAGACTTCCGCAGATCCTTCACCGGTGGGCATGGTTGACATTCATCTTCCCCCCTTCTCCAAGTGTCCCCTCCTTCCTACCTACCCTCTTTCCCCAACTCTGCATCGAGTTATAGATTTTTTTTCTTTAGTGATGCTATTCTTTGCACCCCCAAAATTAAAGCAGGTTCTCTGGATTAATCGAGTGAACTTCGGTTTCACTAGGTTGGCTTATTCTGCTGCATAAGAAGTTTTGTGAAAGTGATCTGATAGGCATAATGTGTTCATATCCAGAATGTGATGTGGAGGCATCAGCACCTTGAACAATATTCCTGTTTCGTTTGTGCATTTTTAACCTGCTAACTAACCTGCTACATATATAGGGCAAAAACAACAGGCAGTACTGCAATTATTTCAATCAATCATAGAGAGTGGCATCATATTGTACGAATAGAAAGGTAAATATAATATGCATAGATAGTTAGATGGGGCACAAGTTAAATGAGGCATAACAGCATATGAGGATACTCATACTAACCTGTCCGTTGACCACTGGATATTGGTAGATTCAGCTGCAAGAAAGAAAGAAATCCATTTTTTTTCTCTTTCCTTTTTTGCGGGGAGAAATCCGTCCTCTAGAGATCCTGCAATCATTTCGAATTATGAGCCAAAGAACAAATTCGTAAAAGGGATAACATTTCAGCAGATTGCAAAAACTCAGATGATTACCCTAAGTGCACTCTGCACTTGGTCAAAGAATAATGCGAGCAGCAAGGGATAATCTGTAGATGTCTCTAAACTATTATAGCAAAAATTCGACAAAAACATTGAATTTAAAATCAGCACATCATATTCTAAATGGGTAATCCCTAAACCGTTTAATCCAGCATAATGAGCTAACCTACCAGAACGTACCTGCGTTGTTTGTGAATAGAAAGAACAACATCAATGAAACAAATTTTGAAAATGGATGAAGAATTGGGGGAAGAGGGGGCGGGGGGGCGGGGGGTAGGAAGGAGGGGGGATTAGAATAACTTAGAGACCTAAGCATCACCAATCTCTGTCGCAGAATGGTTTGGGGAAGGAGCAGGAAGGAGCAGCGGCCAGGTTGGGATTATATGGGCGCCTGTGACTTAAAGATAAATATGAATGGACAAACGAAACTGACCTGTTTTTATGGCCATTAACCAATCAATCAATCACTGGCGATAGAACTCCAATCGACATACTACTATTCGTCATTACTGCATTGTCCCGTCGCGCTGTGCAAGTGCGACCGAGCGGACACCGTGCCATCGCCCGTCAAGGCCGTTCATCGCGTCGGTCAGATCACAGCGCGGTGGCCATGGGAGTCGTCTCTCCCGCATTGATCGGAGCCCAACATGGTCGCGAAGACCGAGGAGCCGCCACGCGAATGAGGAAGGCTGCGACCTTGTGATTGTGAACCAAACGAGGGTTGCCAGTCATGTATTTTTTGTCCCTTCAGCTTTTTTTAGACAACTTTTTTCCCTTGATTTTTTTAGACAACCTCACGAAGCTTTATTAATTTTCCCTTCAGCTGCACCTGCACGGATGGGAGGCTGCTAGAAGCCCATTAAGGCCAATTTGACGACAGAGGCCCAAAAAAGTGACCGGAGAAGCGACCCAGGACGATTAGCGCTCAACTGTAGCGAACGAGGCGAGCGTGCATGCGATCCCAGGCCAATCTGACGGCCGAAAATGGTAACAAGTGACGATCCGACGACTCTGAACGTTGATGGTCTGGGAGGGCTCGAAAGTTGCATAGTTATAATGATTCTAAATAGATGCATTAATTAAATAACAGATATTGTGATATCCCATGATATCCATGTCCCAACATGGAACAACCTCAAACTGCACCTGCAACTAGCAACGCTATAAGAGGGGCTAAGCAAAGTGGTAACATAGCCAAACAACGGTTTGCTGGGATGGTAGAAAGGTTAGAGGCTTATCATGACACTTTGGGAGTCTTGATAAACAAGTGGTAGGTAGCGCGACATAGCGATAGCATCGAGATAACTAGCAAGCAAAGATAGTAGCGGTATTGAAGGTAATGGTCATCTTTCCTGAAATCCCACTAGGAAGAAGACTGAATCCATGATGTAGACGAATCAACATAGTCGAATTAATCCTCACAATCGCAACGTTACCGGAACTATCAAGAAGAAGCAACACTAGAAAGAAGAAACAACGTGGTAAACCAACAAGCATAATCATGGCATGATGCACAATCAAGTATGATGGATGTCCGGTTTAATGAGTCATGGAATGGCAAAGTGCAACAAACAATACTACAAATTAAGTGGAGCTCAATATGCAATGAGTTACATATTGACGAAACACCACATGCGAATTATTTAGTGCGCTCTCGTTTATGAAAAAGACAAGCTTAAATATTGGTTAACATGGCAAGACGTGAAGCATAACTAAACTAACTATTTAGGCAAGTTTAAATGAGGCCAAAAATAACAAACTACAATTATGGAAAATCCCCACATGCATATTTCAAATTTGGTATTGTTCTACCCTATACATAATTTTAGAGTTGTTAAACATGCAAAGTAATGCCACCATGTTAAACTATGCACTTTTCTAACCCATTTACATATAAAGTTTATTTAATTCGGAGCTATGATTATTTAGTTATGAAATAAACCATTTCAACATCTCATTGATGCAAATTAATGCAAATCAATTTTTAACATTTTTAACATGGACGAAAGTTGCAAATTATGAAAGTACATGAAATTCTAAGCATTTTACATATAAAGTTTGTTTAATTACAATGCACGGATTATGAGTTATTAATGCATGAACATGGAGGGTTTTTTTCTGTAACGCAAGTTTTCTCTGGATAATTACTAAAATCGCTGGACAGAAAAAAGACAGAATGGGCCAAAACTGCACTTGGGCCGATAGTGCAAAGGTAGCCGCAGCAGTGGCTCACCATGGGCTGAGGCCCGGTCGGAGCAGAGGAGGCTGACTGGGCTGGCGAAGGCGGCTGGCGACGCTGCGGCCCAGGTCGCGGGTTAACATGGTCAGCAGGATGTGGTCAATGCAGAGGACGCCCACAGAAGCAGGGCTCGAGCACGAGCTCGCAGGCAACGGGGAGATGGTGCAAGGCAGGGCTCCGGCGGCGTAGTCAACGGGCAAGAGAGGCCGCCGACCAACAGGGATGGCCGGAGAAGGTCCCGTGGAGGTGGTCGACGCTATAACAGGGAACATCGACAGAGGGGGTCGGGTGAGATAGCGGAAGACTCACCGAAGAAGAGAAAGGGGAAGGGAGAAGGGGCAGTGAGGAAGACCTGCTAGTGCTGCTCATCGGTAGGAGGACGGCGAGGGCGGAGCAAGGCGGCGGCGTGGGCGACGAGGTGGAGGTTGGGGACGACTCGTTCTGGCCAGAGACAAGGCCATGGGCGGCGCTGTTCGGGACTATCGCTACTTCTTGCGGGGTGCTCGGGGCAGGGGCTTTAGGACGGCCATGTCAGTTCCGGTCAGTGGCAAGAGATCAGGCCATAGGGAGAGGCAGGGGCAACAAGAAAAAACAGGGGGAGTGGGAGAAGAGGAGCGACAAGGAGGTCCTGGCCTGATGATAGCGGGGCTGCTGCTAGCTCTTGGTGAGCGGCTGGTCTAGCAGCTCAGCTGCAGGGGAGCGGGGATCGATCTAGGAGTGAGCGGGGCTCCTCCTCGAGCGGGGATGCTCGGCAAGAAGAGGGAGGCGGCACTGAGAGCCGGGTGGCTAGGTCGGGAGACTAGGAGAAGGTTGGTGGCGACGGATCTGGAAGCTATGGGTGATTGGAGGGTTTGGATCAGGGGCAATCCGGAGGTGGAAGGAGATAGGATGACTGGCGGCGGTGGGACTTGGTGGCGGAGGAGGAGGTTGGTACAGGCCATGAGCAACGGTGCGGTTGACCCGCGACGAGGCTTGCGAGGCGAGCAAGGATCGAGAGGAGTGGAGTGCTTCAGGAGGAAGGGAAGGTGGATTTGGTTGGTTGGCTGGGAAAGTGAGGAGGATTTGGGATGAGCGGCAGCGGCGACGAGACAGGTTCCTAGGATCTAGGTTTGGATAAAATTGGTAGGTCTTTGTCTGCTATTTATAACATAGACAGATTGGGGGAGTGGTTTGGAGCCATATGATCCAAACCGATCGGCCATGTTCGACCGGTTCGGGTCCGGGGGGAGTTTCAGACACGCACATGAGGGGGTCTGTGTACTATGAAGAAAGACTCTGGTTTAGGCAAGAGAGAAAACTAAAAACAATGTTGCAAGTGTGGTTGGTCTCAGAATGACCAATGATGACAAGGGAGAGACGCGACAATGACGAATAGATGCAAGTTTGGAAAATGATGACAAAAGAGTGTCGGTGCAATGCGAATGATGCGATGAAGATTGCAACAAAAAAACAACACATGGCGATAACGGAATAAATGGAAGGCATCTGGAGCGTCGGTCTTGGGGCGTCACACTAATCTTGGCCTGATCTATATGCCAGTGATAGAAAAGGACAAGACACACATTTTCTACTAAGTATAAATGATGGTTTCTTGTCATCCAACAATATTATCACTTTTGAATACTTTTTATAACAATTCATATTATTGCTAGGTTACTTCATGCTTGTGGTTTACCGAACCACTCTTACGAGAGAGCAAGTAGTGTACGAGGTGCTCGACCGCGAGAGTAAAACCCAACAGAACCTCGCCGACCTTGACGTGTGGCTATAGGAGGAAATACCGATGGCCGCAGCCAAAGCGTGTGACTTCTACCACCATTTTTAAAGCACGTGAGATCCCCCGGTGTTCTAGGGCCCCTTTGACTCATAGGGATCCTATTAGTAGCTAGTAAATGTAATGGGATCCCTTCAATTAAAAATTTACAAAAAATATGGGATCCTTTAGTTAAGTAGCTATGTGTTCAAAACTACTTGGTGGACTAAGCTGAAACTTTCCCACTTCGTGCAATATGTCTATGTAGAAATACCAGAATTTTTTATGGTTTTTTGGAGAAACTTTCCCACTTCGTGCAATATGTTCGTTTTACAAAATGGTCCCATATGTAGGCCACAAGGGGGGGGGGGGGCTATTTCTAAGTAAGACGGGTCTTCAAATTTTTTGAAACCATGTGAGATTTTTATGAAAAATTAAAGTGCTAATATTAGGATACCATGCAAAGTTGGAAAAATATTTGATAATGTTTAGATATTCTATAGTTTTTCCACTTAAATAGCTATCAAAATGCTAAACAGAGATTGTTGCAAAAAATGGTAATTTTGACTAACATTAGTTCTTAGTTCTTACAAATGTTTAATAAAGTAGTACTAAAAATTTGAAATGGAAACGAGCTAAAATGGTCACAACAAAAGGGTTGTGTGCACATTAGTATGGGAAATGGTTCACTAGGTGATCAATCATTCTTCCTCTTATGTGTATTTTTCTCATAGAGTGTTGTGCCAATATACTTGGACTCCCTCGCAATTTTTAGTTATTATTTTTTTACAATGTTTAGATATTTGAATTTTTTCCTCTTAAATAGCTCTAGAAATTGTAACTAAAGATTATTACATCAAATGGTGATTTTAATTCTTATTCATTCTTACAAGTGTTTAGTAAATGTGCGGTAAAATTTCAAAGTGAAAATGAGCTTTGGTCCTAGGTAAAGGGTTGTGTGCATATTTGTATGTGATGTTATGGTAGAATAATTCACTAGGTGTTGAATCATTATTTCTCTTATGTGTATTTTCCTCAGATTTTGGTCAGAGTGTGTCATGCCAATATTTGGACTCTGTGCCAAATTTTACTTATTTTTGACAATGTTTAAATATTTTATCCTAGTTTCCTCTTAAATAGATGTAGAAAATAGTAAATAAATATTATTACATAAAATGGTGATATTATTTCCTGTTCATTCTTACAAGTGTTTAGTAAAGTCGTAGTATAAATTCGAAGTGAAAACGAGCTCAAATGGTCATAACAAATGGGTTGCGTGCATATTTGTATGAGAGATAGTTCACTTGGTGATGAAAGCTATGATGAACATTTTTATCATTTACATTTTCAAAAAGGATGTTGAAACCCTAGTCTCTTCGTCATTATGATGCACTTAGTGACCTTTTATTAAAATTGATCTAAGGCGACAAGCCCTAAATCATTAACAAGAAGAGTACAAAACATAGGTAACAATGATTGGACCTTTACAAGATATGAATGCAACACCTATAACTAAGTTGTCCTTTTCTACAACATCTTCAAGAAGGGATATGCGCCCTTTCATCGTCATCATCATGTACGGTCAAAGATTGATAGGACGAGGATTTTCATCTCACATACTGAGATCAACCATAAATGGCCAACACTCGGCAAGTAGAAGACGGCTTCAACAAGGTGAAGGGCGCAAGTCCATCACTGTTGAGCTCGAAATGAAGGCTAAGAAAATGAGTTTTAACCTCCGAACGTAAAGTGGCGTTTCAGTCACAAACTTAATGGTGGATCTTCTAAAATTCACGCCAGCCAATACTCCATGCTAGGTCAAGCTGGTCGCGGGTGGTGGAATGTGCGACTAACATGGGACATGGCATGGTTTTGTTACGACAGATGTACTCATGAAAGGACTAAGTCTAGAGGCCATCGCAACTAGGTGGTCGCTTGAACGGGGTTGATCAGGAACAAAGGACACAAGTTTACCCAGGTTCGGCCCCTCATGGTGGAGGTAAAGAGCTACTTGCTGCTTGAATGATATTGCTGGAGATCTCGATTACAAGGATGTGGATTTGCTAACCTAGCTCCCAAGAGATTGCAACTTAAGTCTTTTCATCCTAGGAGCTCCCCTTTATATAACAGGTTGGGCCCCTAGGTTTATAATAGAATCCGGGTTATACTATCAGCATGTGTCTTACTATAATTCTAATCTATTTTGCCTTCCAAGCTAAGGAAATTCCTCCATATGGGCCTTATCCATAAGTCGGCCCACTTGCTCTTTTATAAGCTGGCCCTCAGACAGGTCATGCTATGGGCCTTCAGCCCTTTCCTTGTCACGCCACAATGACCCGGGGAACAATATGACCCATTGTGCTTTGGGGCCCTTGCCAGGTCATACCTTGAGCCAGGTCTTGGTCATAGGGAACATCCCAAAATTAGCCCCCAGTTTAGCTTGGATTTATCCATGGTAAACTTCACCCTAAAAATAAGGCAACGAAAACAAGACACATGAGGAGTTAAGGGTTGAGTCTGCTTTCCTGAGCCGGCTTCTCCCCATCTATTTGACCTTCATCATTTCTGTTCCAACTTAATAGCTTTGTCGGGTCACGCACTTATTCCACACTTAGTGTTTCTTTTCCATCTCATATCGTGACATCACCCCACTAGTGTTCCAAAATCCACGCGTGACATCATAACGGATCTTTGAATGGATTTGTATTGCCTTGTCAGGCGTCAGAATTGAGGAGCCTTTTTGCCACAATCGATTGCGCCCCCTAGGTTTTCGCACTTGTCATTTCGGGTTCTCCCTCTTTATAAATAGTGGGGTACACCCCTAGCTCAATTTTATCTATCTTGCCTCCTTCCCTTCTTCTTCCTCTTGCATACAAGATATTGTGCTGCCTCGAGCTCGCATCTCCATCAAGTCAGCGACCCTACTAGCGAGGACGCCATCGCCCGAGCTCATCCAAGACGCCACAACTGTGTTGTTAATCTTCAGCGGCTTCGACCTCCTTTTCACAAATCTGTGAGCACTCCATTACTCTTTCATGTTATTGCAGTCCATCCAAAGCTCCTTGGGGTTCATCTGAGTTCATCTCAAAAGGGTCATAGATCCAATCTAGCAGCAAACAGCCACCCGTAGGGCATTTAGCCACTGTTGCGATGTAGTTCGTCTCATTTTTTATCCCCTTTTTCACGTTCAATAGACCCCACTGTTTCTTATTTGCCTTTCTCCATAACTTTGGTTTTTAATTTTATTTTTTGAGGAATTTCTAGATCAACGGACATAGCTAACTTTGAACATTTCCTGTCTATGATTGCTTTGACCTGGACATCACTTCATCACTTGTCAGATTGTAAACTGCACTGAAGATTTTTGTCAGTTTGAACTGTTGTCGGCTCGTAGATCATATCACTTCGTAGATATTTTTGAGACCTCTACTCTCTTTGATAGTCATAACCCGGGTATTTTTCGTCGGCTTTGTAATTTATCTTGCCACTGCCGTAACCCGAAATACCTTCATAATTTTGTCGTCTTACACTTTGTGTAACTGCTCAGCCGGCTTATATTTTGTTTATAATACTTTGTAGTTGTACCTCCACTACAATTGAACTCATGGCTCCCAAAACAAACAAGGAGGTCAACTGGACCAAATCAAACATGTATGCACTTAGGCTGTAGAATCTAGTGAACTCCGGGTTGCTTGCAACCCTAGGTGAAATTGAATGGTGTGCACGCGATGAAGAAATCCATCCTTAGCCGGGCCAGAATGAGATCATCATATTTGGCGACCAATAGGACATGGGTTTCCATCCTCCAGGATCAAAATTCTTTTGTGATGTACTTTATCACTTCGCCATATGGCATCAAGACCCTAGTCCCAACTCCATTATGAACTTGAGACAATTTTAAAAAAATTGTGAAGTATATCTCCAAAGTAAGCCGTTTGTCAGCCTCTTGCAAGAGTTTTTTCTATCTCAATCATCAAACCAAGTGCAAAGGAGGACCAAGTATAGAACTTGGAGGGGTTACCATCTGAAGTAGAAAAAACTCAGCCTTCCCTGGGGTAAAGCCGGCAAGACATCCTGAAGGATGGCATAAGTTATGGTTTTACTGCAAAGACACTTCAACAACAAACCAACATCAATTGTCGGGTTATCACTTGGATGGGCTTGATGCTTCAACCTTGTTCTCGGGCTTTGCCTCCCAAGTAAAAAGGGAAGCATTGCAGACCTTATACTCATGGATAAATGCTTTGACATCTCATAGCCCCACTGGAGTTGATCTGACCCAGTGTTGGATGAGATGGCGAATCCAACCCATCAGCCTGAGGGGCCGGCTCATGCATACCAACACAGGTGAGCCAGAAGATGGACTGCACTTTAGCTGGATCAATTTAACGGTCATCGAGCTTTCAAAATCTACCAAGAAACTCCTTGGTGAGACATGGGAGGCAATTGTTATCGTTCGCCTAGCTCCTTTCTTCGTAGGCAGCCTGGCACCTCCGGTGAGTCGCCTTTTTTTCATTTATCCTGGATATACAATCTTATAGCTCTGAATGGTGGAAAACTAAACCTCAATTTCCAACTCCTCCCAAGGATTCCGACGGAGAAGAGCCAGATAATGAGGAAGATTCTAAGGTAGAACTCGACTCACTTGTTCTTCTTTTTAATGAACTTGCTGACACCCCCTCTCCTCGGGAGCAAGTTGAAACCACTCGAGCCGACGAAGCTGAGGTAATCCTATCTCCCGACTTGGAACTGATTGTCCCAAATAAAAAGGGACAGATGATTTCAAAGGTACCATTTTCACATCAAAATTCTCATTAGACCTACAATTTCTTTTGAAGAAAACTCAGTACGCCTGTACCTCGAAGCGGAAGACATGAAGGGATTTTGGAGAATTGGCAGAAGGCTTACCAAATGCACCGGCTAGACATAAGGCATGAATTGAGGTGCCACACATCCCAACTTCTTCATGCCCTTGAGCCGGCCAACTCAAAGAGCCTCTCCATCCATCTGATCTAGACTACCAGCTGACGTCCCCATCATCTGATGAGTCCAGAACTACCCAAGTAACGACTTTAGTCATCAACTGCAAGTAAATATTTCAAACGCATATTAATTCTTTTTGTGCTTGTCTTCTTATCTGCCACCTCTTTATGTGACCTCACTACTAAAGCTTTTGCTAAGAGCAAACCTGGTGGGTCAACTTCTGCTATAGTGGTGACTAAAGTTCCTTCTGAGGGCATGTTGCCAAACAACTCGGAGATCCAGGACAAGCCGGATGACATGGACAAGCCATCTGGCAAAGATGAGCCTGTTGATGAAGATGAGTCGACTCACCAAAATGACCTAGCGAGTCCTGCTTATGTGTTCACTCCTATAAGAGAAAATCCAGAAGATAACCCAGCGGACATTGAGCCGGTGACCAAGACACAAGATTATGTGGTCGTTACTGGTGAACACCAAGGCCCGGCTCTTGAGACTTCGACAACCTTGGCTAAAATGATAACAAAAAATGAGCTACCAAGTAAAGAGAAAGGGAAAGTCAGCCTTCAGTTTCAATCCTTTGAAGATCTGGATGTAGGATCCCTGCATCAAGGATATCTAACCTAGCTGTCGGAGAGCCGAGATATGGAAATTACTATGGTCAACACTCTAAAGCAAAAATATGAGGTATGCCTCATTGTTTTTCTTCCTTATGTATATAAATGTAGCCCACGAGTCTTATGTAGAGAATGTAATGATATGCTTGAGACTTGCTTTCATGAAAATTTGGAGGAAAAATCCAGATTAAGGTTGTTGACACATCATTGCCATGGTGCAACCATAGCCCCCAAGGGCCGACTCATTATGCAATAATGAGCTGGGACATGTATAAGTATGAATTTATGAATTTGAGCAATATGTAGCCCCCAAGTGCCGGCTCATCATTGTGTGATGGGTCGGGTCTTCAAATATATGTGGATATAGAATGACAATGCATCATCCCCCAAGTGTCATGTTGAGTGCTTGCAGCTACATGAGACTTGACATAACAATAGTATGAAACTGACTAGTGTAGCCCCAAAGTGCTGGGTCGATCACCCGCGGTGACTCGGCACTTCTTCATAGGATGTAAAACTTTAACTGTGTAGCCCCCAAGGGCCGGGTTGTTCGCCAGAGGCGACCCGGGACTATCACTAATATGCCTAACCTTGTCAATTTTAAATGCAGGATATGCTGAACCAGGCCGAGTCACAAGCTGCTGGCTTACAGAAAGAACTGAAGAAAGAGAAAAAAACTTCGAAAAAGGCACAAAACCTTTGTTCCAATTTCCACAAGTTGTTGCTTCTATGATAGACACCTTGGAAAGACGAAGGTTGCCTTTGATGAAGAGAGAGTTACATTATTCAAGCATGCTAAAGAGGTCGAGCTAAAACTCGAGCCGGTGAATCCACAGCTGGCAACTTTGAAGGGCCAGATTACGAAGATGTGCATATCCATCTTTGGTAAGTATAAGATCTTTCAAGTCGCTAATTATTGCCGGCATAACATGTTTAGCCGGGTCACTAAATGTGTTTATGTGTATGCACAGGCAAGAGATATCATAACATGCTGGAACTCCCTCTGGTCAAGCTGAAAGCTATCTATAAATTCCTTGAGCAGTTGTATGTGGGTGGTGCGAAGTGCATCATGACAGTCAAAAACACCAAGGCGACACCACACTACATCATGGATATGCTCAGAGAACTCTCCACTATGCCATAGGAGATCAAAGAGTTAAAGAGGGCGGCTCGTCATCAAGGGGCCCTTTATTCTCTGGGACGTGCGAAAGCTTATCTCCCAGCGCTGGACCCAGGTCAACTAGTTGACGGATTCCCAGAGTTCAACGTGGATAACAAGCCTTTTATAGAAAAGGACTATCTATGGTGCGTGAAGGAGAACCGGGTGGCGGCGACGAAAATTGCAGAGGAACTGGACGTGACAAAGTTCCAAGCGGGGTATTTGGAAGCCGGCAAATGCATGAGTCTACCCAACCCACAGCCTATGGAGCTAACTCCTCCTCATAAGCAAAACTTCGCTCTTAATGTCAACACTTCAACTATGATGACGAATAATTCAATTTTTGAAGTTTTATGATCAATTCGCTGGGTGCTAGATGACCCCAGACTAGAGCAGAAGACTCGGTCCATGAAGGTTCAGAAGAGCCAGCAAAGTCTGAGCCGTCTACAACTAACATTGAAGGAAGCCATGGGAATGTCAACCCGGAGAGCTCCGCTGCTAGCTTGCAACAATAAACTTTGCTAATTGTGATACTTGTTGGAAAAACTTACCAAAAATATCCCATATGTGGCTTGTAATAGTTGGGAGAAAAAACTTTGTAATCTATCAATCGCTCCGTGCATTGATTATGTTTAACTATTGATCCCATGATAAGCTCATGAGAAATATATGCTATCATGTCTTTTCTCTCAACCCGGCAATTTTTATGTTATGTCTTTGTGATTGAAATCCTTCGTTGTGTTTGTAGAACAACCCGACAAATATATGAGAAATCCATAAGCGATGTAGTATACTACAGAGCACAAGTTGAATTGCTCAAGACCCGACCAATTTCATGATAAGGTATGTACAAAAACTAGAGCCAGTGGCTTTAAGTATAATAGGGCATGAGGTGTGCAATATTCCATGGCCTGTTGATCTCCTCTTCATAGGTACGTGACTTGTTTGCTTCACGAATATCAATAAGATAATGTGACCTGTTGTGTAGATTATTTCTGATGACGAAGGGTCCTTCCCATGGAGGTGAAAGCTTATGCACACATGTCTGTTCTTGTATCAGATGGAGCACAAAGTCACCTTCCTGGAAGGTACGACTTCTGACTCTACGGCTACAATAGCGATGTAGGTCTTGTTGATATATAGTTCATCGAGACGCTGCAAGATTGCATTCTTCTTCCAAACCATCCAGGGAGTCTTGTCGAGCAATCTCATTATCTGCTTCAGAGTATGCTGCTTCCCGGGGGGAGTCATGACGAATATCGCTTGGAAGTATGGCTACTGCACCATAGACCAGGAAGAATGACGTGTAGCCAGTTGACCTGTTGCGAGTAGTCTGTATGCTCCATGACATAGTTGGAAGTTCCTCGACCCAGCAACCAGGGGTACATTCAAGGGGCACCATAAGCCTTGGCTTAATACCGTGCAATAATTCTTCATTAGCACGCTATGCCTGTACATTGGAATGTGGATGTGCCACCAAAGCTAGATCAAGCCAAATACATTCTCTCTAACAAAACCGCTTCATAGCTCACTTCGACAGATTGGTGCCATTATTAGTAATGATGTTGTGTGGGTATCCAAAGCAAAAGATTAGTTTCTTCAGGAATTTAACTATTGTTCCATCACAATTGTTGATCAGCTCTGCTTCAACCCACTCGGTGAATTTATCGACTACAACCAAGAGGTGAGTCTTTTTATCCTTTGATGGTTTAAAAGGACCAACCATATCAAGTCCCCATACCACAAAGGACCAAGTGATTGGGATCAACCGCAGTTCCTAAGCTGGCACTTGATCTTGATGTGTAGATTTCTGGCAGCCATCACACTTGCCAACCATATCCTCTATGTCCGTGTGGGCTGTAAGCCAGTAGTAACCATGCCGGGAAGCTTTCACCACAAAACACCGTGAGCCGGATGATGCCTGCAATCACGAGAATGAATCTCATTGAGAATTTCACGGCCTTCCATAGGAGAAACACAATGTTGAAAGATGCTTGCAATACTTCTCTTGTGTAACTCGCCATTGACGATGGTCATGGACTTGGATCGCCTGATAATCTGTCGGGCGATGATTTAAGGGAGCTCACCACGAGTGAGATAACCTAGATAAGGAATGGAATAGTCCAGTCCAGTATTGCACGGATAGCAACCACCAACTGTGCTTCCTGGTCAGGAATAGCGATGTCTTCCTTTGTTGGCAGCTTCACTGATAGATTATGCAGAACATTGAGGAAAACATTTGGAGGGACTGTCTTCCTTTGAGATCCCAGACGAGACAATTCATCTGCGGCCTCGTGTTGCTGGCTATCAATGTGATCGACATGATATCCCTTGAAATGTCTTGTGATGACTATCATAGCATGCTTGCAAGCCGTCATGAGGGGGTCTTTGGAGTCAGAAGTCCTAGAAACACATTGAGGGACCAAATCTGAGTCACCCAGACACTTGACCTGGCTAAGGTTCATCTCCTTGGCCATACGGAGACCATGAAGCAAAGCTTCATAGTCAGCTGCATTGTTAGTAGAGGGAAACATGAGCCTCAAAACATAACAAAACTATCACCTCTTGGAGATGTTATGACGAATCCAACCCCGGAGCCTTCCAATTGTCTGGATCCATCAAAGTGTAGTGTCCAATATGTATTGTCCGACTTATCTCCAGGGACTTGCAAGTTAGTCCAATCATTGATGAAATCAACCAAAGCTTGAGATTTGATTGTTCTCTGCGGCACATAGTTTGGATGATTTGGGCCAAGCTCCATAGCCTATTTTGCAACCCGGCCTGTGGCTTTCCTGTTCTGAATGATATCTCCCAGAGGTGCGGAACTGACCACGGTGAAAGGGATGTTCTTGGAAATAGTGCTTCAGTTTTCGACTTGCCATGAAGACACCAAAAACCAGCTTCTGCCAATGTGGGTAGTGCTATTTTCACTCTGTCAATACTTCACTCACATAATAGACAGGCCACTGGGATGGATATTCCTTCCCCTTCTCTTGGAGTTCAACAACAACTAGCACACTCAATTCTTTGTTACTGGTAACTATGTACAGGAACATCGACTCTTTGTCCTGAGGAGTGGCAAGGACAGGTGGTTCTGACAAATGTTTCTTGAGGAGCTCAACGGCTTTATCTGCTTCATTGCCCGAGGCAAAATTATCAGATTTCTTGAGCAACTGCTACAAAGGGATAGACTTCTCCCCAAGCCAGCTAATAAACCAACTCAAAGCCACCACACGACCAGTCAATTTCTAAACAACATTGATGTTGTGTCGGCTTGGCCAGGGTGGTGATGGCTTTGATTTTCTCTGGGTTGGCTTTGATTCACCATTCAAACACCAGAAAACCCAGTAGTTTGCCTACAAGAACTCTGAACACACATTTTGCCATGTTAAGCTTCATCTAATAGACTCAGAGATTGTCGAAAGTCTCTTTGAGATCATCGAGTGAGGTCTCTTTCTTGTGAGGTTTGACCATGATGTCATCAACATAAGCGTGGACATTGCGGACGATCTATTTGTGAAAAAAATTGGACACGGTGCTGGTAAGTTGCACCTGCACTTTTAAGTCCAAACGACATAGAGGTATAGCAAAAAACTCCAAATGTTGTGATGAAAGTTGTTTTCTCTTGGTCCTCTTCCACCATTTTGATCTGATAATAGCCAGAGTAAGCATCCAAGAAACATAGGCACTCACAACCAGCAGTGGAGTCAACAATCTGATCAATGCGAGGAAGAGCAAATGGATCCTTGGGACAAGCACTATTCAGGTCTGCGTAGTCGACACACATCCACCAAGTACCGTTTTTCTTCAGAACAAGCACTAGGTTAGCCAACCACTCGAGATGAAAAACTTCAACAATGAACCCGGCAGCCAGGAGCAGAGCTACTTCTTTGCCTACGGCCTTGTGCCCGTTGACACCAGATTTTAGCACGGTCAAGAACTCAATTAAGATGGCCTCAAATGGAGAAGTGGTCTACATGAAAAGTTCTATATTATCGACATGAATATCTTTGAAGTTTGGGCCATCGCCATCCGATCTCATCTTAAGGGCCGAAACTATGTTCAAAGTACTAGATTTGTATTCAGAATATTGTTCGGCCAATTAAGCATACAAGATAGTCGCGTATGAGAAACGTTTCTACATGGATTTTCTTCGTGTCATCGAAACAATAGATTTTGATATAAAAAACTTCTCAATCGAAGTTCGTATGCAAAAGTTAGAGCTAAAACAGTGTGCTGCAGAAGTCTACCCTGGAAGTTCCGTGCAAAATTTCCAGGGAGGTTCCGGGCTTAACAGAAAATTTCCACACGGTGCACCCCGAAAACTGGAATTTCATCATTATTTGAAGATTTGCAGGCCCAAATTCAACCTCAACATGAGCTTGGATGAAAACATGATCAACTGAAGAGGTTTTCTCCATTGCAAGACCTACAACTTGGTTTTTGGACCATTGTGATCCAAAGCCTTATGCGACCTGGAGGAGCGGTGCAAGAGGGCTACTTGATGTAATTTTTGCCCAGAAGATTCGAGCCGACTGGAAGTTCCGGCCCCCCTAGTCTGAGTTAGGTTAACTTTTGATGTTTTGGACGGGATTTGAGTCCTTCTCTTGTACGGAAAGTCCAACCGCCTCATGTATATGTAAGAGGTGACGGTTGATTGAATAACAACACACAATCGCAACACATCTATTACTTTTTCCATCTAATTTTGTTCCTCCCACGTTTTTGCTCCCTCGTTCTTGGTTGCTCTTCGTGTTAGAGAGCTACGAATCCCAAGGCTCTAGGGGCGGCTTGACTGACCTAGTGTCGGGGTACACAAATAGGGGTGTATGTTTCCCCTGACTTGTACACGGACAGCAGGCCTCTGACCCGGCAGCACCAAGCACCCAAAGCAAGACCAAGCCAGAGAAGCGGCTCTTTGAGAGATCAAAAGGCGGATCAAGAAGACCAAAAAAAGCCACGGGAACAAGATATCACTTTGGGAAAGCCTCCCTTGTCGAGCAAGCAAGCCTGGTCAGGTCGAGTCCGCCCCAAGGATAAGTCCCAAGATTCCCTGGCAGGCTTGCCGGGGCCGCCAAGGGCAAAGCTTCCCACCAAGACTTCACCACTCCACCTCACTTGTCAATGCGGTGTCGAGCCACCGAGATTATTAAGTGGCTTCTACTAAGCACATGGCCACCATTTGGAGGGCAGATTACCTCTATATGACACCTATCTAGAGGCGTGTCAAGCAGATAAGCAGGAGATGATTACAGCGGCGCGGGAGGCTTGCTGGGCTGCATCCTCAGCATGACAACTAGCAGTGCATTTAATTCACATTGTCCTAACTACCAGAGTTAGGTATGATAGCACTGTTAGCCATCTAATCACTAGATACTGACTATTTTCCCACTATGGTTACTGATGTCTACTACGCAACCTTCTTCTTGTAGACTCGTGTTGGGCCTCCAACCGTAGAGTTTTGTAGGATAGTAGCAAATTTCCCTCAAGTGGACGACCTAAGGTTTATCAATCTGTGGGAGGCATGGGATGAAGATGGTCTCTCTCAAACAACCCTGCAACCAAATAACGAAGAGTCTCTTGTGTCCGCAACACACCCAATACAATGGTAAATTGTATAGGTGCACTAGTTCAGCGAAGAGATGGTGATACAAGTGTAATATGGATGGTAGGTATAGATTTTTGTAATCTGAAAATATAAAAATAGCCAGGTAACTAGTAACAAAAGTGAGCGAAAACGGGATTGCGATGCTTGGAAACAAGGCCTAGGGTTCATACTTTCACTAGTGCAAGTTCTCTCAACAATGATAACATAATTAAATCATATGGCAATCCATCAACGTGCGACAAAAGTCACTCCAAAGTTCCTATTGTGGAGAACATAAGATGAAATTGCTTGTAGGGTACGAAACCACCTCAAAGTTATTCTTTGCGATCAATCCATTGAGCTATTCCTATAAGTGTCACAAACAGCCCTAGAGTTCATAGTAAAATAACACCATATGATACACATCAATCAACCCTAATATCACCTAGATACTCCAATGTCACCACAAGTTTTCGTGGGTAAATTATATGATATGCATCAAATAACTTCAGATTCATAATATTCGATCCAACACAAAGAACCTCAAAGAGTGCCCCAAGATTCCTACCGGAGAAATAAGGACGAAAACGTGCATCAACCCCTATGCATATATTACCCCAATGTCACCTCGGGAATCCGCGAGTTGAGTGCCAAAACATACATCAAGTGAATCAATAGAACACCTGATTGTCACCACGGGTATCCCACGCAAGACATACATCAAGTGTTCTCAAATCCATAATAGTATTCAATCTGATAATAGTGAAACCTCAATGGTAAAACTCAATTGATCGCAAGAAGGTAGAGGGGGAGAAACACCATATGATCCAACTATAGTAACAAAGCTCGTGGTACATCAAGATTGTGCCAAATCAACAACACGAGAGAGAGAGAGAGAGAGAGATCAAACACATAGCTACTGGTACATACCCTCAGCCTCGAGGGTGAACTAATCCCTCATCATCATGGAGACCGCCGAGACGATGAAGATGGCTACAGGTGATGGTTTCCCCCTCCGGAAGGGTGCCGGAACGGGCTCCCGATTGGTTTTTCGTGGCTACAAAGGCTTGCGATGGAGGAACTCCCGATATAGGTTTCCTTCTAGGGGTTTCATGATTTATAGGAATTTTTTGTGTCGGTTTCACATCAAGGGGGTCCATGAGGCAGCGGCAAGACAGGAGGGCGCACCGTCCACCCTTGTCGTTGCCTCGGGACTCTTCTAGCCCAACTCTTGTTCTTCGAGGGCTTCTTCTGGTCCATAAAAAATAACCGTAAATTTCAGCTAGTTTGGACTCGTTTCCTATTCCTTTTCTGTAAAACTAAAAACAAGGAAAAAACATAAACTAGCACTGGCTCTAGGTTAATAAGTTAGTCCCAAAAATAATATAAAATAGCATATTAAAGCATATCGAACATCCAAAACAGATAATATAATACCATGGAACCATCAAAAATTATAGATACGTTGGAGACGTATCAAGCATCCCCAAGTTATTCCTGCTCGTCCTCGAGTAGGTAAATGATAAAAACAGAATGTTTTATGTGGAATGCTACCTAACATATTGATCCAAGTAATCTGCATTATTTTGGCAAGAATATTCAGATCCATAAGATTCAAAACAAAAGTTTAATATTGACATAAAAACAATAATACTTCAAGCATACTAATAAAGCAATCATGTCTTCTCAAAATAACATGGCCGAAGAGAGTTATCCCTAAAAAATCATATAGTATAGCTATGCTCCATCTTCATCACATAACATATTTAAATCATGCACAACCCCGGTATTGGCGAAGCAATTGTTTCACACTTTAGTATTCTCAAACTTCTTCAACCTTCACACAATACATGAGCGTGAGCCATGGATATAGCACTATAGGTGGAATAGAATATGGTGGTTGTGGAGAAGACAAAAGAAAGGAGATAGTCTCACATCAACTAGGCATACCAACGGGCTATGGAGAAGCCCGTCAATAGATATCAATGTGAGTGAGTAGGGATTGCCATGCAATGGATGTACTAGAGCTATAAGTGTATGAAAGCTCAAAAAGAAACTAAGTGGGTATGCATCCAACTCGCTTGCTCACGAAGACCTAGGGAAATTTGAGGAAGCCCATCATTGGAATATACAAGCCAAGTTCTATAATGAAAAATTCCCACTAGTATATGAAAGTGACAACATAGGAGACGCTCTACCATGAAGATCATGGTGCTACTTTGAAGCACAAGTGTGGTAAAAGGATAGTACCATTGCCCCTTCTCTCTTTTTCTCTTTTTTTGTTTTTTTGGGCTCTCGCTTTTTATGCCTCTTATTTTATTTTATTTTTTTATATTTTTTTCATCCGGAGTCTCATCCCTACTTGTGGGGTAATCATAGTCTCCATCATCCTTTCCTCACATGGGACAGTGCTCTAATAATGATGATCATCACACTTTTATTTATTTACAACTCAAGAATTACAACTCGATACTAGAACAAATATATGCCTCTATATGAATGCCTCCGGCGGTGTACCGGGATGTGCCATGCCTCAAGAATGACATGTATAAAAAATATGAACGGTGGCCTTACCACAAATACAATGCCAACTACATGATTATGCAAAGCAATATGACAATGATGGTGCATGTCATAATAAACGGAACGGTGGAAGTTGCATGGCAATATATCTCGGAATGGCTATGGAAATGCCATAATAGGTAGGTATGGTGGCTATTTTGAGGAAGGTATGGTGGGTTTAATGCACCGGTGAAAGTTGTGCGGTACTAGAGAGGCTAGAAATGGTGGAAGGGTGAGAGTGTGTATAATCCATGTACTCAACACTAGTCATAAAGAACTCACATACTTATTGCAAAAGTCTACAAGCCATTGGAACAAAGTACTACACGCATGCCCCTAGGGGAAGGGTTGGTAGGAGTTAAACATCGCATGATCCCGACCTCCACACAAAGGATGACAATCAAAAAATAAATCATGCTCCGACTTCATAACATAATGGTTCACCATACATGCATGCCACGGGAATCACAAACTTTAACACAAGTATTTCTACCAGTCCACAATTACTCACTAGCATGACTCTAATATCACCATCTTTATATCTCAAACAATCATAAGGTATCAAACTTCACATAGTATTCAATGCACTTTATATGGAAGTTTTTATTATATCCCTCATGGATGCCCATCATATTAGGACTAAATTCATAACCAAAGAAAATTATCATGTTGTTTAGAGACTCTCAGAAGAGTATAAGTGAAGCATGAAAGTTCATCAATTTCTTCAAAATAAAACCACCGCCATACTCTAAAAAGATATAAGTGAAGCACTAGAGCAAATGACAAACTACTCCAAAAGATATAAGTGAAGATCAATGAGTAGTCAAATAATTAAGTAGCTACGTGAAGACTCTATCTCATTCAAGAATTTTGGATCTTAATATTTTATTCAAACAGCAACCAAAACAAAATAAAATGACATTTCAAGAATAGCACATATCATGTGAAGAAGCAAAAACTTAGGTTCAACCAAACTGACCGATCATTGTTGAAGAAGAAAGGTGGGATGCCAACCGGGGCATCCCCAAGCTTAGCTGCTTGAGACTTCTTGAAATATTAATTAGGGATGCCTTGGGCATCCCCAAGCTTGAGCTCGGGTGTCTCCTTAATTCCTCTCATATCATAGTTTCCCGAAATCTTAAAAACATCATGCACATAAAACTCAACAAGAACTCGTGAGATAAGTTAGTATAAATCCATACAAAACCTTATCATTCTCTACTATAGAAAATCATTAAGATTATAATTTGAAATTGCATACTAAATGCCTCTGCATATTTAATACTCCTATCCTCAAATAGAATCATTAAACAAGCAAACATATGCGAACATAACAACAATCTGTCTAAACATAACAGTCTGTAAAGAATGCAAGAGGAACCATACTTCTTTAACTCCAAAAATTCTGAAAAATTACCACACTATAGAAAAAATTACTCATTGTTTAAAGATTTCAATATTTTATCACATTATAGCTATTCACAAATATTTAGACAATGATAGAAAACTTTCTGTTTACAAAACAGCAACATATAGACTTGCAAAATAAGCATGGTAAAGGCTAGTCTTGACCTTTCTATTGAACTAAAAGATGAAAAACATTACTCTAAATAACATCAAGTAAATCCTAATAAACAAAATGATGCTCCAAGCAAAACACATATCATGTGATGAATAAAAATATAGCCTCAAGTAAATTTACCGATGGATTGAAGACAAAAGAGGGGATGCCATCTGGGGCATCCCCAAGCTTAGTTGCTTGGGTATTCCTTGCATGTTACCTTGGGGTGCCTCGGGAATCCCCAAGCTTAGGCTCTTGCCACCCCTTATTCCATAGTCCATTGAAACTTTACCCAAAACTTGAAAACTTCACAACACAAAACTCAAGACAAAACTCGTAAGCTTCGTTAGTATAATAAAGTAAATCACCACTTAGGTACTGTTGTAAACTCATTCTAAATTTATATTGGTGTTATATCTACTTTATTCCAACTTCTCCATGGTTCATACCTCCGATACTACCAATAGATTCATCAAAATAAGCAAACAACACAATGAAAATAGAATCTGTCAAAAAACAGAACAGTCTGTAGTAATCTGAAAACTTCGTATACTTTTGTAACTCCAAAAATACTGAACAATTAGTACAATCTATGAAATTTGTATATGAATCTTGCGCAAAAAGAATAAGTGTTTTATCACGCTTCTATAAAAAACGAAAAAATTACTAGGTGCAAAAGTTTCTGTTTTTCAGCAAGATCAAATCAAGTATCACCATAGACCATTCCAAAGGTCTTACTTGGCACTTTATTGAAACAAAGGCTATAAAACATGATTAATACATTATCCTAATCATGTTAACACAAAAACAATTGGGGTAAATATTGGGTTGTCTCCCAACAAGCGCTTTTATTTAATGCCTTTCTAGCTAGGCATGATGATTCAAGGGTGCACACATAAAAGATAAGAATTGGAACATAATGGGAGCAACATGAAGCATATGACTAGCACATTAAATCTAACCCATTTCCTATGCATAAGTATTTTGTGAGAAAATAATTTATGGGAGCAAGAATCAACTAGCATAGGAAGGGAAAACAAGCAAAACTTCAAAACTTTCAACACATAGAGAGGAAACTTAATATTATTGCAATATGTAAAAGCAAATGTTCCTATCTCATAATAATTTTCAGTAGCATCATGAATGAATTCAACAATATAAATATCACATAAAGCATTATTTTCATGATTCATAAGCACATAAATTTTATTACTCTCCACATAAGCAAATTTATTCTCATCACTAGTAGTGGAAGCAAACTCAACAAAATAACTATCATGTGAGGCATAATCCAATTGAAAATTAAAATCATGATGACAAGCTTCATGGTTATGATTATTCTTTATAGCATACATATCATCACAATAATCATCATAGATAGAAACTTTGTTCTCATAATCAATTGGAACCTCTTCCAAAATAGTGGATTCAACACTAAATAAATTCATGACCTCTCCAAATCCACTTTCATCATTATAAGAATATTAAACACCCTCCAAAATAGTGGGATAATTATTATCTAAAGTTGACACTCTTCCAAACCCACTTTCATAAATATTGCAATCATCGTAAATAGGAGGCATGCTATCATCATAATAAATTTTCTCAACGAAACTTGGGGGACTAAAAATATCATCTTCATAAAACATAGCATCCCCAAGCTTATGGCTTTGCATATCATTAGCATCATATGTATCCAAAGAATTCATACTAACAACATTGCAATCATGCTCGTCAATCAAAGATTTAGTGCCAAACATTTCTATTAACTTCTTCTTCAAACACTTGAGCACAATTTTCCTTTCCATCATTTTCACGAATGACAATAAAAGATGAAGCATATGAGGCAACCTCAGTTCCATGTTTTGTAGTTTTATTTTATAGACTAAACTAGTGATAAAACAAGAATCTAAAAGATCCAATTGCAAGATATAAAGATATACCTTCAAGCACTAATCTCCCTGGCAATGGTGCCAGAAAAGAGCTTGATGTCTACTACGCAACCTTCTTCTTGTAGACTCGTGTTGGGCCTCCAAGCACAGAGTTTTGTAGAACAGTAGAAAATTTCCCTCAAGTGGATGACCTAAGGTTTATAAATCCATGGGAGGCGTAGGATGAAGATGGTCTCTCTCAAACAAGCCGACAAGAAAATAACGAAGAGTCTCTTGTGTCCCCAACACACCCAATACAATGGTAAATTGTATAGGTGCACTAGTTCGGCGAAGAGATGGTGACACAAGTACAATATGGATCGTAGATATAGGTTTTTGTAATCTGAAAATATAAAAATAGCAAGGTAACTAGTAACAAAATTAAGCGAAAATGGTATTTCAATGCTTGGAAACAAGACCTAGGGTTCATACTTTTACTAGTGCAAGTTCTCTCAACAATGATAACATAATGAAATCATATGGCAATCCCTCAACGTGCGACAAAAGTCACTCCAAAGTTCCTATCGCGGAGAACATAAGATGAAATTGCTTGTAGGGTACGAAACCACCTCAAAGTTATTCTTTCCAATCAATCCATTGATCTATTCCTATAAGTGTCACAAACAGCCCTAGAGTTCATGGTAAAATAACACCATATGATACACATCAATCAACCCTAATGTCACCTAGATACTCCAATGTCACCAATAGTATCCGTGGGTCAATTATACGATATGCATCAAACAACTTCAGATACATAATATTCAATCCAACACAAAGAACCTCAAAGAGTTCCCCAAGATTCCTACCGGAGAAACAAGGACGAAAACATGCATCAACCCCTATGCATAGATTACCGCAATGTCACCTCGGGAATCCGTGAGTTGAGTGCCAAAACATACATCAAGTGAATCAATGGAACATCCCATTGTCACCACGGGTATCCCATGCAAGACATACATCAAGTGTTCTCAAATCTATAATAGTATTCAATCCGATAATAGTGAAACCTCAAAGGTAAAACTCAACTCATCATAAGAAGGTAGAGGGGAGAAACACCATATGATCCAACTATAGTAGCAAAGCTCGCAGTACATCAAGATCGTGCCAAATCAAGAACATGAGAGAGAGAGAGAGGGAGAGATAAAACACATAGCTACTGGTACATACCCTCAGCCCCGAGGGTGAACTACTCCCTCCTCGTCATGGAGACCGCGAGATGATGAAGATGGCCACCGTTGATTGTTTGCTCCTCCGGTAGGGTGCCAGAACGGGCTCCCGATTGGTTTTTCATGGCTACAGAGGCTTGCGGCGGCGGAACTCCCAATCTACGTTTCTATCTGGGGGTTTCGCGATTTATAGGAATTTTTGGCGTCGGTTTCACGTCAGGGGGTCCACGAGGCAGCGGCAAGATGGGGGGGGGGCACTGTTGTAAGTGCATCTAGTGCCACCCCTAGTTGGTTTTGGAGTATTGACGGCAAACCTAGTTGAGGGACTAATGTGTTTGTGAGAATTGCAGGATAACACAGGTAGAAGTCCCTCATTGATTCTGTTTTCCTACCAGAGATGACCTGTAAAAATGTATGAAGACATTGATGTCAAAGGTGGTTTATGAAGATATTCTCATTGAAGACTATGACAAGAGAAGACATCGCATGAAGCCTATGGAGCTCGAAGACTTAGATCTTCCGTAGTTCTGTTTTTTCTTTGTTGAGTCATAGGAACCACCATACTGTTAAGTGGGGTCCAAGAGAACCAGACAGAATGAATGAAGTGATGCTTAACCAAAACCTATGTCTTCGAGTGAAGACTATGAGAGCGAATCTTGTCCAGAGTCAAACAAGTCAGCTTTGCTTGTAGCCCAAGTAAAGTTGCCGTGTGTGTTTGAAATCTGACTGTTGGAACATGTGTCAGTTCCTTAGTGACCCAGGGTCATTTCGGACAAATTAGGTCGGGTTGCCTAGTGGCTATAAATAGCCCACCCCCTACAACCATAAACAGTTGGCTGCTCAGAGTTAGAGTACGGCTTTTGTCGTTTGAGAGCAACCCACTTCGAAGCCTTTGAGAGAGAATTCCTTGCGAGGATAAAGCCCTAACCACCCAGAGCCAAAGAGTGTTAGGCATCACTTAAGTCTTCTTGTCTGTGTGATCTGAAGACTTATTACACTTGAGGACTGTGAATCCTCCAGCCGGTTAGGCATCGCGTTCTGAGCATCCAAGAGACATTGTGGATCGCCGGTGAATGAAGTCTATGAAGGTGTGGGAGTCTACCTTGAAGACTTACCAGAGTGATTGGGCGAGGTCTATGTGACCTTATCTCAAGGGGAATACGGTGAGGACTGGGTGTCCTGAGCTACGTGTTCAGGACTGGGTGTCCGGGACTGTGTGTCCTCAGGTTTAAATACCTAGCCGCCCTAACCAGACGTACAGTTGTCATAGCAACTGGAACTGGTCCAACAAATCATTGTCTTCAACGAGTCACTGGTTTCATCCTTCCCTTCCCTTTACTTACTGTTGGTCCTTGTGAAGTCATTGTATGATTGCACTATCTTCTGCCTTCACTGAGTGGCTGCTTGTTCTGATTGGCTTCATAATATCTTCCTACCTGATCCTTACTACCTAGCTGCTATTAGTCATTGTGCTTTCACCTCATTGAATACTTGACTATGGTTTGCCTAGTGTAGTCTACCTTCCGCTGCATGGTAATAGGTTCATTTCTATCGTTTGTCTTCGAAACTTCCACGTATTGAAGACTTTCATAAAAATCGCCTATTCACCCCCCTCTAGTCGATATAACGCACTTTCAATTGGTATCAGAGCAAGGTACTCCCTTGTTCTGTGTGATTCGGTTTAACCACCTGGAGTTTTAGCTATGTCGACTGCAGGATAATTAAAGTCACCGCTGCGTGCCCCGTCTTCGATGGAACTGAATATCCCTACTGGAAGAATAAGATGCGCATGCATCTTGAAGCCATTGACGTCGACCTATGGTATGTCGTCAAGAACGGCGTTCCCAAGGCTGGAGAAGGTGTCACTGCTGCTGATGTTAAGAAGTTCATTCAACTGGACTCTACTGCCAAGAATATCATCTGTGGTCATCTGACCAAAGGACAGTATGGCCGTGTGAGTGCTTTGGAAACATCTAAGCTAGTCTGGGACTGGCTCTCCAAGGTCAACGAAGGCGTCTCAACCCAGAGAGATCAGAGAATCAGTGTCCTTCGCAACCTCTTCAACCGCTTCAAGAGAAATGACAATGAGAATGTCCAGCTCACATTTGATCGACTCACTGACATCACAAATGAGCTTCAAGCCCTTGGCGCTACTGAGATCACCAAGCATGAAGTTGTCAAGACACTACTAAGATCACTTGACAGTTCGTTTGACACCCTAGCCCTGATGATTCAAGAACGTCCTGATTTCAAGACACTCGATCCGTCTGACATACTTGAGAGGCTCAACACACATGAGTTTCAGCTTTCTGAGAAAAGAGATATCTACGGTCCAAACTATGGGCGAACTCGTGCCTTGAAGGCAAAAGTTGTCTCCTCATCTGAAGAAGAATCTGACAGCAGTTCTGATGATCCTGAAGACATTGGAAAGGAACTTTCTATGCTTGTGAAGAAGTTCCAAAAATTCACCAAGAAGAAAGGCTTCAGAAAGGCTTCAGAAAGTCTTCACGATCAAGCTCAAGGAATGATGAAGCTTCTGCTCATGACTACAAGAAAAGATCATGCCACAAGTGCAAGAAACCTGGCCACTACATCTCTGAGTGTCCGCAGTGGGACAATGAGAACAACAAGAAGAAGAAGAGCAAGGAGTATGACTCCGACGACAAGAAGAAGAAGAAATACTCAAAGTCTTCTTCCAGGTCTTCCTCCAAGTCTTCATCACACAAGAAGAGCTCATCTGGCAAAGCACGTGCGTTTGTTGGCAAGGAAATGGATTCAGAGGAGGAGTCCACTTCTGAGGAGGCGGAGGTGGAGTCTGAGGAGGAGTCTGATTTTGGCGTTGCGAGTCTGGCTACAGCATACGTTGCCAAGTCCATCTTCAACACTGAAGACAATGACTCCATCACCGACACCGATGCAAATTACAAGGACTACTCCGCTCCTACCTACTGCTTGATGGCACGCGGTGCCAACGTAAACACACGCACTACTCACTATCAAACATCTAGTGACGATGACTCTGACTATGGTTCCAAACCCAGCTACAAAACACTCGCTAAAATTGCAACTGAACAATAGAAAACCATGGAACACATTCAAAAACTGTTAGACAAAAGTGATGATCTGTTAGACGCTGAAATGACTCGATCTCAGTCCTTAATTGAAGACATAAAAAATCTTCATGTTAAGTATGAGGAACTTGAAAGTCGTCATGAAACGCTCTCAATAGCTCATGAAAGGCTTTCCTATGATTATCTTCAAAGGAAGCAAGATCTTGAGAAATTGAGAGCGGCTCATGAAGATCTTCAGAAAGGAAATGAGTTGCTTCGCGCCAAATAGATCAGTTCAGCTTAGGAAGGATTTGAACCACCATGTCTTAAATGCATTGAGTGTGATAATGCCACTTCTGTTGCTGAATGTTCTACTGCTGCTACTGTTGCAATATCTTCAACTGTTGATGTGGGAACTAACCCCTCTAGGATACCACTGCTATTGCTGATGAGAATGCTAGGTTGAAGACATTGCTTGAAACAGGGATGTACAAAAGTCTTAAAGGGCATCAGAAACTATGTGATGTCCTCAAAAGGCAGATCCTGAACCGAAACCCGAGGAAAGAGGGTGTTGGGTTCGTAAGGAAAATGAATGCTGATGGCTCTTACTGGAAACCTGAGCAGTACCCCAAAACCACTTGGGTTGCTGCAAAGGAACCTCTAGCAGATCCATCCACTCTATCTGGCTTCACTTGTGCTAACCCCATTGTCATTGATGAATCATTTGATGCAAACTATAAACTGTTTAAGGATCAGAATGGTGAAGTGTTTGCCAGGTACATTGGTACTAACTGCAGGAATGGACCGTCTATGAAGAAGATCTGGGTGCCGAAAAAGTGTTTGGAGAATCTTCCTATGAATGTCATCATGACACCACAGGTGAAGAAGAAAAACCCCAGACCACAGGCTTCATACGGTCCAAAGGCTTCATACGGACAGAGGAGTCACCTGAGTCGCACTAACACAAATGTTTTGCAGGGAAACCATACTCAGGCCTATGAATATGAGCGCAGTTGTCACACCCTCGATGCGACTATAGCTCCCACGTGTCGAGGCATGACTTAGAGACATAATTGCATTGAAGGCATATGTCGCAAGTTAGGCAATCTTCACAAACATCCCATGTAATGTAATAATAGAAGGGGAGTTAACATAGTTGGCTTACACTCGCCACGTCAATCAAGTACATAAATAACATTACATCATCCAAGCACTCATGGCCCGACTATGGCGCCAAAATAAAAGAGAACCCAACATGCGACACGGTCCCAATCACCCCCAACTAGGCACCACTACTGATCATCGGGAAAGGAAACGTAGTATCGTTGAGAGTCTTCGTCGAACTCCCACTTGAGCTCACACGCGTCTCCTGGAGCGGAATCATCAGGCCCCGCATCTGGTGTAATAGTAATCTGTGAGCCACAGGGACTCAGCAATCTCGCACCCTCGCGATCAAGACTATTTAAGCTTATAGGTAAGGCAAGGTAAATATATGGAGCTGCAGCAAGCGACTAGCAAGTATGGTGGCTAACTTATTCGCAAAGGAGAGCGAGAAGAGGAGGCAAAGCACGAGCGAGAAACTAGAGAGCAACCTGCGCAAACATTACTCCAACACCGTGTCCACTTCCCGGACTCCACCGAGAAGAGGCCATCACGGTAACACACTCGGTTGATACATTTTAATTAATTAAGGTTCAAGTTATCTACAACCAGACATTAACAAATTCCCATCTGCCCATAACCGCAGGCACGGCTTTCGAAAGTTCAATCCCTGCAGGGGAGTCCCAACTTAGCCCATGACAAGCTCTCACGGTCAACGAAGGAATAGACCTCCTCCCAAGACATTCCGATCAGACTCGGTATCTCGGTAACTCAAGACACTTTGACAGGTTAAAACAAGACCAGCAACACCGCCGGAATGTGCCGACAAATCCCGATAGGAGCTACACATATCTCTTTCTCAGGGCACACTCATATTGTCCTAGGTACGGGTAGGCCAGCCCAGAGTTTCCCCTGGTGGCCACCGGTAGCTGACAGGTGGACCAACACTCAAAGGAGCACTGGCCCGGGGGGGTTAAAATAAGATGACCCTTGAGTCTGCAGAACCCAAGGGAAAGAAAATGGCTAGGTGAAAAATGGTAAAACCAAGGTTGGGCATTGCTGGAAAAGCTTTAATCAAGGCAAAATATCAAGGGGTTCCCATTATAACCCAACCGCGTAAGGAACGCAAAATCCGGGAACATAACACCGATATGATGGAAACTAGGGCGGCAAGAGTGGAACAAAACACTAGGCGAGAGGCCGAGCCTTCCACCCTTTACCAAGTATATAGATGCATTAAGATAACATAGCAATATAATGATATCCCAACAAGTAAATAAATGTTCCAACAAGGAACAGCCTCCAATCTGCACCTGCAACTGGCAACGCTATAAGAGGGGCTGAGCAAAGCGGTAACATAGCCAATCAACGGTTTGCTAGGACATGGTGGGTTAGAGGTTTGACATGGCAATTTGGGAGGCTTTCAAGCAAGTGTTAGGCATCATAGCAATGGCATAGCAAAAGAGCGAGCAAATTAGCATAGCAAAGATAGTAGTGATTTCGAGGGTATGATCATCTTGCCTGCACAGTTGTCAGAGTTGACTGGATCCTCACAAGCAAACTCAACGGGCTCCTCGTTAGCGAACTCGTCTCCCGGCTCTACCCAAACAAGACAAACAAGCAACAAGGATACAATCAACCACGTGCGAGAACAAGCAATATGATGAAATGATGATATGCTATGCGGGATGCGATGCGGGATGCCAAATGCAAGATATGACAGGAAATGCATGGACCTGGCCTCAACTTGGAAATCCAAGTGTGCCACTGGAAAGATGAGATGAAATCGCTTGAAAACGATATAAAGAACGCCAAAATCGGAGTTACGGTTTGGAAATGGCAAGCGATTCAAATATGACACCGGTCTGCGATTTACAGCAAGTAGGCATCTAAATGCAAAGAGATGAACATGCTACAACACCCAAACATGGCGTCAAAATACATGGCAGGGAAGCATTCTTTAACAAAAGTCTAGCACTGAGCTACGGCCAATTCATCCATTAGGAAGTTCAAACAAGCATGGCAAAAACGCAAATGGTAAAACAAATCTCAGACTTAGTGAAATTAACACTTGTCTGGAATTTCAGATCATATAGCCCTCTTCGGAGCAACAAAACAACATGCTACAGGACCTAAACATGACAAAGAAAGACATGGCATGGGTCTACTCAGCAAGCTTAACAAAAGTACCTTAGTGACCTTGAGCCAAAAGGGATCACAAAATATACTAACAAGCACACGAACATAGCAAAAACATAATCAGTTTTCAGACTTAGTGAAAACTGGGACATGCTGAAACATAACTCACAAAGGCATGTTTACGAGCTCGATGCACTCACCACGGTGCAAGTCATGGCAAGACAAGCATACACCCATCAAGAAGGCACAAAATTCAAGCTAGATATGGCAAGAACAATGGCATAGCATGCACGGATCAACTACAATAACATCGGCAAAATCGCAAACAAGTTGACGATCTGCCCAGATTCACAACGAAGCAAAAGTAGAGGTCGATTGACTCCAGCTAGGGTGATCCATAATTGCAAACAAAGACATGGATGGATATAGCACTACAAGATTAACAAAACTCCCTTACTGATCATCCTCAAAAGAGGCACGGATCACTAGGAAACAACATGAACATATGGCATCAAGAACTAAACAATCCCAGGACTTAGTGAAACTACTAAGTCCCTGAAAACAGAATTAGCAAGTGCACCACTTTGCAAGCTTGCACAAGTCACCACACACATCCTAAAAATACATGGGTTGCACCTCTGGAAAGATGA
The DNA here is from genome assembly GCF_002162155.2 of Triticum dicoccoides. Lineage (NCBI taxonomy): Eukaryota > Viridiplantae > Streptophyta > Magnoliopsida > Poales > Poaceae > Triticum > Triticum dicoccoides. The sequence continues at coordinate 254,058,579 of NC_041386.1, read as the reverse complement.
CAAAACCCTTAACAAAACATATGTAGAACTCACGGGCATATCATGCACACAATAATCATGGCAAAAATGACAAAAGTACTAAACGGAGTAACAGATCTGACAATTAACTCAAGTAGCCCTCTTCTAACAGCATTTCGGGCATCAATATGAGCTCAAATTAAAATGATGCAATGGAATGATATGATTTACTCTCTGAGATGAACATTTTGATATGCTATACGCCCAAATCGGACCTATGGATGCAAAGTTACGGAGCCGCGAACAGGAGCATATGGATCAAGAATTTCGGGACTTAAAAAAATCAACCTCTCCTAGGGTTTACTGTAGCTCCGATCCAGATCTGGATCGCACGGAGCCCGAGGTGGCGGCGGCACTATTCATGGCCGGAGCCGAGGTCGCCGGCGATGGTGTTGGGCGGCGCGGCGAGCTCCGGTCTTGGCGGAGAGGACGGCGGAGGGCGGCGGGGTTGCTAGTCCTGGCCGCGGGGCGGCGAGGCGACGAGGTAAGGCGGTGGGGCACTGCACCGGGAGGCGAGGTGCGGCTCCGGCCGGCGTCGGCGCGGGCGGCTGGCCGGAGTGGCG
>NC_041386.1:254038692-254057508 GCF_002162155.2 Triticum dicoccoides | reverse complement strand
CCGGGAGGAGGAGGGCGCGGGCGGCGTGAGGAGCTGGGCCGCGGGGGCCCGTGCTGGGCTCGGCGGGCCTCAGCGGCGGCGGCGGCGAAGCGGTCCCGCAAGGGACACGTGGCGGCTGCTGGCTGGTGCGGGCGGGCGGAGTGGACGCGTCCGGTCCGTCCGAACGTGTCCGGCGGCGACGGAGAAGAAAAAATCTAGGGTTTCGTCCGTGATTCGAATGGAGGGAGATATATATAGGCATAGAGGGGGCTAGGAGAGTCCAAATGAGGTGCGGTTTTCGGCCACGCGATCGTGATCGAACGCTCTAGGACATGGAGCAGAGTTTGGTGGGTTTTGGGCCAAATTGGAGGGGTGTTGGGCTGCAACACACACGAGCCCTTTTCGGTCCCTCGGTTAACCGTTGGAGCACCAAACGAAGTCCAAATGGTACGAAACTTGACAGGCGGTCTACCGGTAGTAAACCGAGGCCGCTTGGCAAGTCTCGGTCCAATCCGGAAATGTTTAATCCCCACACACGAAAGAAAGCTAGACATGGCCACCGGAGGAGAACGAAGCGCCGGAACGCAAAACGGACAACGGGGAAAATGCCCGAATGCATGAGATGAACACGTATGCAAATGCAATGCACATGATGACATGATATGAGATGCATGACAAAGACAATAACACACGGAGACAAAACCCGAATTCGAGGAAATAAAATAACTTAACGCCGGAAACGGCTAGAGTTGGAGTACAAATAGGGAAAGTTACATCCGGGGTGTTACAACACTCCACCACTACGAAAGGATCTCGTCCCAAGATCTAGGACTGAAAGAACGCTGGGTACTCAGAATGGAAGTGATCCTCGTGTTCCCAGGTAGCTTCACGGTCGGAGTGGTGTGACCACTTGACTTTGAGAAATTTGATTGACTTGTTGCGAGTCTTGCGTTCAGTCTCTTCAAGAATAGCAACTGGGTGCTCACGATAAGAGAGATCTTCTTGGAGCTCAATGTCCTCGAAGTTGACGGTGCAGTCAGGAGTCTTGAAGAACTTTCGAAGCTGAGAGACATGGAACACGTCATGAACATTTGCAAAGTTTGAAGGAAGCTCGAGTTGATAGGCGAGGTCGCCTCTCTTGTTGACAATCTTGAAAGGTCCCACGTATCTAGGGGCAAGCTTCCTTTTGATACCGAACCGACGAGTACCTTTCATAGGAGAGACACGGAGGTAAACATGATTTCCGATCTCGAAAGCCAAATCACGGTGCTTACTATCATAGTAGCTCTTCTGGCAGGATTGGGCCGCTTTGAGGTTATCTCAAATGACTTTGCACATTTCTTCTGCCTCTGTGATTAAGTCATTACCCAAAAGCTGACGTTCACCGGTTTCAGACCAGTTGAGAGGGGTACGGCACTTCCTGCCATACAGAATTTCAAAAGGGGCCTTGCCCGAACTTGCTTGAAAACTGTTGTTGTAGGAGAATTCAGCATAAGGAAGACAATCCTCCCATTTCATGCCAAAGGAGATCACACAAGCCCTGAGCATATCTTCAAGAATCTGGTTGACACGCTCGACTTGACCGCTTGTTTGAGGATGGAAAGCTGTGTTGAAGCGGATGTTGGTGCACATGGCCTTCTGAAAAGAATCCCAAAACTTCGAGGTAAAGATGCTGCCACGGTCTGAAGAGATCACTTGAGGAATACCGTGCAGAGAGACAATACGAGGGGTATAGAGTTCCGCCAATTGAACTGCAGTGATCGACTCTTTGATAGGCAGAAAATGAGCCACTTTGGTGAGTTTGTCGATGACAACAAATATAGCATCATTGCCACGCTTGGACTTTGGAAACCCAGTCACGAAGTCCATCTCAATGTGGTCAAACTTCCATTCTGGAATAGCAAGAGGTTGGAGGAGACCAGCTGGCCTTTGGTGTTCTGCCTTCAGTCTTTTGCAGACATCACATTCATTCACGAATTGAGCGATCTCGCGCTTCATTCGAGTCCACCAATAAGCTTGCTTAAGGTCCTGATACATCTTCGTGCTCCCAGGGTGGATGGAGAGGAAAGAATTGTGAGCCTCATTCATGAGCACTTTATGGAGGTCACCTTTGGGCACAACAATACGATCCTCAAAGAAGAGAGTGTCCTTGTCATCAAGGCGGTAGCACTTGTACTTGGACTGACTCTTGGCAATCCCAATCTTCACCTTTTTCACCATAGCATCAAGAAGCTGGGCTTGGCGAATCTGGTCTTCCAAGGTAGGAGAGACTTGAAGGTTGGCGTGGAAACCTTGAGGAACAACTTGCAGATTAAGTTTGCGGAAAGCTTCACAAAGCTCGGGTTGATAAGGCTTGAGAATCAGACTGTTGCAGTAGGCCTTTCTTCTCAAAGCGTCAGCAATCACATTGGCCTTGCCTGGAGTATACTCAATACTCGGATTATACTCTTGAATCATTTCGACCCAACGAGTTTGCCTGAGGTTGAGATTAGGCTGAGTGAAGATGTACTTGAGACTCTTGTGATCAGTGAAAATGTCCACTTTTCTTCCCAATAGAAGATGTCTCCAAGTCAAAAGAGCATGCACAACTGCCGCCAACTCGAGATCATGAGTGGGGTAGTTCTTCTCATTAGGCTTCAACTGGCGAGATGTATAAGCAACAACTTTCTTCTCTTGCATCAATACTGCGCCAAGACCTTGGAGAGAGGCATCACAAAACACCTCGTACGGCTTGGATTCATCAGGTGGAGTCAGAACTGGAGCAGTGATCAACTTCTCTTTCAAAGTGTTGAAAGAAATATCGCACACCGGAGACCAAACGTACTTGACGTGCTTCTGAAGAAGATTTGAGAGAGGCTTCGCGATCTTAGAAAAGTTTTCAATAAATCTTCGGCAATAGCTTGCGAGACCGAGGAAGCTGCGGAGTTGCTTCACATTCTGAGGAGGTTCCCAATTCATAATTGCAGACACCTTCTCAGGATTCACGGGAATGCCCTTGGTAGAGATGATATGACCAAGATAAAGAACCTCACCGAGCCAAAATTCACACTTGGAGAACTTAGCATAGAACTGATGTTCTCTGAGCTTATCGAGAACCAAACGCAAGTGCTTGGCATAATCTTCCTTGTTCTTGGAGAAAACCAGAATGTCGTCGAGATAGACCAAAACGAAGTCATTGGTGTAGGCGTTGAAGATGAAGTTCATCATGCGAGAGAACGTCGGAGGAGCGTTGGCGAGAGCAAAAGACATGACAGTGTATTCATATGAACCAAAGCTTGTTCTGAATGCTATCTTGGGAATATCTTCTTCACGAATGCGAATCTGGTGATAACCCATACGAAGATCAAGCTTGGAGAATACTTGAGCACCTTTGAGTTATTCGAACAACTCATTGATGTTGGGAAGTGGGTATTTTTTCTTGATGGTCTTCTTGTTCACTGGACGGTAATCAACACAAAGTCGGTCCGTTCCATCCTTCTTCTTCACAAAAAGAACACCACAACCCCACGGAGAAGAACTAGTCCGGATAAGACCCATTTTCTCTTGCATATCGAGTTGCTTCTTCAGCTCCTTCAACTCTTCAGGTCCGAGCTTGTAAGGACGCTTGCACACAGGTTCCGTGCCAGGCTCAAGATCAATAACGAATTCAACTGGCCGGTGCGGAGGCATTCCTGGGAGCTCTTCTAGAAAGACGTCTTGGTATTCGCAAACGACTGGAATTTGAGAGATGGCATCCAATTCACCCTTCTCATTGAGAGAAAACAGACGAGTGGTATCATCACGAGCGGCAAAGACAATTACATCCTCAGACGAATGAGTCAATTGAATCTGCCTGGCTGCACAATCAAGCTGAGCCTTGTGCTTAGAAAGCCAATCCATCCCGAGAATAAGATCAATATCCGAGTCACCGAGAACCGTAGGAGAAGCCAAGAACTTGTAGTCACCCAAAGTGATAGAAACATTCGGAATGATGGAGTTAGCCTGCATGCGCTTACCGGGAGAAACAACTGCTAAAGGACTAGGCAAAACTTGCGAAACCAATTCATGCCTATTTGTAAACGGTCTCGAGATGAAGCAATGCGATGCACCAGTGTCAAAAAGAACTTTTGCAGGAATATCATTAACAGGAAGGTTACCCATGATCACATCTGACGAGTCCTCTGCCTGAGTTGCATTCATCAAATTGACCTTGGCATGCTTGGGGTTATGCTTGACCACAGCTGTACTTGCCGATCTGACAGGAGGAGGAGGAGGAAGACGCCTCTGGTTGAGACACTTGTTGGCATAGTGACCCTTCTGTTGGCACTTGTTGCACGTGACCTCTGAAAGCGGACGGTGATACACAACACTCGATCTTGGAGCTTGAGACGAAGTCTTGTTCTAAAAGCCAGGGTTGGGTGGGTGGGAAGAACCACTGCCACCTTTGCTCTTCTGCTAATACGGCTGACGGAACGGAGGAGGAGGAAGCCAAAACTTCTGCTGCTTGGCCACTTGAGTAGAGGAAGAAGGAGTAACATCTCTGAATCGCTTCTTGGAAGCATCACACCTCAACTGAGCAGCCTCTTGCTTCAGTGCCATGTTGTAGAACTCATCGTACCTCAAGGGCTCAAAGAGGACAAGAGCGAGCTGAATTTCTTCTCTGAGACCACCCCTGAACTGATATATCATGCTCTTCTCATCAGGGACGTCCTGCTTGGCAAAGCGGGCGAGCTTCTGGAACAACTTGTTGTAGTCATAGACAGACAAAGAGCCTTGCTTCAGATTGCGGAATTCCTCACGTTTGCTTTCAACCACGCTCTGGGGAATATGATGAGCTTGGAAATCTTGACGGAAATCATCCCAAGTGATAACACGTCCACCTCTGGAGTCCTTGTACTGCTGGAACCATTCTGCAGCTTGATCTTTGAGTTGGAAGGAAGCGAACTTAACAAAGTCCTCAGGCCTGACGTTATGCACTCGAAATGCTTACACAGATCCACAAGCCAATCGTCGGCATGGTTGCCTCAACACAATTGCTGAAAGTCTTTGGCCCGTTAGCAAGGAACTGGTTGAGTGTAGCAAAGTGACTCTGATTGCTGCCTTGATTCCCTTGACTGCCTTGATTGCGCTCTTGAAGAATTTGCATGATCAGCTGTGTATTTGCATTGGTTGCGGCCATCACAGCTTGCCATGCCTCTGGAGGAGGTGGAGGTGGTGGCGGATCAGGATTCGGAGTCGTGCGCGTTGGAGGAGCCATCCTGAAGAGGTTGACCACCATTAGCACATTGACAGATAAATATTGAAGCTGAATCCAACGGAATGAAAATTGCAACATATAGTCTTCACATCCGAACAAAATGAACGAATGCATTCCTCTTAAAATGGTCACATATCCATACTGAGAAGCCACGTAGAATTAAGGTAGAGAAATAAATCAACAAGGTACGGATCAAGAACAAATAATCGGTAAGAAATCCCAATCTCAAACCAATATCCGTGGAAGAAAAACTAGAGCTACTAGAATTCCCACCTATGAAACTCCCGAACCTTTCCGGCTATGCAATCAGGTGTTGGGGATACAGGGGAAGCATAATATCTCACCCAAACTAGCAAATCCTACATCCAGCTGTATCCATCCTTCAACACATAACTAAGAAAACTTCGAAAACCATCTACCTCAACCTTCGAAAATCATCCGTTATACAAGTTATGGCGATACTCCCGAACTCCCGCCCCAGTACTGGGTGGCGTCGAGGTTATCTCACCAACGAACTGCATAAAAGAGATTTTCGATGTCGGCGTACTAGACTCAGGTATTCTAGAACTGCAACGATAAAATTATGATGACAACACCTCAGAGCTCAACTCCCCGGGACACTTCCACTAAACCCCTGACAAGAGGCACCAAGACAATGTTCTCATCATAAAACCATCGGAACGATTCCAAGATACCCACGTGATCCTAAAATTTTTTTAGTGAAATTTGAGAAGAGAAGAGTCAAAACTCTACATCAGGATGCCTTACCAGAGCGATGAGGAGACTGGGAAGTAAAAAGAATTCCTAAACTCTCCGATATATAATTCCTAAAGACTCAAAACATTTTTCTAGACACAACTCGGCCGCTAAAAACGATCAAGCAATGGGGCTCCTAAGGTCGAGGAAGGCTCTGATTACCAACTTGCCACACCCTCGATGCGACTATAGCTCCCACGTGTCGAGGCACGACTTAGATATATAATCGCATTGAAGGCATATGTCGCAAGTTAGGCAATCTTCACAAACATCCCATGTAATGTAATAATAGAAGGGGAGTTAACATAGTTGGCTTACACTCGCCACGTCAATCAAGTACATATATAACATTACATCATCCAAGCACTCATGGCCCGGCACGAAAATAAAAGAGAACCCAACATGCGACACGGTCCCAATCACCCCCAACCGGGCACCACTACTGATCATCGGGAAAGGAAATGTAGTATCATTGAAAGTCTTTGTTGAACTCCCACTTGAGATCACACGCGTCTCCTGGAGCGGAATCATCAGGCCCCGCATCTGGTGTAATAGTAATCTGTGAGCCACAGGGACTCAGCAATCTCGCACCCTCGCGATCAAGACTATTTAAGCTTATAGGTAAGGCAAGGTAAATATATGGAGCTGCAGCAAGCGACTAGCAAGTATGGTGGCTAACTTATTCGCAAAGGAGAGCGAGAAGAGGAGGCAAAGCACGAGCGAGAAACTAGAGAGCAACCTGCGCAAACATTACTCCAACACCGTGTCCACTTCCCGGACTCCACCGAGAAGAGGCCATCACGGTAACACACTCGGTTGATACATTTTAATTAATTAAGGTTCAAGTTATCTACAACCGGACATTAACAAATTCCCATCTGCCCATAACCACGGGCACGACTTCCGAAAATTCAATCCCTGCAGGGGAGTCCCAACTTAGCCCATGACAAGCTCTCATGGTCAACGAAGGAATAGACCTCCTCCCAAGACGTTCCGATCAGACTCGGTATCTTGGTAACTCAAGACACTTCGACAGGTTAAAACAAGACCAGCAACACCGCCCGAATGTGCTGACAAATCCCGATAGGAGTTGCACATATCTCTTTCTCAGGGCACACTCAGATTGTCCTAGGTACGAGTAGGCCAGCCCAGAGTTGCCCTTGGTGGCCACCGGTAGCTGACAGGTGGACCAACACTCAAAGGAGCACTGGCCCGGGGGGGTTAAAATAAGATGACCCTTGAGTCTGCAGAACCCAAGGGAAAGAAAAGGGCTAGGTGACAAATGGTAAAACCAAGGTTGGGCATTGCTGGAAAAGCTTTAATCAAGGCGAAATATCAAGGGGTTCCCATTATAACCCAACCGCGTAAGGAACGCAAAATCTGGGAACATAACACCGATATGACGAAAACTAGGGCGGCAAGAGTGGAACAAAACACTAGGCGAGAGGCCGAGCCTTCCACCCTTTACCAAGTATATAGATGCATTAAGATAACATAGCAATATAATGATATCCCAACAAGTAAATAAATGTTCCAACAAGGAACGACCTCCAATCTGCACCTGCAACTAGCAACGCTATAAGAGGGGCTGAGCAAAGCGGTAACATAGCTAATCAACGGTTTGCTAGGACATGGTGGGTTAGAGGTTTGACATGGCAATTTGGGAGGCTTGCAAGCAAGTGGTAGGCATCGTAGCAATGGCATAGCAAAAGAGCGAGCAAATTAGCATAGCAAAGATAGTAGTGATTTCGAGGGTATGATCATCTTGCCTGCACAGTTGTCAGAGTTGACTGGATCCTCACAAGCAAACTCAACGGGCTCCTCGTTAGCAAACTCATCTCCTGGCTCTACCCAAACAAGACAAAATAGCAACAAGGATACAATCAACCACGTGCGAGAACAAGCAATATGATAAAATGATGATATGCTATGCGGGATGCGATGCGGGATGCCAAATGCAAGATATGACAGGAAATGCATGGACCTGGCCTCAACTTGGAAATCCAAGTGTGCCACTGGAAATATGAGATGAAATCGCTTGAAAACGATATAAAGAACGCCGGAATCGGAGTTACGGTTTGGAAATGGCAAGCGATTCAAATATGACACCGGTCTGCGATTTACAGCAAGTAGGCATCTAAATGCAAAGAGATGAACATGCTACAGCACCCAAACATGGCGTCAAAATACATGGCAGGGAAGCATTCAAGATGTTTAACAAAAGTCTAGCACTGAGCTACGGCCAATTCATCCATTAGGAAGTTCAAACAAGCATGGCAAAAAACGCAAATGGTAAAACAGATCTCAGACTTAGTGAAATTAACACTTGTCTGGAATTTCAGATCATATAGCCCTCTTCGGAGCAACAAAACAACATGCTACAGGACCTGAACATGACAAAGAAAGACATGGCATGGGGCTACCCAACAAGCTTAACAAAAGTACCTTAGTGACCTTGAGCCAAAAGGGATCACAAAATATACTAACAAGCACACGAACATAGCAAAAACATAATCAGTTTTCAGACTTAGTGAAAACTGGGACATGCTGAAACATAACTCACGAAGGCATGTTTACGAGCTCGATGCACTCACCACGGTGCAAGTCATGGCAAGACAAGCATACACCCATCAAGAAAGCACAAAATTCAATCTATATATGGCAAGAACAATGGCATAGTATGCACGGATCAACTACAATAACATCGGCAAAATCGCAAACAAGTTGACGATCTGCCCAGATTCACAACGAAGCAAAAGTAGAGCTCGATTGACTCAAGTTAGGTTGCTCCATAATTGCAAACAAAGACATGGATGGATATAGCACTACAAGATTAACAAAACTCCCTTACTGATCATCCTCAAAAGAGGCACGGATCACTAGGAAACAACATGAACATATGGCATCAAGAACTAAACAATCCCAGGACTTAGTGAAACTACTAAGTCCTTGAAAATAGAATTAGCAAGTGCACCACTTTGCAAGCTTGCACAAGTCACCACACACATCCTAAAAATACATGGGTTGCACCTCTGGAAAGATGACAAAACCCTTAACAAAACATATGTAGAACTCACAGGCATATCATGCACACAATAATCATGGCAAAAATGACAAAAGTGCTAAACGGAGTAACAGATCTGACAATTAACTCAAGTAGCCCTCTTCTAACAGCACTTCGGGCATCAAAATGGGCTCAAATGAAAATGATGCAATGGAATGAAATGATGTACTCTCTGAGATGAACATTTTGATATGCTATACGCCCAAATCGGAGCTATGGATGCAAAGTTACGGAGCCGCGAATAGGAGCATATGGATCAAGAATTTCGGGACTTAAAAAAATCAACCTCTCCTAGTGTTTACTGTAGCTCCGATCCAGATCTGGATCACACGGAGCCCGAGGTGGCGGCGGCACTGTTCACGGCCGGAGCCGAGGTCGCCGGCGATGGTGTTGGGCGGCGCGGCGAGCTCCGGTCTTGGCGGAGGGCGGCGGGGTCGCCAGTCCCAGCCGCGGGGCGGCGAGGCGACGAGGTAAGGCGGCGGGGCACTGCACCGGGAGGCGAGGTGCGGCTCCGGCCAGCGTCGGCGCGGGCGGCTGGCCGGAGTGGCAGCTCGGGCGGCGGGGCGGCGCCGGCAGGGAGGCGGCGGGCGTGGGCGCGGCGCCGGGAGGAGGAGGGCGCGGGCGGTGCGAGGAGCTGGGCCGCGGGGGCCCGCGCTGGGCTCGACGGGCCTCAGCGGCGGTGGCGGCGAAGCGGTCCCGCAAGGGACACGTGGCGGCTGCTAGCTGGTGCGGGCGGGCGGAGCGGACGCATCCGGTCCGTCCGGACGTGTCCGGCGGCGACAGAGGAGAAAAAATCTAGGGTTTCGTCCGTGATTCGAATGGGGTGAGATATATATAGGCATAGAGGGGGCTAGGAGAGTCCAAATGAGGTGCGGTTTTCGGCCACGCGATCGTGATCGAACGCTCTAGGACATGGAGCGGAGTTTGGTGGGTTTTGAGCCAAATTGGAGGGGTGTTGGGCTGCAACACACACGAGGACTTTTCGGTCCCTCGGTTAACCGTTGGAGTACCAAACGAAGTCGAAATGGTACGAAACTTGACAGGCGGTCTACCGGTAGTAAACCAAGGGCGCTTGGCAAGTCTCGGTCCAATCCGGAAATGTTTAATCCCCACACACGAAAGAAAGCTAGACATGGCAACCGGAGGAGAACGAAGCGCCGGAACGCAAAACGGACAACGGGGAAAATGCCCGAATGCATGAGATGAACACGTATGCAAATGCAATGCACATGATGACATGATATGAGATGCATGACAACGACAACAACACACAGAGATAAAACCCAAACCCGAGGAAATAAAATAACTTAACGCCGGAAACGGCTAGAGTTGGAGTACAAATAGGGAAAGTTACATCCGGGGTGTTACAACACTCCACCACTACGAAAGGATCTCGTCCCGAGATCTAGGACTGAAAGAACGCCGGGTACTCAGAACGGAAGTGATCCTCGCGTTCCCAGGTAGCTTCACGGTCGGAGTGGTGTGACCACTTGACTTTGAGAAATTTGATTGACTTGTTGCGAGTCTTGCGTTCAATCTCTTCAAGAATAGCAACTGGGTGCTCACGATAAGAGAGATCTTCTTGGAGCTCAATGTCCTCGAAGTTGACAGTGCGGTCAGGAGTCTTGAAGCACTTTTGAAGCTGAGAGACATGGAACACGTCATGAACATTTGCAAAGTTTGAAGGAAGCTCGAGTTGATAGGCGAGGTCGCCTCTCTTGTTGACAATCTTGAAAGGTCCCACGTATCTAGGGGCAAGCTTCCCTTTGATACCGAAGCGACGAGTACCTTTCATAGGAGAGACATGGAGGTAAACATGATCTCCAATCTCAAAAGCCAAATCACGGTGCTTACTATCATAGTAGCTCTTCTGGCGGGATTGGGCCGCTTTGAGGTTATCTCGAATGACTTTGCACATTTCTTCTGCCTCTGTGATTAAGTCATTACCCAAAAGCTGATGTTCACCAGTTTCAGACTAGTTGAGAGGGGTTCGGCACTTCCTGCCATACAGAATTTCAAAAGGGGCCTTGCCCGAACTTGCTTGAAAACTGTTGTTGTAGGAGAATTCAGCATAAGGAAGACAATCCTCCCATTTCATGCCGAAGGAGATCACACAAGCCCTGAGCATATCTTCAAGAGTCTGGTTGACACGCTCGACTTGACCGCTTGTTTGAGGATGGAAAGATGTGCTGAAGCGGATGTTGGTGCCCATGGCCTTCTGAAAAGAATCCCAAAACTTCGAGGTAAAGATGCTGCCACGGTCTGAAGAGATCACTTGAGGAATACCGTGCAGAGAGACAATATGAGAGGTATAGAGTTCCGCCAATTGAACTGCAGTGATCGACTCTTTGATAGGCAGAAAATGAGCCACTTTGGTGAGTTTGTCGATGACAACAAATATAGCATCATTGCCACGCTTGGACTTTGGAAACCCAGTCACGAAGTCCATCTCAATGTGGTCAAACTTCCATTCTGGAATAGCAAGAGGTTGGAGGAGACCAGCTGGCCTTTGGTGTTCTGCCTTCACTCTTTTGCAGACATCACATTCATTCACGAATTGAGCGATCTCGCGCTTCATTCGAGTCCACCAATAAGCTGGCTTAAGGTCCTGATACATCTTCGTGCTCCCAGGGTGGATGGAGAGGAGAGAATTGTGAGCCTCATTCATGATCACTTTACGGAGGTCACCTTTGGGCACAACAATACGATCCTCGAAGAAGAGAGTGTCCTTGTCATCAAGGCGGTAGCACTTGTACTTGGACTGACTCTTGGCAATCCCAATCTTCACCTTTTTCACCATAGCATCAAGAAGCTGGGCTTGGCAAATCTGGTCTTCCAAGGTAGGAGAGACTTGAAGGTTGGCGAGGAAACCTTGAGGAACAACTTGCAGATTAAGTTTGCGGAAAGCTTCACAAAGCTTGGGTTGATAAGGCTTGAGAATCAGACTGTTGCAGTAGGCCTTTCTTCTCAAAGCGTCAGCAATCACATTGGCCTTGCCTGGAGTATACTCAATACTCGGATTATACTCTTGAATCATTTCGACCCAACGAGTTTGCCTGAGGTTGAGATTAGGCTGAGTGAAGATGTACTTGAGACTCTTGTGATCAGTGAAAATGTCCACTTTTCTTCCCAATAGAAGATGTCTCCAAGTCAAAAGAGCATGCACAACTGCCGCCAACTCGAGATCATGAGTGGGGTAGTTCTTCTCATTAGGCTTCAACTGGCGAGATGTATAAGCAACAACTTTCTTCTCTTGCATCAATACTGCGCCAAGACCTTGGAGAGAGGCATCACAAAAGAACTCGTACGGCTTGGATTCATTAGGTGGAGTCAGAACTGGAGCAGTGATCAACTTCTCTTTCAAAGTGTTGAAAGCAATATCGCACTCCGGAGACCAAACGTACTTGACGTGCTTCTGAAGAAGATTTGAGAGAGGCTTCGCGATCTTAGAAAAGTTTTCAACGAATCTTCGGCAATAGCTTGCGAGACCGAGGAAGCTGCGGAGTTGCTTCACATTCTGAGGAGGTTCCCAATTCACAATTGCAGACACCTTCTCAGGATTCACGGGAATGCCCTTGGCAGAGATGATATGACCAAGATAAAGAACCTCATCGAGCCAAAATTCACACTTGGAGAACTTAGCATAGAACTAATGTTCTCTGAGCTTATCGAGAACCAAACGCAAGTGCTTGGCATGATCTTCCTTGTTCTTGGAGAAAACCAGAATGTCGTCGAGATAGACCAAAACGAAGTCATTGGTGTAGGCGTTGAAGATGAAGTTCATCATGCGAGAGAACGTCGGAGGAGCGTTGGCGAGACCAAAAGACATGACAGTGTATTCATATGAACCAAAGCTTGTTCTGAATGCTGTCTTGGGAATATCTTCTTCACGAATGCGAATCTGGTGATAACCCATAAGAAGATCAAGCTTGGAGAATACTTGAGCACCTTTGAGTTGTTTGAACAGCTCATTGATGTTGGGAAGTGGGTATTTGTTCTTGATGGTCTTCTTGTTCACTGGACGGTAATCAACACAAAGTCGGTCTGTTCCATCCTTCTTCTTCACAAAAAGAACACCACAACCCCACGGAGAAGAACTAGGCCGGATAAGACCCATTTTCTCTTGCATATCGAGTTGCTTCTTCAGCTCCTTCAACTCTTCAGGTCCGAGCTTGTAAGGATGCTTGCACACAGGTTCCGTGCCAGGCTCAAGATCAATAACGAATTCAACTGGCCGGTGCGGAGGCATTCCTGGGAGCTCTTCTGGAAAGACGTCTTGGTATTAGCAAATGACTGGAATTTGAGAGATGGCATCCAATTCACCCTTCTCATTGAGAGAAAACAGACGAATGGTATCGTCACGAGCGGCAAAGACAATTACATCCTCAGACGAATGAGTCAATTAAATCTGCCTGGCTGCACAATCAAGCTGAGCCTTGTGCTTAGAAAGCCAATCCATCCCGAGAATAAGATCAATATCCGAGTCACCGAGAACCATAGGAGAAGCCAAGAACTTGTAGTCACCCAAAGTGATAGAAACATCCGGAACGATGGAGTTAGCCTGCATGCGCTTACCGGGAGAAACAACTGCTAAAGGACTAGGCAAAACTTGCGAAACCAATTCATGCCTATTTGTAAACGGTCTCGAGATGAAGCAATGCGATGCACCAGTGTCAAGAAGAACTTCTGCAGGAATATCATTAACAGGAAGGTTACCCATGATCACATCTGACGAGTCCTCTGCCTGAGCTGCATTCATCAAATTGACCTTGGCATGCTTGGGGTTATGCTTGACCACAGCTGTACTTGCCGATCTGACAAGAGGAGGAGGAGGAAGACGCCTCTGGTTGAGACACTTGTTGGCATAGTGACCCTTCTGTTGGCACTTGTTGCACGTGACCTCTGAAAGCGGACGGTGATACAGAGCACTCGATCTTGGAGCTTGAAACGAAGTCTTGTTCTGAAAGCCAGGGTTGGGTGGGTGGGAAGAACCACTGCCACCTTTGCTCTTCTGCTGATACGGCTGACGGAACGGAGGAGGAGGAAGCCAAAACTTCTGCTGCTTGGCCACTTGAGTAGAGGAAGAAGGAGTAACATCTCTGACTCGCTTCTTGGAAGCATCACACCTCAACTGAGCAGCCTCTTGCTTCAGTGCCATGTTGTAGAACTCATCGTACCTCAAGGGCTCAAAGAGGACAAGAGCGAGCTGAATTTCTTCTCTGAGACCACCCCTGAACTGATATATCATGCTCTTCTCATCAGGGACGTCCTGCTTGGCAAAGCGGGCAAGCTTCTGGAACAACTTGTTGTAGTCATAGACAGACAAAGAGCCTTGCTTCAGATTGCGGAATTCCTCACGCTTGCTTTCAACCACGCTCTGGGGAATATGATGAGCTCGGAAATCTCGACGGAAATCATCCCAAGTGATAACACGTCCACCTCTAGAGTCCTTGTACTGCTGGAACCATTCTGCAGCTTGATCTTTGAGTTGGAAGGAAGCGAACTTAACAAAGTCCTCAGGCCTGACGTTACTGCACTCGAAATGCTTACACAGATCCACAAGCCAATCGTCGGCATTGGTTGCCTCAACACAATTGCTGAAAGTCTTTGGCCCGTTAGCAAGGAACTGGTTGAGTGTAGCAAAGTGACTCTGATTGCTGCCTTGATTCCCTTGACTGCCTTGATTGCGCTCTTGAAGAATTTGCATGATCAGCTGTGTATTTGCATTGGTTGCGGCCATCACAGCTTGTCATGCCTCTGGAGGAGGTGGAGGTGGTGGCGGATCAGGATTCGGAGTCGTGCGCGTTGGAGGAGCCATCCTGAAGAGGTTGACCACCATTAGCACATTGACAGATAAATATTGAAGCTGAATCCAACGGAATGAAAATTGCAACATATAGTCTTCACATCCGAACAAAATGAACGAATGCATTCCTCTTAAAATGGTCACATATCCATAATGAGAAGCCACGTAGAATTAAGGTAGAGAAATAAATCAACAAGGTACGGATCAAGAACGAATAATCGGTAAGAAATCCCAATCTCAAACCAATATCCGTGGAAGAAAAACTAGAGCTACTAGAATTCCCACCTATGAAACTCCCGAACCTTTCCGGTTATGCAATCAGGTGTTGGGGATACAGGGGAAGCATAATATCTCACCCAAACTAGCAAATCCTACATCCAGCTGTATCCATCCTTCAACACATAACCAAGAAAACTTCGGAAACCATCTACCTCAACCTTCAAAAATCATCCGTTATACAAGTTATGGCGATACTCCCGAACTGCCGCCCTAGTACTGGGTGGCGTCGAGGTTATCTCACCAACGAACTGCATAAAAGAGATTTTCGATGTCGGCGTACTAGACTCAGGTATTCCAGAAATGCAACGATAAAATTATGATGACAACACCTCAGAGCTCAACTCCCCGGGACACTTCCACTAAACCCCTGACAGGAGGCACCAAGACAATGTTCTCATCATAAAACCATCGGAATGATTCCAAGATACCCGCGTGATCCTAAAATTTTTTTTAGTGAAATTTGAGAAGAGAAGAGTCATTACTCTACGACAGGATGCCTTACCAGAGCAATGAGGAGACTGGGAAGTAAAAAGAATTCCTAAACTCTCTGATATATAATTCCTAAAGACTCAAAACATTTTTCTAGACACAACTCGGCCGCTAAAAACGATCAAGCAATGGGGCTCCTAAGGTCGGGGAAGGCTCTGATTACGAACTTGCCACACCCTCGATGCGACTATAGCTCCCACGTGTCGAGGCATGACTTAGAGACATAATCGCATTGAAGGCATATGTCGCAAGTTAGGCAATCTTCACAAACATCCCATGTAATGTAATAATAGAAGGGGAGTTAACATAGTTGGCTTACACTCGCCACGTCAATCAAGTACATAAATAACATTACATCATCCCAGCACTCATGGCCCGACTACGGCGCCAAAATAAAAGAGAACCCAACATGCGACACGGTCCCAATCACCCCCAACTGGGCACCACTACTGATCATCGGGAAAGGAAACGTAGTATCATTGAGAGTCTTCGTCGAACTCCCACGTGAGCTCACACGCGTCTCCTGGAGCGGAATCATCAGGCCCCGCATCTGGTGTAATAGTAATCTGTGAGCCACAGGGACTCAGCAATCTCGCACCCTCGCGATCAAGACTATTTAAGCTTATAGGTAAGGCAAGGTAAATATATGGAGCTGCAGCAAGCGACTAGCAAGTATGGTGGCTAACTTATTCGCAAAGGAGAGCGAGAAGAGGAGGCAAAGCACGAGCGAGAAACTAGAGAGCAACCTGCGCAAACATTACTCCAACACCGTGTCCACTTCCCGGACTCCACCGAGAAGAGGCCATCACGGTAACACACTCGGTTGATACATTTTAATTAATTAAGGTTCAAGTTATCTACAACCGGACATTAACAAATTCCCATCTGCCCATAACCACGGGCACGGCTTCCGAAAATTCAATCCCTGCAGGGGAGTCCCAACTTAGCCCATGACAAGCTCTCACGGTCAACGAAGGAATAGACCTCCTCCCAAGACGTTCCGATCAGACTCGGTATCTTGGTAACTCAAGACACTTCGACAGGTTAAAACAAGACCAGCAACACCGCCCGAATGTGCCGACAAATCCCGATAGGAGCTGCACATATCTCTTTCTTAGGGCACACTCAGATTGTCCTAGGTATGGGTAGGCCAGCCCAGAGTTGCCCCTGGTGGCCACCGGTAGCTGACAGGTGGACCAACACTCAGAGGAGCACTGGCCCGGGGGGTTAAAATAAGATGACCCTTGAGTCTGCAGAACCCAAGGGAAAGAAAAGGGCTAGGTGAAAAATGGTAAAACCAAGGTTCGGCATTGCTGGAAAAGCTTTAATCAAGGCGAAATATCAAGGGGTTCCCATTATAACCCAACCGCGTAAGGAACGCAAAATCCGGGAACATAACACCGATATGACGGAAACTAGGGTGGCAAGAGGGGAACAAGCAAACTCAACGGGCTCCTCGTTAGCGAACTCATCTCCCGGCTCTACCCAAACAAGACAAACAAGCAACAAGGATACAATCAACCACATGCGAGAACAAGCAATATGATGAAATGATGATATGCTATGCGGGATGCGATGCGGGATGCCAAATGCAAGATATGACAGGAAATGCATGGACCTGGCCTCAACTTGGAAATCCAAGTGTTCCACTGGAAAGATGAGATGAAATCGCTTGAAAACGATATAAAGAACGCCGGAATCGGAGTTACGGTTTGGAAATGGCAAGCGATTCAAATATGACACCGGTCTGCGATTTACAGCAAGTAGGCATCTAAATGCAAAGAGATGAACATGCTACAGCACCCAAATATGGCGTCAAAATACATGGCAGGGAAGCATTCAAGATGTTTAACAAAAGTCTAGCACTGAGCTACGGCCAATTCATCAATTAGGAAGTTCAAACAAGCATGGCAAAAACGCAAATGGTAAAACAGATCTCAGACTTAGTGAAATTAACACTTGTCTGGAATTTCAGATCATATATCCCTCTTCGGAGCAACAAAACAACATGCTACAGGACCTGAACATGACAAAGAAAGACATGTCATGGGGCTACTCAACAAGCTTAACAAAAGTACCTTAGTGACCTTGAGCCAAAAGGGATCACAAAATATACTAACAAGCACACGAACATAGCAAAAACATAATTAGTTTTCAGACTTAGTGAAAACTGGGACATGCTGAAACATAACTCACGAAGGCATGTTTACGAGCTCGATGCACTCACCACGGTGCAAGTCATGGCAAGACAAGCATACACCCATCAAGAAGGCACAAAAATTCAAGCTATATATGGCAAGAACAATGGCATAGTATGCACGGATCAACTACAATAACATCGGCAAAATCGCAAACAAGTTGACGATCTGCCCAGATTCGCAACGAAGCAAAAGTAGAGCTCGATTGACTCAAGTTAGGGTGGTCCATAATTGCAAACAAAGACATGGATGGATATAGCACTACAAGATTAACAAAACTCCCTTACTGATCATCCTCAAAAGAGGCACGGATCACTAGGAAACAACATGAACATATGGCATCAAGAACTAAACAATCCCAGGACTTAGTGAAACTACTAAGTCCCTGAAAACAGAATTAGCAAGTGCACCACTTTGCAAGCTTGCACAAGTCACCACACACATCCTAAAAATACATGGGTTGCAACTCTGGAAAGATGACAAAACCCTTAACAAAACATATGTAGAACTCACGGGCATATCATGCACACAATAATCATGGCAAAAATGACAAAAGTGCTAAACGGAGTAACAGATCTGACAATTAACTCAAGTAGCCATCTTCTAACAGCACTTCGGGCATCAAGATGAGCTCAAATGAAAATGATGCAATGGAATGAAATGATATACTCTCTGAGATGAACATTTTGATATGCTATACGCCCAAATCGAAGCTACGGATGCAAAGTTACGGAGCCGCGAACAGGAGCATATGGATCAAGAATTTCGGGACTTAAAAAAATCAACCTCTCCTAGGGTTTACTGTAGCCCCGATCCAGATCTGGATCGCACAGAGCCCGAGGTGGCGGCGGCACTGTTCACGCCGGAGCCGAGGTCGCCGGCGATGGTGTTGGGCGGCGCGGCGAGCTCCGGTCTTGGCGGAGAGGACGGTGGAGGGCGGCGGGGTCGCCGGTCCCGGCCACAGGGCGGTGCGGCAACGAGGTAAGGCGGCGGGGCACTGCACGGGCGT
>NC_041386.1:254017830-254038219 GCF_002162155.2 Triticum dicoccoides | reverse complement strand
CGAGGAGCTGGGTAGCGGGGGCCCGCGCTGGGCTCGGCGGGCCTCAGCGGCGGCGGCGGCGAAGCGGTCCCGCAAGGGACACGTGGCGGCTGCTGGCTGGTGCGGGCGGGCGGAGCGGACGCGTCCGGTCCGTCCGGACGTGTCCGGTGGCGACGGAGGAGAAAAAATCTAGGGTTTCGTCCGTGATTCGAATGGGGGGAGATATATATAGGCATAGAGGGGGCTAGGAGAGTCCAAATGAGTTGCGGTTTTCGGCCAAGCGATCGTGATCGAATGCTCTAGGACATGGAGCAGAGTTTGGTGGGTTTTGGGCCAAATTGAAGGGGTGTTGGGCTGCAACACACACGAGGCCTTTTCGGTCCCTCGGTTAACCGTTGGAGTACCAAACGAAGTCCAAATGGTACGAAACTTGACAGGCGGTCTACCGGTAGTAAACCAAGGCCGCTTGGCAAGTCTCGGTCCAATCCGGAAATGTTTAATCCCCACACACGAAAGAAACCTAGACATGGCCACCGGAGGAGAACGAAGTGCCAGAACACAAAACAGACAACGGGGAAAATGCCCGAATGCATGAGATGAACACGTATGCAAATGCAATGCACATGATGACATGATATGAGATGCATGACAACGACAACAACACACGGAGACAAAACCCGAACCCGAGGAAATAAAATAACTTAACGCCGGAAACGGCTAGAGTTGGAGTACAAATAGGGAAAGTTACATCCGGGGTGTTACAGTAGTTCATCAAACCGCCATGTTCATAAGACCAAGAACTATTCTGCTTATTCTTATGAGTACTATTGTCCTCCTGCAAGACTGTTTGCTAGGGCTCCAAAGCCAAAGTTCTCAGATGCTGCACTTAGACTTATTGCTTCTAAGCCACCCTTGAAGATGTGGGTGGCTAAGAAAGCTTATCTCTCTTTTGCAGGGAAGGGTCTCCAGCAGAAAACCAAAATCGTCTGACGCTATTGCTGGGGACCTTAAACATCTTGTAGGGCGCAAGATCAAATGCCCGAATGGTCTTATTATGTACTTCGTTCCTGAATCGCTTGCTACTCTCCCTGTCAGTCCTAATCTGGATCTAAGCTTTCATAACCCACTGGTTCGTCAAATGTTTTTGCTTCACAATTCTCTTCGTGAAGCCTATCCCCCTAACTGCACTGTAGGGTACGACACCAGCGTCTTCAGAATGGATTATTGATAGTGGGTGTACCAAACACATGACTGGCAAAAGAAGCCTTCTTATGGACTCAACCTTACGTCCATCCGACAAGAGTCACATCACATTTGCTGACACTGGTAAAAGTAAGGTATTGGGTCTAGGTAGAGTTGCAATCTCAAAGGATCAACACATGGATAAAGTCATGCTTGTTGAATCCCTTGGCTTCAACTTAATGTCTGTCTCGATGCTTTGCGATTTAAATATGATCGTAATGTTTGGAAAATATCGTTGCCTTGTTCTAATGGAATCTTACAAGTCTCTAGTGTTTGAAGGGTATAGGAAGGATGATTTGTACGTGGTAGATTTATCAGCAGGACCACAGCTTGATGTATGTCTTCTAGCAAAAGCTTCAGAATGCTGGCTCTGGCATCGGAGGCTAGGGCATGCTGGCATGAGGAACCTCCACACCCTTGCAAAGAAGAAGCATGTCATAGGCATCAAGGGCGTCAAGTTCAAGAAAGATCACTTATGCGGTGCCTGTGAAGCAGGAAAGATGACGAGGGCAAAGCATCCCTCGAAGACAATCATGACAACAACTCGACCCTTCGAACTGCTCCACATGGATCTCTTCGGTCCCACTCATTACTCAAGTCTTACTACTACTGCTTGTCTCTATGGCTTTGTCATTGTTGATGATTATTCTGGATATACTTGGGTGCACATAATCCTCTACAAGACTGAAGTGCAGGATGTCTTCAGACGCTTCGCCAATCGAGCAATGAACAACTATGGCGCCAAGATAAAGCACATCAGAAGTGACAATGGCACTGAATTCAAGAACACTGGCCTTGATACATATCTTGATACTTTGGGCATCACACATGAATTCTCAGCCCCGTACATGCCACAGCAGAATGGCGTCGTCGAACGCAAGAACAAAACACTCATTGAGATGGCCCAAACGATGCTTGATGAATACAAGACTCCAAGAAAATTCTGGCCTGAAGCCATTGATACTGCATGCCATACAATCAGTCGTGTTTATCTTCACAAGCTTCTGAACAAGACATCTTATGAGCTCCTTACTAGCAAGAAGCCAAATGTCAGTTACTTCAGAGTATTTGGCGCCAGGTGCTGGATCAAGGATCCACATCACACTTCAAAATTTGCACCAAAAGCACATGAGGGTTTTATGCTTGGATATGGAGAGGATTCGCACTCCTACAGAGTCTTCAATCTCTTTCATTATAAAGTGGTTGAAACAGTGGATGTGCGGTTCGATGAGACTAACGGTTCACAAAGAGAGCACCTGCCAAATGTGCTAGATGAAGTTCCATCTAGTGAATCAATCAAACTAATGGGAACTAGAGAAATCATACCCTCTGACGCTCAACCTGAAGAGGAACTTATCATCTCCGCACCTGATCAACCTGAAGACAATGCTCAGCCTGAAGACAATCCCTCTAACAATGACAATGATCAACAAGAGCAAAATCTTCGCCCTGTACATCCTCGTGTTGCCAATGAAGTGCAAATTGAGAGAATAATTGATAGCATCAATGCACCCGGTCCACTCACGCGTTCAAGGGCAACTCAGCTAGCAAATTTCTGTGGGCACTTCGCATTTATCTCAATAACAGAACCCAAGAAAGTTGAAGAAGCCTTCATGGAACCTGAATGGATTCAAGCTATGCAAGAAGAGCTTCAACATTTTGAGCTGAATAATGTAATGGAACTGGTTAAGCGTCCTGATCCTCGGAAGCACAATATAATAGGAACCAAATGGATATACCGCAACAAGAAAGATGAGCATGGTCAAGTTGTCAGAAACAAAGCTCGTCTCGTTGCTCAAGGATATACTAAAGTGGAAGGGATTGACTTCGATGAAACATTTGCTCCTGTGGCTTGACTTGAAGCCATACGCATACTGCTGGCCTATGCAAATCATCATAACATACTTCTATATCAAATGGATGTGAAGAGCATTTTTCTCAATGGCAAGATTGAAGAAGAAGTGTATGTTGCACAACCGCCTGGCTTTGAAGATCCAAAACATCCTGACATGGTATACAAGCTCAACAAGGCACTGTATGGCCTCAAACAAGCCCCTCGGGCTTGGTATGACACACTCAAATACTTCCTGAAGAGCAAAGGCTTCATACCTGGTTCCCTCGACCCCACTCTCTTCACGAAGACATATGATGGTGAACTGTTTGTGTGCCAAATATATGTGGATGACATCATCTTCGGCTGCACCAATCAGAAGTACAGTGAAGAGTTTGGATATATGATGCAAGAGCAATATCAGATGTCCATGATGGGAGAGCTGAAGTTCTTCCTCGGTCTTCAAATATGACAGAAACGCAACGGCATCTTCATATCTCAAGTGAAGTATCTCAAAGATTGCCTGAAGAAGTTCGGTATGCAAGACTGCAAAGGCTTCACGATGCCAATGCCAGCCAAACATCATCTGGGTCCCGACGACAATGGTAAAGAGTTCGATCAAAAGGTATACCGCTCCATGATTGGTTCGTTACTTTATCTATGTGCATCTAGGCCAGATATTATGCTTAGTGTTTGCATGTGTGCTCGATTCCAAGCGGCACCAAAGGAGTCGCATCACTTAGATGTGAAGCGAATTCTTCGATATTTGGCTCACACCCCAACACTAGGATTATGGTATCCAAAGGGCTCAGAGTTTGATCTGGTTGGATTCTAGGATGCTGATTATGCTGGTGACAAGGTGGATCGCAAGTCCACATCAGGCACATGTCATTTTCTGGGACGATCACTTGTATGTTGGTCTTCAAAGAAGCAGAACTGTGTATCTCTCTCCACTGCTGAATCTGAATACATTGCTGCTGGATCTTGCTGTGCTCAGCTTTTGTGGATGAAGCAAACACTCAAGGACTATGGCATTCATCTGAAGCAAGTGCCACTCTACTGTGACAACGAAAGCGCCATCAAGATTGCCAACAACCCAGTTCAGCACTCGAAGACAAAGCACATTGAAATTCGTCATCACTTTCTTAGAGATCATGTTGTGAAGGAAGATATTGATATCATACACGTCAACACTGAAGAGCAATTGGCGGATATCTTCACCAAGCCCTTGGATGAGAAGAGATTTTGCAAGTTATGGTGTGAGCTAAATATCTTGGAATCCTCAAATGTCCTGTGATCAGGCACACATCCTAACACTTATCCATATTGATGACTTAGATGTGCAACACACGAAGTAAAGTATATCTTCAATCAATGAAGACATACATTCTAAGTGTGAATACATTAATGTGGAATTTGACTTCAGAGCGCCACGATAATTGTGCGCCGTGTCTGGGTCTAATACTTCCTATACGGTGGGTAACGCCACCACCAAAGGTTCTGTTTGAAATGTTTCACTCATGGCGTTACATTTGCTATGTCTTCACATTTGGTTTGGCTTCAATTTCAACATGTCTTCATGATTATCTTCACTATATTGATTATATATATATACTAGTGTCCTGTCCTCTACAGCATTCACTTATAGCTATGTCTTCTTTTTGTATCTTTTCAACTAAGTGAATGTGATCGGACCCTAACCTCTCTATGCTTTCTATCTCAAACTCTATCTCTCCAAATCATATGCATTCTATTGAAACTGTCGAATGTCTTCTCTGCGTCCTTGTCAGCAGAAGATACAGAGACAAACATTAAGTCTGTTTTCAATGCTCATTCCTTCACCTAAAACCCGGAGAAGTGGGAACGACCACCCGACAATCCAGGCGTGCGTGGGACGTGGAACAACCCCCGATATGCTGCATGATGGCCACGTGTTCCTCAGATGTGAATCGCCAGGGGCACCTGTGTAATAACACTGAGCCACCCCTGTCCCTATAAATACACGCCTCACCACAGTCATTATCTCTTCTTCCACTCTCGCACGAACCCTAGCGCCACCGCTAGCTCTCGACGACGCCGGCGACGAAGCGCTTAGCTGCCGCAACCTCTCCGACATTGTCTTCACGCCGACCGCGGACATCGTCTTCTCCGCCGTCGCCGTAGGTGTCCTCCGTCGCCAAGTTAGGGCACGGACGATCAAACTGCTCGGCCTCCTCTTCCACTCCGTCTAGCAGTTCCTTGTGTGGTAAATAAAACTTCCTTTTTACGGCCCCTTTGATCCTACAGATTCGTCACTTTCTACCACAAGTAGTTTCTGTTCACACATGTTGGATCCACTTCATACTGCATCTCATATTATGCCTAGTATGTTCACTTATGCTTCACAAAGTAGTTAGATTCCTCACTTGTACTGATCTCTGGATTCGTACAAATCTGGAACCAACTCCTTATCTATGAGTGAATGTCTTCGCACGATGAGGTAAATGTCTTCTAGACTGATTTATCTTCAAAATCTTCTGAGAATGCATATGACCTCTTCCCCTTCCCTCGCACCTTAATGCTGTCACAGGTACATGTCCGTGGGAGAATCCCTTGGTTCTCATAGTCTGCATTCATTTGCAGAATTCTTACAGTATCATATAAATTCTCCCGAAGCCAGTTCTTGTTTGTCCAACAAGCGAAAGCCTCTGAAGCCTTTGAACATGTTGAAGCCATTCAGGTTAAAGTTCATGGCTACAGAGAAATCTGCAAGGAAGGGAGGCAGATAGCGTCGTGGGGGAACATCAAGAGATTTGCCTGATGACCTCTCAAAGCTTTACAAGACAGATTCTGAAGAGGATTATAATCAGCGCAAGACCCGAATCCAGTGGATTCGAAGATATTGGGCCGAACAGTGGTACAAATACAGATTCGTGACCAAGGAATATGCTGAGAAGAGTGCTATCAAAAGTCCTTGGGGTGATATTCTCTTCCGAGGCCTTCCACCCAAGAACAGAGCTGAAGCTATTGCTCAGGGTTTCTATCCGTGTATGGTCCATGGACCTCAGCCTAAAGATGCTGACCCATCATCATTGCTATGGTGTCGAGACGATAATCTCTTCAAGCACAACTTCCAGCACGCAAAGGCATCAGCCAAGGAAAACAAGAAGTCATTGGGACTAGACTTCAACCCTGGTCCTTCTGCTCCTCGGGCTGATGGCACACGCGATGCAGAACCCAATGTCATCGGTCCCTTCTACAACTTGGAAGGTCTTATCACCCATATCATGGTTCAAGGGACAGCCGTGAATGAGCCTGCAGATGATGCTGAATCAGATGAAGCGCCTGTAGCGCCGAAGCCAAAGAAACTGAAGCAGCCTAAAGCTTCAAAGCCTACCTCTGCACCAAAAATCTCACGGGCGAAGCCACTGGCTACTGCACCTCCTGAAGACAGTGTGTAGTCTGAAGATCTGTCACGCATCTCCAAGCCTTAGAAGGTCAAGATGCCTCTGCCACACACCGGCCAAGAACTGACAGCTGCTGCCATTCTGCGTAACAATGCCATCGATCTGTCCAGTGATGAAGATCTTGCAGATGACGCTCTTGAGCAACTGATCAAGAGCAAAGAAGAAGCAGAAATCTTCAACAATTTGCCTCTCTTTGACGTGGCAATCATCCACGACTTCATCGATGAGTGGTTTGAAACGCCCAACCTCAGCTTTGAAGACCTGCAACTTCCCATTGGTCTCAGTGTCGCCTTCCATGGCGCCATTGCTTCAGAGCTAGCTCTATCTCAGCGCATCGTCGAACTGAAGCAGAAGATTGACTTTGAAAAAGCTCAGTTCAAGAAGCATATGTCCAAGCTCAGCGTGCAAGAGGTCAAGAACTTCAAGATCATGCTGCACGAGCTTAAAGAAGCCTTTCTCAAGAAGCATGAAGAAGCTCAAGGTTCTCATGAGCGCATGAAGAGACTGGCTGACAAGTGTGTACAAGCCTACAATGAGGCTGAGAAGCGCAAGGCCCTTGGGCGTCCTGGCATCGACCCCAGGATGGCTGCAAAGAAGAAGAAGAAGCCCGCTATGGCCGAACCCGACGCACCAAGGCAGGAAGCAGATTCCATTGTCTTCCCAACTAGCATGACTGGCTCGAAGCCAAAGGCCCGATCAACTGCTTCAGATCTGAAGATGACGAGGACTGCTGAGACTGAAGCCAGAAAGAGGAAACATCCTGAAGCCTCTGCGACTGCTCCCTCCAAGAAGAAGTGGAAGGCCAAGAAGGAACGGGCTGCTCCCACAGAGCCCTTGATTGTTGAACCCATCTCCATGGTTCGCCCAGCCACTGAACATCAAGAGCACCAACTGACTGTCCATGAGCCTGCTTCCACAGAGGCTCATGAAGCTAAAGACATTGGTCACCATGACCATGTTGAAGATGATGCAGTTCTTCCTCAGATCGAGCACCCACAGGTATCATCGCCTGTGCTAACGCACAGCGAACTCATCAGCATTGGTCGTCCTCTAACGCCAATTGCTCAGGATGCATCATGGGCCGATCACCCACAAGCACAAGAGGAAGATGACTTTGAGGCCCAGCCAACTCCAACTCCACAGGCGTCGCCAGCGTTACGCAGGCTTCGCAAAGGACCAAGGCTTCCAGTCTCTGAGTCTGAAACTAAAGCTGCTGAAGACATTTCGGCTGCATCAGCCGATGAAGAAGAAACCCCAAAAGCTGCTACTCCCCCGTCTCACCAAGAAGCTGTTCTCGAGGAGAACGTGACTGGGACCGACCCTCCAGCTCGTCAAGTGGAGGTTGAGAATCTTGAGGCTGCCACCGACGCCACTGACGCTGTCATGGATGAAGCCAATGTGGAGCCTACACCAACCCAAGCACCAGAAGTCAGCAAAGCCAATGATACTACTGCTTTTGTTCCTACGCCTGCTGCTGGTCCTCAATTTGACTATCATGTTGAGCACAGGCCTCAGGTACAGAAGCCAATCCCAAGATTGCCCAGGTTTCCAGGTCCTGCATCAGCACCTGGATCCTTCAATGTCAATGACTTCAAAGCAGACAACACTTTCTTTAATAGCTCCAAGAACCCCTACTCAAGGGAAAGAATATCTTTTGATCGGTTCTGGAGCTATCCGCAGCGAAGCTATTACTCCTGCATTCTATACAATCAAGGTCGCATCTTCCCACATAAGCGTCTTGATATCGAAGCAATAGCTGGTCTGCCCTGTCTGGAAGAAGCTCTGGATTGCTTCAAGGAGGTTGGATTGCTGCCGTTTGTCACTGACCAAGAGCACTGGAATGAAGAGTTGCTGCTCCAATTCTATGCCACACTTCACATCCGTGGGTACAACAGAGATCCGAAGACTTGGGTCCTGGAGTGGATGATAGGAAATGTTCATCATGAAGCCAAAGCCTTTGATATCATTGAGCTCACTGGTCTGCCCACTCCTGGCGATCTCTACGAACATGGCTGTCAGCTTCACAGTGAAGCTGTGGAGAGCATCTTTCAGAAGCCTGAACCAAACATGAGTCAGATGCTCAGTATGATGAAGCCATTGCCACAAGATGCTGCATATCCTAAGGAGTTCTTTGTTGAAGACCTTGAGTATCTGCCAAGGACTATTTATCACATCATCAGGCGAACTCTCTGGCCCATCAAAGGACATTCTCCACATGCCAAGCTGGAAGGTGCAATGAAGACTTTGGTCTTCTATATTCTTCATGGCAAATGCTTCAATGCACAGGACTTCTTCCTCCGCCAACTTGCTGCATCAGGCTCTGATCTTTTTGGCTTGAAGTTCTACGCTCCATAGATAATGCGGCTGATTAAACTCCAATCCGCTATCTCATATCAGCCATCTGCTCGCAATCATTGGATCTTTCAGCCTGATGTGGATATGTCTGTTGAAGCCATTTATCCTGAGCCTGCCAAGGAACCTCTTAGTCTTCAGAATGCGGAGCATCAAAGTTTTTCTCAGAACATTGAAGGAGTTGAAGCAGTCACTCGTGTTTATCCTTTGGCTGGAACTACACGTGCACCACATCCTGCCCTTACTGAAGCCATCGATAGCACAATTGCCCAACGACCCAAGAAGCGCACTCGTGTCCTCAATGACCATGAGCTTCTGGTGGCTCTTCATCAGAAACAGGATAGGCATCATGACTGGCTGAAGCACCAAATGCAAAGCCTCTTGGTCGATGTCAACCGCATTCGCAATCTTGCCACCAAGAATGCCTTTGTTGCCCATGAAACCTCTTGACGCACATGGAAAGGGCTGACGCTTATGTGCTCTGAAAATGATCTTCAAGAGGATGGTTTCTCTAAACACTTCAAGTTTGACTCCACACCTCCTCGAAGGGCAGTGCTGCGTCGAACTCCAACTCTTGAAGACTCTGAGTTCTCTTCCTCTGCTGCAACTGTGAATGCCAGAGTGATCGAGGACGAAGACGATGCTACTTCACCGCCACCTCCTTCAGCATGCTTCGACAATGCTCCAAGTTCTTCTGCACCGCTGAACACCACCGATGACCCTGCTGCTTCACCTACTCTTCATGGGAACGAGTAGATGCTCTATGTCTGCAAACCTTTTTGGTCCTTACTGACAAAAGGGGGAGAAGCATATGAGTTTGATGTTTGATAGTCTTCAAGCGGGTCCACATGGGCGGTTGCTTTATATTTTGCCTCGTGTTTACAACTCTCGTTTTGATACATTTGGTTCTTTGAGTTGTAACACTTAAACTCGATGGTCGTCTGCTACTTATTTGCCACTTTGTGATGCGATGATAAATTCTGCATCTGCGATGATAAATTCCGCACTTAGATCATTTTGCAGACATCCATTTTCCATTATGCATGTCATTATCTTCACATACCTTCTCATGCATAATGAATTGTCATCATAAGTTGAAGAAGATCTCCACAAGTACAACTTGCCATGTGCATTTGCATTCCAAAAGCAAATTACTTATATGCACATCTTCAGGGGGAGCCCTTGCAACTTATGAAGACAATTCCTTATCCTTTTAATATTTCACATATTATATTCCTCGTTGAAAACTTCAACTAGTTTGTCATCAATCACCAAAAAAGGGGAGATTGTAAGTGCATCTAGTGACACCCCTAGTTGGTTTTGGAGTATTGACGACAAACCTAGTTGAGGGACTAATGTGTTTGTGAGAATTGCAGGATAACACAGGTAGAAGTCCCTCATTGATTCGGTTTTCCTACCAGAGATGACCCCTAAAAATGTATGAAGACATTGATGTCAAAGGTGGTTTATGAAGATATTCTCATTGAAGACTATGACAAGAGAAGACATCGCATGAAGCCTATGGAGCTCGAAGACTTAGATCTTTTGTAGTTCTGTTTTTTCTTTGTTGAGTCATAGGAACCACCGTACTGTTAAGTGGGGTCCAAGAGAACCAGTCAGAATGACTGAAGTGATGCTTAACCAAAACCTATGTCTTCGAGTGAAGACTATGAGAGCGAATCTTGTCCAGAGTCGGACAAGTCAGCTTTGCTTGTAGCCCAAGTAAAGTTGTCGTGTGTGTTTGAAATCTAACCGTTGGAACACGTGTCAGTTCCTTAGTGACCCAGGGTCATTTTGGACAAATCAGGTCGGGTTGCCTAGTGGCTATAAATAGCCCACCCCCTACAACCATAAACGGTTGGCTGCTTAGAGTTAGAGTACGGCTTTTGTCGTTTGAGAGCAACCCACCTCGAAGCCTTTGAGAGAGAATTCCTTGCGAGGATAAAGCCCTAACCACCCAGAGCCAAAGAGTGTTAGGCATCACTTAAGTCTTCTTGTCTGTGTGATCTGAAGACTTATTACACTTGAGGACTGTGAATCCTCCAGCCGGTTAGGCGTCGCGTTCTGAGCATCCAAGAGAAATTGTGGATCGCCGGTGAACGAAGTCTGTGAAGGTTTGGGAGTCTACCTTGAAGACTTACCAGAGTGATTGGGCGAGGTCTGTGTGACCTTAGCTCAAGGGTAATACGGTGAGGACTGGGTGTCCTGAGCTGCGTGTTCAGGACTGGGTGTCCGGGATTGTGTGTCCTCAGGTTTAAATACCTAGCCGCCCTAACCAGACGTACAGTTGTCACAGCAATTGGAACTGCTCCAACAAATCATTGTCTTCAACGAGTCACTGGTTTCATCCTTCCCTTCCCTTTACTAACTGTTGGTCCTTGTGAAGTCATTATATGATTGCACTATCTTCTGTCTTCACTGAGTGACTGCTTGTTCTGATTGGCTTCATAATATCTTCCTACCTGATCCTTACTACCTAGCTGCTATTAGTCATTGTGCTTTCACCTCATTGAATACTTGAATATGGTTTGCCTAGTGTAGTCTACCTTCCGTTGCATGGTAATAGGTTCATTTCTATCGTTTGTCTTCGAAACTTCCACGTATTGAAGACTTTCATAAAAATCGCCTATTCACCCCCCCTCTAGTTGATATAACGCACTTTCAGCCATCCACCCTTGTCATTTCTTTGGGACTCTTCAGGCCAAACTCTTGTGCTTCGAGGGCTTCTTCTGGTCCATAAAAAATCATCTTAAATTTTCAGCTCGTTTGGACTTTGTTTGATATTCCTTTTCTGTAAGACAAAAAAACAAGGAAAAAACAGAAACTGGCACTGGGCTCTGGGTTAATAAGCTAGTCCCAAAAATAATATAAAATAGCATATTGAAGCATATAAAACATCCAAAATAGATAATATAATAGCATGGAACAATAAAAAATTATAGATACTTTGGAGACGTATCAATTACCCCTTAGCCTATAAAAGGAGGGCCATGGCAAACTAGAAAAGGATGCAGACCCTCTCACACTTGTATGCGCGTAGCTGCTCTCCCCAAGGCGACCTTACCGAGCTTGAGTGTTGCGTTCCTACTGAGATCCTTCCCTCAATTCACCAAAGTAGGAGTAGGGTTTTATGCTTCTCAGTGGCCCAAACCTGGCTAAAAACCACAGTGTCACCACCATCGCGCTGCTTCATGGCTTCTGCTCTTTGTGCAATGTGACCTTCCCCCTCGCCGAACCACAAGTGGCTCATGGCCCCATAGGTGATCGTGTTCCACCATGACATCTTTGGCGCGCCAGGTAGGGGCAGGGCGCTTGCGCGAACCCGAAGTTGTGAGCAACACGTCAATTTGCACCGACACCTTCGTCGATGCCCTCTCCATTAATGGCATTGAGGAGAAAGGACAACGTCGTTTCCTCGCCTTGTTCTACTCCGGCTCCACCACTCGTCCACGCCGCAGCCGCAATGGCGATGGAGGTGGAAGGCGATGGCGGTGCGACAGCCACGGGCGGCACGGATGATGATGTCTACTACACAACCTTCTTCTTGTAGATGTTGTTGGGTCTCCAAGTGCAGAGGTTTGTAGGACAGTAGCAAATTTCTGTCAAGTGGATGACCTAAGGTTTATCTATCCGTGGGAGGCGTAGGATGAAGATGGTCTCTCTCAAACAACCCTGCAACCAGATAACAAAGAGTCTCTTGTGTCCCCAACACACCCAATACAATGGTAAATTGTATGGGTGCACTAGTTCGGCGAAGAGAAGGTGATACAAGTGCAATATGGATGGTAGATATAGGTTTTTGTAATCTGAAAATATAAAAGGGATAATCCGATTTATGCCCCTAGTTGTGTCCCACTCATCTGTTTTACCCCTAATTCCCAAAAGTCACCGGTTCTGTCCAAATCACTTTGCTCCTCTTATGCTTTTGCCCTTTGACGTTTGACCGTCAGTTTGAAAACTTCATAACTAATTCATACTAAATCTGAAAAATGCAAATAAGATACCAAAATGTTCAGAAAACATCACCCATATGCCAGTGCCATTTGCATCCATGAAAAAAGTGATGGAAAGTGCCCATCCGAGTTTTAGCTCTTATTCTACCACCATGAATAGTAAAATCTAAAAAAGTTCAAAAAAATCAAAAATAATTTGGTGGCAAAGAATGACAAATGTTTTAAGTGTCTGCCAAGTTTCATCAGGGAATAACATTCGTGGGTGCCGCGGCAAAAAAACAATCAACACTCCAAAATAGATTATTTTTTCCCACGACTTCCAGGAATGTCGTTCCCTAATGAAACTTGGCAAGCACTTAGAACACTTGTCGTTCTTTGCCACCATATTTCTTTTTAATTTTTTTAGAGTTTACTATTCATGGTGGTATCAAAAGAGCTAAAACTCGGATGTGCACTTTCCAACATTTTTTTCATGAATGCAAATGACACTAACATATAGGTGATGTTTTTCTAAACATTTTGGTATCTTATTTGCATTTTTAATTTTGTATGAATTAGTTATGAAGTTTTCAAACTCACGGTCAAACGGTCAAAGGGCAAAACCATAAGAGGATCAAAGTGACTTGGACAGAACCGGTGACTTTTGGGAATTAGGGGTAAAACAAACGAGTGGGACACAACTAGGGGCATAAATCTAATTATCCCAATATAAAAACAGCAAGGTAACAAGTGGTAAAAGTGAGCGTAAACGGTATTGCAATGCGTTGAAACAAGGCCTAGGGTTCATACTTTCACTAGTGCAAGTTCTCTCAACAATAATAACATAATTGGATCATATAACAATCCCTCAACATGCAACAAAGAGTCACTCCAAAGTCACTAATAGCAGAGAACAAACAAAGAGATTATTGTAGGGTACGAAACCACCTCAAAGTTATCCTTTATGATCGATCTATTCAAGAGTTCGTAGTAAAATAACACGAAGCTATTCTTACATTCAATCTATCCTAGAGTTCGTACTAGAATAACACCTTAAGACACAAATCAACCAAAACCCTAATGTCACCTAGATACTCCAATGTGACCTCAAGTATCCATGGGTATGAGTATACGATATGCATCACACAATCTCAGATTCATCTATTCAACCAACACAAAGAACTTCAAAGAGTGCCCCAAAGTTTCTACCGGAGAGTTAAGACGAAAACGTGTGCCAACCCCTATGCATAAGTTCACAAGGTCACGAAACTCACAAGTTGATCACCAAAACATACATCAAGTGGATCACGTGAATATCCCATTGTCACCATAGATAAGCACATGCAAGACATACATCAAGTGTTCTCAAATCCTTAAAGACTCAGTCCGATAAGATAACTTCAAAGGGAAAACTCAATCCATTACAAGAGAGTAGAGGGGGAGAAACATCATAAGATCGAACTATATTAGCAAAGCTCGTGATACATCAAGATCGTGCGAATCAAGAACACGAGAGAGAGAGAGGTCAAACACATAGCTACTGGTACATACCCTCAGCCCCGAGGCTGAACTACTCCCTCCACGTCATGGAGAGTGCCAGGATGATGATGATGGCCGCCAGAGAGGGATTCCCCCCTCCGACAGGGTGCCGGAACGGTTCTAGATTGGTTTTCGGTGGCTATAGAGGCTTGCGGTGGCGGAACTCCCGATCTAGCTTATTTTCTGGAGGTTTTTGTATTTATAGGAATTTTTGGCGTCGGGAACAAGTCAGGGGTCCCCGAGTCGTCCACGAGATAGGGCGGCGCGCCCAGAGGGTTAGGGCGCGCCCCCCACCCTCGTGGACGGCCCGATACTCTTCTGGCCCAACTCTTTTACTCCAAGGGCTTCTTTTGGTCCATAAAAAATGGTCAAAATTTGGCACGTCTAGTGGACTCCATTTGGTATTCCTTTTCTGTAAACTCAAAAACAAGGAAAAACAGAAACTGACACTGGGCTCTAGGTTAATAGGTTAGCCCCAAAAATCATATAAAATAGCATACAAATGCATATAAAACATCCTAGATGGATAATATAATAGCATGGAACAATCAATAATTATAGATACGTTGGAGACGTATCAAGCATCCCCAAGCTTAATTCCTGCTCATCCTCGAGTAGGTAAATGATAAAAACAGAATTTTTGATGTGGAATCCTACCTAACCTAATTTTCAATGTAATTTTCTTTATTGCGGCATGGATGTTTAGATCCAAAAGATTCTAGACAAAAGTTTAATATTGACATAAAAATAATAATACTTCAAGCATGCTAACCAAGAAATTATGTCTTATCAAAATAACATAGCCAAAGAAAGCTTATCCCTACAAAATCATATAGTTTGGCCATGCTTCATTTTCGTCACACAAAATGCTCCCATCATGCACAACCCCGATGATAAGCCAAGCAATTGTTTCATACTTAGCCTTTTCAAACTCTTTCAACTTTCACGCAATATATGAGCGCGAGCCATGGACATAGCACTATGGGTGGAATAGAATATGATGATGGAGGTTATGTGAGAAGACAAAAAAGGAGAAAGTCTCACATTGACGCATCTAATCAACGGGCTATGGAGATGCCCATCAATTGATGTCGATGCAAGGAGTAGGGATTGCCATGCAACGGATGCACTAGAGCTATAAATATATGAAATCTCAACAAAAGAAACTAAGTGGGTGTGCATCCAACTTGCTTGCTCACGAAGACCTGGGGCATTTTGAGGAAGCCCATCATGGGAATATACAAGCCAAGTTCTATAATGAAAAATTCCCAAGAGTATATGAAAGTGACAAAATAAGAGACTCTCTATCATGAAGATCATGGTGCTACTTTGAAGCACACGTGTGGAAAAAGGATAGTAGCATTGCCCCTTCTCTCATTTTTTTATTTGGGCCTTTTCTCTCTCTCTCTCTCTCTCTCTTTTATGGCCTCTTTTTTTATTTTGGCTTCTTTGGCCTCTTATATTTTTTTTATTTTTTGTCCGGAATCTCATCCCGACTTGTGGGGGAATCATAGTCTCCATCATCCTTTCCTCACATGGGACAATGCTCTAATAATGAAAATCATCACATTTATATTTACTTACAACTCGATACTTAGAACAAAATATGACTCCATGTGAATCCCTCCGGCGGTGTACCGGGATGTGCAATGAATCAAGAGTGACATGTATGAACGAATTACGAAGGTGGCTTTGCCACAAATACGATGTCAACTTCATGATCATGCAAAGCAATATGACAATGATGGAGCATGTCATAATAAACGGAACGGTGGAAAGTTGCATGGCAATATATCCTGGAATGGCTATGGAAATGCCATAATAGGTAGGTATGGTGGCTATTTTGAGGAAGATATAAAGAGGCTTATGTGTGATAGAGCATATCATATCATGGGGTCTGGATGCACGGGCGAAGTTTGCACCAACTCTCGAGGTGAGAAAGGGCAATGCACGATACCAAAGAGGCTAGCAATGATGGAAGGGTGAGAGTGCGTATAATCCATGGACTCAACATTAGTCATAAAGAACTCATATACTTATTGGAAAAATCTACAAGTCATCAAAACCAAGCACTACGTGCATGCTCCTAGGGTGATAGATTGGTAGGAAAAGACCATCTCTTGTCCCCGACCACCACTCATAAGGAAAGCAATCACAGAACACCTCATGCTTCAAATTTGTCACACAATGTTTACCATACGTGCATGCTACGGGACATGCAAACTTCAACACAAGTATTTCTCAATTCCACAATTACTCAACTAGCACGACTCTAATATCACCATCTTTATATCTCAAAACAATTATCAAGTATCAAACTTCCCATGATGCACTCTATATGAAAGTTTTTATTATACCCATCTTGAATGCCCATCATATTAGGACTGGTTTCATAACGAAAGAAAATTACCATGATGTTTAGGACTCTCAAAATAATATAAGTGAAGCATGAGAGTTCATCTATTTCTTCAAAATAAAACTACCGCCATGCTCTAAAAAGATATAAGTGAAGTACTAGAGCAAACGAGAAACTACTCGAAAAGATATAAGTGAAGATCAATGAGTAGTCTAATAATTATGCAACTATGTGAAGACTCTCTAAAATTTAAGAATTTAAGATCTTGGTATTTTATTCAAACAGCAAGCAAAACAAAAGAAAATAAAATGACTCTCCAAGCAAAACACATATCATGTGGTGAATAAAAATATAGCCTCAAGTAAAGTTACCGATGAATGAAGACGAAAGAGGGGATGCCTTCCGGGGCATCGCCAAGCTTAGGATTTTGGTTGTCCTTGAATTTTACCTTGGGTTGCCTTGGGCATCCCCAAGCTTAGGCTCTTGCCACTCCTTATTTCATAGTCCATCGAATCGTTACCCAATAACTCGAAAACTTCACAACATAAAACTCAACAGAAAACTAGTAAGATCCGTTAGTATAAGAAAGCAAATCACCACTTAGGTACTGTCAAGACAAGATTCATAATTTTTCTCACATGATGCCTACTGTACCATATCATTTCTACAATTTATATTAAGCAATATAAGCCATAGAAACTAGAAAACAAGCAAACTATGCATCGAAAATAGAATCTGCCAAAAACATAACAGTCTGTAGTAATCTGTAACTCTCGAACACTTCTGTAACTCCAAAAATCCTGAGAAATTAGGAAATCCTAGGAAATTTGTTTATTGATCTACTTCAGTTGGAATTGCTATTTTATCGCTCTCTGGTAAAAAGTGAAAAATATCTTCGTGAGTGCATACTTTCTGTTTTTATCAGCAAGACCAAACAGCAATCACCCAAGAAGATCCTAAAGGCTTTACTTGGCAATTTATTGAAACAAAAGCTATAAAACATGATTACTATAGCAGCTTAATCATGAGGACACACAGAAACAGTAGGGGTAAATGTTTGGTTTTCTCCCAACAAGCGCTTTTCTTTATTGCCTTTTTAGCTAGGCATGATAATTTCAATGATGCTCACATAAAAGATAAGAATTGAAACATAACGGGAGCATCATGAAGCATATTACAAGCACATTTAAGTCTAACCCACTTCCTATGCATAGGGATTTTGTGAGCAAACAATTTGTGGGAACAAGAATCAACTTGCATAGGAAGGTAAAATAAGGATAACTTTGAGATTTTCAACACATAGAGAGGAAACTTGATATTATTGCAATATGTAAAAGCATATGTTCCTCTCTCATAATAATTTTCAGTAGCATCGTGAATGAATTCAACAATATAACCATCACATAAAGTATTATTTTCATGATGCACAAGCGTAGAAATTTTACTACTCTCCACATAAGCAAAATTCTTATCATTCGGAATAGTGGGAGCAAACTCAACAAAATAACTATCATATGAGGCATAATCCAATTGAAAATTAAAATCATGATGACAAGTTCCATGGTTATCATTATTCTTTATAGCATAAATGTCATCACAATAATCATCATAGATAGCAACTTTGTACTCATAATCATTTGGAACCTCTTCCGAAATAGTGGATTCATCACTAAATAAAGGCATGACCTCTCCAAATCTACTTTCCTCAATATAATCATCATAAATAGGAGGCATGCTTTCATCATAATTATGTAGCGATCTGACCTCAAACAGTCAAATCTCTGTGCATAAGTGTCATCACTGGATCGGTAATGCTGACACACAATACTTCGAAGGATTTATATCAGAGTAGCAATCACACACTTATTGTATCGATAGTCTCAAGAGAGAACTTACTACAATAATATGGCTTAAGGCCATCTAAATAAGATAACAGCTGAAGGCTTGGAAGATAAAGTGAGTCCATCAACTCCAACAACATAGCTGAGTGCACGACAAATGACCTAGCGCACCTTACTCTTCGTCTGAAAAGTCTGCAACATGATATGTTGCAGCCCGAAACGGGTCAGCACATGGAATATGCTGGCAAGATAACACAATAGAGCAATGAACAAGTAAATGCTATCACTACATGCATATATGGCTGGTGGAGGCTCTATGGTTATAATGTTTTTGCAAAAAGCCATTTTTTCCCTACAACAAAGGAATATATTTTATTTAACTATCATGGTAGTTGATAAACATTGAGAATGGTAAACCCATCTCAATCCCAATTAAACAGTAATTAACAACCCAACCAATTAATTTAGAGTGATGAGATCAACATGATAATCCAAGAACCAGATACTCAAGATGTCCATAACCAAGGACACGGCTAACCATGATTAGTTTGTACACTCTGCAGAGGTTTGCACACTTCTCCCCACAAAACTCGATCTCCTCCGTTGGATTTCTCGCACTACATGGTGTTTGAGAAACGGATGACCGAGACATAGTCTTTCAGAAGCATTAAATCTTTACTCTGGGTGGACAGTTACACCTACTTTCCCCTACATCTGCTAGCCCACCACTGAAAGAGGTCATGCAACATACTCAACTATTCTAGAGCCCATAATAGCTTGTCGCTGCACACAGAAGTTTCTAGCATGAATAATCTTATGATCCCTTTGAGCCTGGGTGACGAACCAAAAGACAACACTGGTATATCCCCAGGTGCCTGCAACCAATCCACCCAGATGTGTATTTAAGTAGCCACCTTAAGTTAACCATTAATTAACAATCTCACATATGTCATGGATCACTCAAACTAAACCACGTCTACGAGCATAGCATGGCAACCTAAGCATAACGTAGAAGTAACTCCCAAGGGTTTGATAATAAAAGGGCAATAGGTTCTACCTCATCATCTACTTCCCAAAACCCACATGTTAAAGGATCCTACTCATGAAATGTTTGAGGATTGTAGCTAATGCATAAAAACTGGGTAATAAAGGGGTATGATCAAAGTGTTACTTGCCTTGCTGACGATCTGCAAACCCTAGAGACTCGTAGTAGCACGCTTCGCACTCCGGGTATTCTATCGCAAACACACAATAGCATACATAAGCACTCAAGCATAGGTTCAAGGGTAAAACTCAAATAAGAAGATCCAATCTGAAAGTTCAACTAAAGAGCTTCGATTTGCAAAAAGAATCGATCAAATCGGAGCTACGAAACTGAAACTACGATCAAAAGGACTTCGAAATCAAATCTGCTTGAAACCAAATTTTAAATTGTCAAAACCATATTAAAGTTCTTTAACCAAAAATAGGGGCTCTAGACGAAGATGTTGGCATTGGTTTCACTGGATTTGGACTAACGGTTAAAAAGTTGCGAGGGTTTGAAGATCAGGGGCTAATCTGCGATAAAAATAATCATGGATAGGTCCCTGGCCGAAAAATAAAATTAAAGAAAAAGACTACGGTGCGAACGTCTGCTAACAGAGGCAAACGAACGGATTCATTCATTAAAACGAACATTCATAAAATAACCCTAACCAAAGAAAACCGAGAAAATAAAAAAACCGAACCAGGGTTTATAAAAACCGAACAGTTTTATGCCTAAACCGAAAAAACCGCGACGGCGAGATGGCGCGATCCGGCAGGCGGGGCGGCTCCGGCGCGCGGGTGGCTCGGCGAGGCGGCGGGGTTGCGCGACGGTGGTGGCAGCAGAG
>NC_041386.1:254008024-254017204 GCF_002162155.2 Triticum dicoccoides | reverse complement strand
ATAAAAAAACCGAACCAGGGTTTATAAAAACCGAACAGTTTTATGCCTAAACCGAAAAAACCGCGACGGCGAGATGGCGCGATCCGGCAGGCGGGGCGGCTCCGGCGCGCGGGTGGCTCGGCGAGGCGGCGGGGTTGCGCGACGGCGGTGGCAGCAGAGTAGCTGCAGCGCGGGGCGGCGGGCTGCGGCGGTGGGCGGCACAGGTGGCGGCGGTGGTGGTGCGGGGCGGTGCTGCTGGCGCCGACTGTGCCTGTCGTCAGCCACGCTGGTGAAGACGATGCAGGCTCCGTGTTCTTCGGGGAATTCATCCTGGACTGCGCCGATTGGGTGGACTGCAGGCTGCTGGGGAGGCGGAGCCGGCAGGCCGGCAGGCGGAGGCGGCAGCCCTTCGCCCTTGGCAATGCGGGTGAGCCAGTGGCACTTCCAGGTTGTGTGGTTGGACGGCTTCACACCGCTGTGGAACTTGTAAGGAGCATCAAGGGTCTGCTCGAAAGAGAAGGCGGGCAACCAGGCAGGCTTGCCACCCTTTTGACACTTGGGGCCACGCTGACCTTCCGGCTGTTGATCTTCAACTGTTGCTACTTGCCGGCTTGCGGAAGCCAGCTGCGGGGCCTTGCGCTTGTTATCATTTGACTGCTGGCACCGACTGGACTCGCCAGCCGGCGTTTGAGGAGCCGGGGGAGCACCTTTCTGGACGCGTCCACCCGGAGCTCCAACTTCATGGAGGAGTCGGCAGTGGCATACTTGTCTGCTATGATCAGCAGCTCGTCGAGTGTGGTCGGCTCGTCGCAGAGAAGTCGGTGCTTGAGTAAGGTGCCTTCTCTACACCTGGCAATGAAATACTCTATGGCTTGCATCTCGTGCACCCCTTCGCGGGAGTTGCGCAGTTTGGCCCACCGCGTCAAGTAGTCGCGGGTGGACTCGGTCGGGCCTTGGACGCACAAAGAGAGCTGGCAAGGCTTGGGCGGCCACTTGTAGGTGCTGGTGAAGTTGCGGATGAAGAAATCCGTGAAGTCCAACCAGCTGTTGAAGATGTAGGGCTTGAGGCTGTTCAGCCATGTCCGGGCCGTGCCCTGGAGCATGAGCAGAACGTACTTCATGGCAACGAGCTTGTTGCCGTTCGCTATGCTCACGGCTGTGGAGTGGTCCACCAGCCAATCCTTCGGCTTTACGGAGCCGTTGTACTTGGGCGTATCTCGAGGGAGCGATACCCCTTTCGGGAAGGGCTCGTCGCGATTGCGAGGTACGAAACAGGCCTGGCCGACTGCATCTTCTTCTTCCATCGCCAGGGATCGAGCCAGTCGGTCGATCCGATGGCGGGCGTCATTTTCTCTGACTCCTTCTCGGGTGCCTAGCCGGGCTCCGAGGGTCGGGTGCTCAACAGCCGGCGAGGAGACGCGCCTCTCCCTACGCGGGGGAGACGGACAATCGCCCCGCAGCTTGACTGCTCGAGGGCAGTCGTCTTGGTCGCGCTCGATGGTGATGTGGGTGCGCCGCGTGTGACTGCGGCTAGCAGCCGTCTCTTGATCTCGCCGGACGTGGGCACCACCCGTCGGTGACCGGGAGGTCGCCCCATGCTCATGGCAAGGGGGGATTCTCAGCATGCAGGCCAGGTTCCACCACACGGCAGCCGGCTTCTTGCTGCGTAGTAGCCGTGTCGAGGAGCTGCTGGACGCGCTCTGTCATGCAGCGTCACTCGTCGCGCTCCAGGTGATGCAGTCTGTCTTCTGCCGCCTGGGCGGTGCACAGGTTCTCCAAAGGCGTGGCGTAGACGGGGCTGTCGGCTCCCAGCATGCTGGCAACGGCTGTGCCACGCTGCCGAACAGTGCCCATCCGTCCCGGCTTGCCAGCAGCCGGCGTGCTGCAGATGGTGTGGTCGATCTCATGCTGGTAGGCTTCATTGAGGTGCCTCATAGCCGCCAGCTTCTGGGCGATGTCGACGACCAAACGCGGAATGCCTCCAGCATTGCTCCGTCCACATTTTCCACCACGGGTGCGGACAAACCCCGCACTGCCGCCTGCAGCGGGTCGTGGGCGGCCCCGTCGGAGGCTCCGTCGTGGCTAATGACCAACACCTCTGTGATGGTGCTGGTGCTAGCGTCACTAGTCATAGAAGGGAGCGGGTTGTCGACGATCACCACATTGATGGGGAAGGCATCGGGGGATGCTACATCGAAGTCGACGAGCATCAGATCGGTGGAGCCGACGAACTCCAAGTTGAAGGCATGCTCATTGGTGATGTGGAGCTTGCCAAGGAGGTCGATGAGGCAGCTCTCGAAGTTGGTTGCGCCCGCGTCGGGCACGGGCTCGTCGGAGAGGCGGATCCTGCCAATGAGATTAGTGAGACAGCTTGCGGCGCAGGTGGCTTATGCGCCATGCAGCGCGTCGACGCAAATGCCATCAGGTGTGCCGGGTTGGCTGCGCTCGCCAGGAAGGAAGAGGGTTCCCGTCCAGATCGTGTCTCCGAACGACGGTGCACCTTTCCCCACGGTGGGCGCCAAATGTCGGGTATGTGTAGTGATATATGCTAGCGGGTGGCTAATCATGGAGAGGGACAAGAGTATGTTGCCGGGCTCGAGAACCGGGAGTGAGCAGGACCGCATACGCATGCGAATCTTACCTAGGTTCGGGGCTCTCCATGGAGATAACACCCCTAGTCCTACTCTGCGGGGTCTCCGCATGATGACTATAGTCAATAGAGTAGCTACAGGTTTGCTCCTTGAGCTGTTCGGCTAGAGGAGGAAGAAGGGCCAGGCTAGCTCTACTCCTCCCTCTATATGTGTGTGTGTGTGTGATCTCTAAGGTTCTGAACCCTTTGCATGGGGAAGTATGGGGGAAGCCCAAGGGTAGAATGGTAATCCGTCCGGGTGTTGGCTTCTCCGCCGGCTGCTGGGTCCTGCCGCTTGGTGGGTCCCACCGGCTGTTGTGTACTCGGCCGACAGGCCGAGCCCGCCGCTTGCGGGTCTTATTGGTTGCTTTTCATTGTAGCCTTGCTACTGATGATGGATGCTTTGTCGGGGGGAGCATGGCTACAGTCCCGCCGCCTGGCGGGCGATCACTGTAGCCACACCCCGTCTCTTCTGATTAATGGAGCACATACTTTGAGGGGAGGGTGGGCCGCCTGCTAGGAGCCGGCCAACCCTCGCCGCCGCCTTCTGGAGGTTTGCCGCCTTCTTGTGGCTCACGGACAGGTAGGGCCCATCGTCTGCAGGCCATTCCGACCGCCCATCGTGGGAGTGTAGCTCCCTAGGTCGTAGGTGATGTCACGGGCAGCGTGGCTATAGTACCCCACCTGGTGAGGGGCGTCCGCTTGGTGCGCCCGTACTATAGCAGCGCTCAACCCTGGATTTGGGGGTGGCAGTTCGCACTGTAGCCACACCCCGTCCCGTCGTAGTTATGTGGGTGCAAACTTGGAGGGCACGAGGGGCCTCCTGCCAGGAGTCGGCCCCCTCATGGCCGCCTTTTGATGTCTTGTCGTCTTCTAGCAGCGGGCCTACTAGACCAGCCAGCCCAAGAAGCCGACCGTTCTTCCAGGAGGTGTGAGGGGCGCAGCTAGCCCCGATGCCCTGAAATACCATAGGGGGCCGATGAGGCTACCCGTGGACATTTACTCCAACAAACACACTGACCCGCCTCCACAGATTGATAATGAAATTGTGGAGCCTATGGCCACTGAGGTTAACCCGACATCCAGTCAAGATCCGCCGAGCCCTAAGCCACCCCCTCCTGCCAAGTCAACAGACAAGAGCTCAACTGATGATACTGCAGAACAAGTTATAGTTACCGATCAGCTTTTAAAGTACCCGAGGTCTCTAGAGC
Source organism: Triticum dicoccoides (assembly GCF_002162155.2). NCBI lineage: Eukaryota > Viridiplantae > Streptophyta > Magnoliopsida > Poales > Poaceae > Triticum > Triticum dicoccoides. The sequence goes on along the minus strand of NC_041386.1, from coordinate 254,013,385 downwards.
ACTGACCAAGCAATCCACTAAGGAAGAGGCACCCTCACTGGAAAGGGACAAGACCAAACTAGATCTTGAGAGTTATTCTAACTTAAATGCAAGTGAATTGTACTCTGGCTATCTGAACCACCTTCATACGAGTCGTGACATGGAGGCTGGTCTAGTCAATATGATGCGCTAGAAGTATGAGGTATAAATGCATTTTCTTCCTTTATCAATTTCTGCATATGCATATATTTATCTAGCTCCCAAGTCTTAAGGATATGAAGAAAAGTTTTGAGTATGCTTAAGACTTTCATAAAAAATCTTCCAAAATGCAGCCCCGAAGGGCCAGCGCATCCTGCCTGGATGAGCCGGGTCTTCTGTATTTTGAACTAGAAAATTCCAAAATATAGCCCCCAAGGACCAACTTATATAAGCAAGATGAGTCGGGTCTTGGCTAGATGCACTTTTACGAGAACCTCACATAGCCCCCAAGAGTCGGTTCATCTGTCATCTTTATGATGAGATAAATCGAAATGGCCTACATTAGCCCTGAAGTGCCGAGTGCATTGCTTGCAATGTGGTCGGGACTTGAATAATTATTTTGTAATAAACTTTCGCAATGTTGAGTTGTACTCATGATTTTCAATCCTTGCTGCAGGAAGCTTTAAGCTTTAATGATTCGCAGCTAGGCGAGTTAAGGAAGAATATCAAACACCAAGAAGGTGAGACTCTCAAATCTGAGTCAAAATTGAAATTGACTTTAGAAGAGATTGAAAAGCTCAAGGCTAGCTTTGCCACTGAGAGAACCGCCTGGGAGACAGAAAAAGCAGCCTTGATGAAGCGTGCTGAAGACACCAAAAACCAGCTTAAGCCGGTTGCTGATGAACTAGCCGGCTTAAAGCAACACATCTTGCAAATGATAGCCACCATCTTTGGTAAGTGAAAAAACTTCTAACACGCCATGGCGACACAAAATAACTAACTACTGACTTTTCCTGATTTGTGTTAAGATTGTATGACAGGCGCTAGAAGCGCCAACCTTTATCAGAACATGTTGTTGAAGATGAAGGTTGCATACTCTTTGATAGAGCAATTATATGCAGAGGATGTGCGGACACTTGTATCCATATCCAATGGTAAAGAACCCCCAAAGCGTATCAAGGTTGTATTGGAACAACTTTCCACGGCGCCGGCTCAAGTAGATGAAATAAAGCGGTCAGCCGCCCGTGCCAGAGCTATTACTGCTTTGGGCCGGGAAAAGGCATGGCAATCGGATCTTGATCCTCTAGAAATGTCCGCCAGCTGTCTTGAGTTCAACGATGATGGATCTACCTTTGAAGAACCGGACTTCCACCGATGCGTTAGAGATGAGGCCTTTAGCTTGTCAACTTGTTCAGGAGCTGGATTTGTCCAAGTTCCAGCCGACTTACGACAACGACTGTATCAAGCCGTCGTCTCATGAAATTGTGGATTTAACTCCACCAAGGCGTAATCATTATTTCGCTCCTGAGCTTGACCATTCTGTAATTCTTAACGATGAAGCTATCTTTGAGGCCTTAACGGGCATCGACTGGACATCAGATGACCTTTAGATGGCCAACAATGAAGAGCCGGTGCAGGATGATCCGGAACCTTCAAGGCGTCAAGAAGTGAACTGACTGTGGTGACTATAAGCCGGACGGCTTTGAGGCCAGGTTACAGGAGTGCAGCTCCAAAAAACACTTGATTCAAAATCTTTTGGGCTCAACTTGAAGCCTTGTATTAGTGTAGCTTAAAACAATGGTCCACCATGTCTTGCCTTCGTGCATGTTTATCTGAACCTTTGATTTAGTAGTACTTCGTTGCATGGTTAATTGAATCAGTCTTATGAGTCGTGCCACGGCTCTTGCTTTTACCTAAAGTCTTGTATATTTTGCAAAAGACCGATCAAGAGTGTCAGGACCCCGACTCAATGCCACATCGATCTAGCATGTAACACTTCATATCACTTTGCGACCTCACGCACGGTATTCCCACGGGTGTCGCCTTACCTTTGCCCGGGACCGTTTGCGCCTTTTGGCACACGTATATGACAGTGTCGCTAGCATCCATATGATAAGGAGCCCGGGCTGACATGGCTAGTCGTAAACCCAAAGTGGCACAAACTTACAGGGACATGCATCCATGACCCAGCATCGAACGTGTCGGTCATCAGCGAGTGAATCCAGGCTGTAGCACTGGGCTAGCAGGACTCCGGTGGACCGGGCTGTAGCAGGCTAACAGGACTCCGGTATTCATCGCGTGACATTTCCCCGAAGGGACAGACACAGGAACGAAGAAGGACACATGCCGGCCAGCCTAAGTGTTCCGGAGCAGTAGCAAGCTACCATGGCTCGGTGGAAACACTAGGAGACATTTCCCGGTAAGAGAGGCTACTAAGGATAAACAACTAGATAGCCAGATCCCACACATACCAAGCATTTCAATAACATACACACAATATGCTCGATATGTGCAAATACAACATGGCATCACAACATGACTCTACGACTCAAGTAATTTATTCAATAGGCTCCGAGGAGCGAGATATTACAAACATGGGTCTTATGACCCAACAATCAGAGCATACAAGTCAAAGCACATGCGGAAGCTTAACATGTCTGAGTACAGACATCTATAAATGAAAAAGGCTGAGAAGCCTGACTATCTACCAATCCTGCCGAGGCACAAGATCGTAGCTGAGGTAACAAGCTAAACGTTGAAGTCCACGTGGAACTACTAGTGAGACCGAAGTCTCTCTGCAAAAACATAAAATAGGCAAACGTGAGTACAAATGTACCCAGCAAGACTTACATCAGAACTATCTACATATGCATCATTATCAACAAAGGGGATGGTGGGGTTTAACTGCAGCAAGCCAGCTTTGACTCGGTGGCTATCCTAAACTACGACTGCAAGCGACTCTTTTGAGGTGGCGCACACGAGTCCACATATTCACCATATCAATACACCACTATGGATCCGCTCCCGCCTCCCTACGAGAACGCCATCCATAGCACTCACGCTTATCTTGCGTATTTTAGAGTATCCACTTTCACTTGTCTATGAACTGATATAAGCAACCCAGAAGTCCTTTACCGCGGACACGGCTATTCGAATAGATGATATTAACCCTGCAGGGGTGTACTTCTTCACACACGCTCTCACCACTTACCGCCGTTTACACGACATGTACTCGGCAACCTTCAAGCGGAAGCCCAACGTGGGTGTCGGCCACGGCCTGCCTAAACACTCAAGTCTCTAGTCCAGGTTTATCGCCTATTCGGGTTCCATCCATGAGGAGATCCGGCCGGAGTTTCGCTCACAGCCCCAAACGATGTGAACAGGGTTCCGTGACACCAAACGGGCGCCCGGTTTACCCGGCCACGTGCCTACTGCATCACAGCCCACCCCTACGGTCAGCGCTGCGCACGGCCTCCAGCATACTACAAACACCAGAAACTACTTGCAACTCCTGGACAGAGGACAAGGGTGATTAAGAAGCCGAGAGGGTCCATTGGTTTCGGGCCCAATGCGTGGTAGTAGCTGAATCATGGATCACAAACACAGAACTCAGTTCCTGAGGACGGCTGCAATGAGACAACCCACCATGTACTCCTACATGGCCTCTCACCGCTACCTTTACCAAATCGTGTTCACACACTTAGCTCACACATAGTAGGACATGTTCACACACCTCTGATTCATCCCCGATGAATCAGACCCGACTCAACTCTAAGCAGTAGCAGGCATGACAAACAAGCATGAATGAGTAGGCACAACAGGGCTCAAACAACTCCTACTCATGCTAGTGGGTTTCATCTATTTACTGTGGAATGACAGGTCATGCAGAGGATAAAGGGGTTCAGCTACCGCAGCAAGTAACAGATGAATCGTTGTTGTCCTAATGTAGTAAAAGAGAGCAGGAGCGAGAGAGTGGGATTTTATCGGAATGAACAAGGGGGTTTTGCTTGCCTGGCACTTCTGAAGATAACATTGAGTCTTCATTAGTGTCAATGATCACATCATCGGTATCACGTCTATCGAGAGGGGACAAATACCGGCAACACAGAAGGGAACACAATCAATGCAATGCACAATATAATGCATGATCATGACATGGCAAAATGAATGTGTTTTGGGCTAATGCAACTAGCAACAGATTAAATGAAGTTGGTTTGAATACAAGATTCAAATTCAAACTCCATATGTGATTATTCAAATGCCATTTAATTGATTTGTGCTAAACAGCAGCTATAAGTTGTTCTAACATGCATGAAAATGGTACAGATGGATTCCTTGAATTTTTTTGATAATTTTTCATATATAAATTATTTAATTTGGAGCTACGGTTGAATTTCTATGATTTTTAGAAGTTTTTACAATTTCCTGGAATTTCCTGAATAATATAAATCCAGAAATGAATTATGGCGTCAGCACCACGTCACGGTGACGTCAGCAGGGTCAACTGGGCTGGCTCGGGTCAAACCTGACGTGTGGGGGCCACACGTCAGTGACACATGACCTAATCCCGGTCAAACCCAGCGCTGACTGGGGTTTGACCAGGGGTGGGGCCCACAGTCAGTGGCCTAGGGGGTTGGTTAGTGCGTCATTAGTGGCTAATGACAGCGCCACGTCACTGGCCACCGGAGTTCGGCCGGCGGCGACCCGAAACGCGGTGGAAGTTCACCGGGGTTGCGCTACAGGCGGCGGCTGGACGCGCGAAGGCCACCAGAAGGTAGCCCGTACACGGCCGCACCTAGCTGGCTGCACGAGGGGCCGCGGGGTGGCCGGAGACGACGGCGGCGAGCACTTCCGCGGTGGCCGGAGTTCGGGCGCGAATGGTGGCGAAGCTACGGCGCACTAGAGGAGTAAACGAGGAGGGCTACGTGCTCCTGGGGGTTCACCGAGCACGGTGACGTGCTCAGGCGGGGGCTGCGGTGGCCCTGGCCACGGCGGCGCCATGGCCGGCGGCGATGGGGTTTCGGTCTTGGTGGATAACCTAGCTACGGCGCGCGAACGACGAAACAGAGAGGGGGAAACGGACGGAGAGCTCACGTAGATCCTGTAGAGGTGGACGGCGAGCTTGAGGGAGGCCGGACGGGGACGAATTTGACGGCGGCGATCCGCGGTGGCCGAGGAGGGGAACGGTGAAGATGGCCCCATCCAGGGCTTCCGGCGCCTTCCGTCTTGGTGAGGAGGAAGAGGGAGGACCGGCGGAGCTTTGGGAGGCGTCGGGGAGGCGAGGCGGTGGTTGTGGCCGCGGTGAACGGCGTCGGTGGCGACGGGTCCGTTCGGGCGAGTGAGGGAGAGAGGAAGCAGAGGAGGGGGGAGAGTTCGGGAGAGTGAGGGAGTTCCAGGGGGGTG
>NC_041386.1:253994515-254007787 GCF_002162155.2 Triticum dicoccoides | reverse complement strand
ACGGGTCCGTTCGGGCGAGTGAGGGAGAGAGGAAGCAAAGGAGGGGGGGGAGAGTTCGGGAGAGTGAGGGAGTTCCAGGGGGGTGGCGTGGCACGCATGGAGGCGTCCGGGGTGTCGAGGTGGAGCGGCAAGCAGGAGGTGGCCGGGGCGTGCGCCGGCGTGCGTCGGCCACGCGCCTGTGCCTACTGGCGCGAGGAGGAAGGCGACAGGGGGGGGGGAGTGGAGATGGGCTGGGCCGTGCTGCTGGGCCAGGTGGGCTACCAGGTGAGCGCCAGGTAGTCCTTCTCTCTCTTTCTATTTCTGTTTTTATTTATCTATTTTGTTCTGTGTTGTTTTAGTTTAGTAAAATACTAAACCATTTTATAAAATCCTGAAAATAGTTATGTGGCTAGAGTTAAAATATACCAAACCACATAAAATGTTCCAGTAATTATTGGACATATATTATTTATATATCAAATATATAACCAATGCAAATAGCTATTTATTTAATTCAAAGGCCCAAAATAATTAACTCTGAGATACCAAAAATATTGTTTTGAGTTTTACCTCTTTGCAATATTTTCAGAGACTAAGAGGAACATTTTCTTGGACTTCTTTGAGGAGATTTTAATGTTGATCATTTTTAGAAGGTTTCTGAGGCTTTGAAAATTCCTCAATTCAAATTTCATTTGAATTAAAACATGATGCTCACATGAGATCTAGCCTAGTGCATAACAGGACCAGGGATGTGACAAAGAGATACGCTAGCGACTTAAAAAGTCCAAAAACACAGGGCAGATGACAACCCAAAAGACTTGTAGCATTATATGGCTACTGAAAAAAAATCATAAACACAGTTGTTCAAGCCAAAACATACTGGCGACTTCAAGTCAAAAGCCAGGGCGGGTGACAACCTTAAATACTTAAACATAAGAAACATAGTCCAGAGCCTCATGACCCGGATACTTAGAATTTGCAAAAAAGTAAAGAAACCTTTAGAGCATAAAAACATCAAAATAGAAAATATGCTCATCTCAGATATTGGTAAGCTAGATTTCAAAATTCAAACAAAAAAGGTTCGCTCACAGGCCTCATGTTTGCTTTCGAGGCCGCATAGTGGTGTTATCCTGTAAGCCGACTTCCCATGACATAAATCCGTCGTTTTAATCTTTAACAAGTTCAAGGTCTTAAAAAGATTGGCTGTTAAGAGTACGACGGGCCATATAGCGGAATAGCACTAAACATATAGGCGAGTTTATCCTAGCTCACTGTAAGCCGGCTCTCTCATGACACAAAACTGCCATTTTAACCTTAACAAGTTCAGGGCCTTTAAAAATATTGACTTGTCAAGAGTTTGGCGGGTCACCTGGCGGTGTAGCAAGTTGCAAACAGGCAGGTGTAACCCATAATGTGGCGTCTCATGCTGGTCAAGAGGGTATGAAAGCTAAAACCGGTGGGTTGGAAGCCCCCAAGTGACCTTATGACCAATTATTAAAGACTCAGATACACAAAAATGAAACAACAGAGGCCTTGAATTTTTTAGGGATGCTGGCTTTATTATATTGATCATAAAAAGATATATACAACAACAAAAGTATGTACAATGATAAGATCTATTGGCTCAAGTGTAGTAAGGCCGAAGATGAGCAATGTTGCAGGTCAGCGGGTGTCCTCTTCCGACTTGCAGGAATCCTTGTGCTCTCGCACATCAATGAGGTAATAAGACCCATTAATGAGATTATTTCTGACCACAAAGGGCCCTTCCCAAGGAGGGGAAATCTTATGCATCCCTGTCTGCTCTTGAATCAAACGGAGCACTAAGTTGCCCTCTTGAAAGGTCCAGCTTCGAACTCTATGGCTGCGATAGCAATGTAGATCTTGCTGATATATCGCTGAACGAGCCGCCGCAAGGTCACACTCTTCATCCAAAACAGCAAGTGCATTCTAACGAGCCGTCTCATTATCAGCTTCAACATAAGCCACCACTCTAGGCGAGTCATGAAGGATATCACTTGGGAGAACCGCCTCTGCACCATAGACCATGAAGAAAGGCGTATAGCATGTTGACCTATTAGGGGTGGTATTGATACTCCAAAGCACAGAAGTTAGCTCCTCAACCAAACAACCCGACATTTGCTCCAAAGGAACCATAAGCCGGGGCTTGATGCCTCTCAAAATTTCTTGGTTAGCCCTTTCTACTTGACCATTAGACTGTGGATGAGCTACAGAAGAAACATTAAGACGGATATGCTCTCTTTGAGAAAACTCCTTCATATCACCCTTAGAAAGATTAGTGCCATTATCATTAATGATACTGTGAGGATAACCAAAATGGAAGATTGGCTTCTTAACAAACTGAACTGCAGTCTCCGCATCAGACTTGCTGACTGGCTTTGCCTAAATCCACATAGTAAACTTGTCAACCGCCACCAAAAGGTGGGTCTTTTATCTATAGACCTCTTAAATGGTCCAACCATATCAAGCCCCCACACTGCAAATGGCCAAGTTATTGGGATCATCTGTCCTTTGCGTCAGCATTAGCCGTCAACCAATAAAACCCATGACGAAGAGCTTTAGCCACTAAAGATTTAGAGCAGGCATGATGACCACAATCGCCTTCATGAATTTCTTGCAAAACTTCACGACCCTCCTTAGGAGAAACACAATGTTGGAACACACCTATCATACTGCATTTGTGTAACTCGCCATTGATGATAGTCATGGATTTAGACCTCCTAGTTATTTGCCTTGCCAAAGTTTCATCCTAAGGTAACTCGCCCCGGGTCATATAAGCTAGATAACACAAGGTCCAATCAGGAATAACATGAACAGCCGTCACCAACTGCGCCTCTGGGTCAGGGACACCAAGGTCTTCTTCAGATGGTAACTTGACCGAAGGATTGTGTAATACGTCGAGAAACACATTAGGAGGAATGATACGTCTCCAACGTATCTATAATTTTTCATCGTTCCATGCTATTATATTATCATTCTTGGATGTTTTACAATCATTTTATAATCATTTTCTATCATTTTTTGGGACTAACCTATTGACATAGTGCCAAGTGCCAGTTGTTGTGTTTGCTTGTTTTTTACATCGCAGAAAATCAATATCAAATAAAGTCCAGATGCAGCGAAACTTTTTGTGGATTTTTTTGGACCAAAAGACACCTGATGTGCTGGAGAAGCACCTAGGGGGGTGCCCCGAGGGGGTCACTGCCCACCAAGGCGCGCCTGGGCCCCTAGGTGTGCCTAGGTGAGTTGTGCCCACCTCGGTGGCCTCCCGCACCGCCTCTTTGCTCTATAAATACCCCAATATTCCAGAAACCCTAGGGGGGTTAACGAAAATCAATTCCGGCCGCCGCAAGTTCCAGAACCACCAGATCCAATCTAGACACCATCATGGAGGGTTCATCACCCTCATTGGTGCATCTCCGATGATGCGTAAGTAGTTCATTGTAGACCTACGGGTCCGTAGTAAATAGCTAGATGGCTTCCTCTCTCTCTCTCTCTATCTCTCTCTCTCTCTTTTGATTCTCAATACAATGGTCTCTTGGAGATCTATTTGATGTAACTCTTTTTGCGGTGTGTTTGTTGGGATCCGGTGAACTTTGAGTTTATAATCAGATCTATGTTTTTATCCATGAAAGTTATTTAACTCTTTTGATCTCTTATATGCATGATTACTTATAGCCTCGTATTTCTTCTTCGAATCTTTGGTTTAGTTAGGCCAACTAGATCCATTTTTCTTGCCATGGGAGGAGGTGATTTGTGATGGATTCGATCTTACGGTGCTTGATCCCAGTGACACAAGGGGAACCGACACATATGTATCGTTGCTACTAAGGATAACAAGATGGGGGTCTATTTCAACATAAATAGATCTTGTCTACATCATGTCGTCGTTCTTATTGTATTACTCTGTTTCTCCATGAACTTAATACACTAGATTCATCCTGGATAGCGGTCGATATGTGGAGTAATAGTAGTAGATGCAGGCACGAGTCAGTCTAGTAACTTGGACGTGATGCCTATATAATGATTCTTGGATATCGTAATGATTATTTGAAGTTCTATCAATTGCCTAATAGTAATTTGTTTACCCACCGTATGCTATTTTCTCGAGAGAAGCCACTAGTGAAATCTACGGCCCCGGGTCTCTTCTTTATTATATTTGCCTTCGCGATCTATTTTTATTTGCTTTTATTTTTAGATCTATTAAACCAAAAATACAAAAAATACCTTGCTGCAATTTATTATTATTTATTTTATCTCGTGTTCCCGCGAGATCTATCTATTTACCCAATCTACTACAATTTTACCTATCTTTTTAACCGTGAGGGTTTGACAACCCCTCTCTTACGTAGGGTTGCAAGTATTTGTTCTTTGTGTGCAGGAGTTGTTTATGTGGTGTTGCGTGGTTCTCCTACTGGTTCGATAACCTTGGTCTCATCACTGAGGCAAATACTTACCGTAGCTGTGCTGCATCATCCCTTCCTCTTTGGGGAAATACCGATGTAGTTCAAGCCGCATCAAAAGGAATTTCTGGCGCCGTAACCAGGGAGGATTCGTCTCCCGTCTACTTGTGAATTTCTGGCACCGTTGCAGGGGATACATCACCAACATCTACCAGGTTCCTAATCACAAATCTCATGTTCTTGCAATTTACATTATTTGCCATTTGCCTCTCATTTTCCTCTCCCCTACTTCATAGAAAATTTCCGTTTTATTTGCCTTCTTTCCGTTTGCCTTTTTCGTGTGAGATCTCTTGTTTGCTTGTGTTACCATGTGTCTTCTATTTTCTTGCATCTTCGCTTGCTAAAAATCTATTGATATGGATCCTCATCCACTTGCTAATCTTTTTAATCGATCCAATTATGATGAACCAATTGCTAGTGAATTGAGTTCACTAGATTATCTTTATGAAGTTTTGCTTGAGATACGTGAATCTGAAAAATGTGACGAAGTGCTAAAAGAAGGAATTTATAAAGTGATTCATGATAGCTCCTTGGATGAAAAGCATGATTGCAATACTGTTATTATAAATTCTATTAATGTCAATTGTGCTAATAATATGCAAAACCCCAAGCTTGGGGATGCTAATATTGCTATTTCACCTACTTATTGCAATGATCATGATTGGGGGTGATAATGATTCTTATGATCTTGATAGTTTATTTAAGCCTCATGATGAATATGTTTGCAATAATATTGAATGTGGGTTCGGAAGAGTATCAAATCTAGGTAAAAATAATCCCACATACCTGGAGAGTGTTCAATCTTATGAAATTTTTGATAAAAGTGGGTTTGGAAAGGTCTTGAATTTATTTGATGATAATCCCACTATTTTGGAAGAGTGTCAACTTTGCATGCATATGGATCTTGAAGATTTTTTTCTTTGATGATAGCTATATTGTTGAATTTGATTATGATCTTGTATGTAATTATTATGATAGAGGGAAATATGGTTGTAGAAATTTCCATGTTATTAAATTACCTCTCGTTATGTTGAGATTGTCAATGTTTTATTCCTCTTCTTTGCATATGTTAGATGTTTCTTGTCTTGATAATTTGTTTGCTTATAAAATTCCTATGTACAGAAAGTATGTTAGACTTAAATGTGTTTATCATATGTTTCATGATGCTCTCTTTGTGTTTAAATTATTATCTTTTGTGTGAGCATCGTTGAAATCTTATGCCTGGCTAGGGGTGTAAAACAATAGCGCTTGTTGGGAGGCAACCCAATGAATAAAATTTATTTTGTCTTTTTCTTTCTGCTCTTGAGTGTTTGCAAAGTTATGCATCTGTTATGATTGTGTTTTTTGTGTTTTAATTAGTGCTTGTGCCAAGCAAAGCCTTTGGGATCATGTTGGGTGATAGTTAATTTGATCTTGCTGAAAAACAGAAACTTCTGCGCCCAAGAAAATAATTTTCATTTCTAACAGGATCTTGATAAAATACTGATGCTTTTTGCAGAAGATAACTGTAAAAATTTCTCATGGTGTCCTAATTTTCAGAATTTTTGGAGTAACAGAAGTATTCGAAATATCCAGATTGCTACAGACTGTTCTGTTTTTGACAGATTCTGTTTTCTTTGCGTTGTATGCTTGTTTTTGATGATCCTATGGTTTTCTTTGAGGAGTTTTTGCCATAGAAAAGTTGGAATACAGTAGATATAATGGAAAAATAAAATATGAATGGGTTTGCAACAGTACTTATAGTAGTGATTTCCTTTAATATACTAACGGATCTCACGAAGGTTTTGTTGAATTTTGTGTGATTGAAGTTTTCAAGTTTTGGGTGATATTACGATGGATGAAGGAATAATGAGTAAGAAGTACCTAAGCTTGGGGATGCCCATGGCACCCCAAGATAATATTCAAGAAGTATCAAGCAACTAAGCTTGGGGATGCCCAGAGTGGCGTCCCCTCTTTCTTGTAACGATCATCGGTATTTTACTTGGAGCTATATTTTTATTCGTCACATATTATGAGTTTTGCTTGGAGCGTCTTATATGATATGAGTCTTTGCTTGTTTTGTTTTGTATTTTTAGTCATGAATCCTTGCTGGACACACCTATTTGAGAGATCCAAAATTATGCTATTACTTGTTAGAATTGCTCTCTATGCTTCACTTAAATCTTTTTGAGCTATGGAATTGCTCTAGTGCTTCACTTATATCTTTTTGAGCACAGTGTGCTTTAGTATTTTTGAGATATGCTATCATGCTTCACTTAGATTTATTTTAGAGTTAGTAAAATATTTAAGAAATTCTCTCTAGCTTCACTTAAATTATTTTGAGAGAAAGAAAATATGATGCTCATGTTCTTCACTTGTATTTGTTTGAGCTTATTAAAAGCAACATGTGAAATTAGTCCCAAAGTGATAGATATCCAAGGAGGATATAATAAAAACTTTCACGAAGATCATTGGACAAAATAAACTTGATTCTTTGTAATAGTTTTGAGATATGATGATATGATATGTGAGTCATGTTGATGAGTAATTATGCTTTAGTAAGAATATTGGTGTTAAGGTTTGTGATTCCCTATGCAAGCACAAAAGTCAGTAGTTATGCAATGAAATTACATCCTACTTGTGGTGCATTATTCGGTGTTAGTTATGCTTAATGCTCGCTTATGAGATTTTTCGTTTCTTGGTTGGATGCTTCTCAATCTTTTGCTAGCCTTCATTTGCACCAAGTATGATCACTACTTGTGCATCCAAAATCCTTTAAACTAGTTTTTGACACATGAGTCCACTATACCTACCTATATGCGGTATTCTTTTGCCATTCTAAGCAAATTTGTATGTGCCATCTCTAATTTTCAAAATAAATTTCTATTTTGTGTGCTCGTACTGCTCATGAAATGGTAGGGGGTGGCTGATATATTTCCATGCTAGATGTGTTATTCTCAAGATGAGTGTTTATTCACTTGTCATTGCATGAGAGTACGGCAAAGGTATAAGGGATGCCCAATCCCAAAATGAAAAATTAATTTACTTTATGTTGTCAAATAATAAATTCCTTGGAAAGTGTTGGTATGGAAGGAACTCGTGGATACGGTTAGCCATGGAAAGTGAAAGCATGGTGGAAAAGGAATAAACTTTATTTTTTGTTTGGGAACCGCCTATGATGTATCTAGCATGGAAAGTATTGGGAACTACTCGATCGGTTTCATTGATAGGAAAAGCATGCCACCCAAAATGTTTTATCTCTATCTTTTTCGCTTTGAGCTCTGGCACCTCTACAAATCCCTACTTCCCTCCGCGAAGGGCCTTTCTATTTACTTTATGCAATTTTTATTTTTACTTGAGTCTCCATCTCCTCTTGTAAAGCACCAACTAAGGGGCACTATGATCGAACTTGAGCATTGGGTGTAGCTAATATGCGAGTGTGTTTCATGAATGGATCAATGATTGAGCATAATGGGCTACGAATAACTTGCTTTAGCATTGATATTTTGAAAGACATGGTTGTTTGTTGATATGCTTGAGTATTAAAGTCCTCATGTCAAAACTTGCTTTAGCTTTGAACCATATAAAAGTCCAATTGTCCATGCTATAAAAGAAAAGAATACGTGATGAACATGTTACGCAACATTCCACATCAAAAATTCTATTTTTATCATTTACCTACTCGAGGACGAGCAAGAATTAAGCTTGGGGATGCTGATACGTCTCCAATGTATCTATATTTTTATTGTTCCATGCTGTTATATTGTCATTCTTGGATGTTTTACAATCATTTTATATCATTTTTTGGGACTAACCTATTGACATAGTGCCAAGTTCCCATTGTTGTTTTTTGCTTGTTTTTTACATCGCAGAAAATCGATATCAAACGGAGTCCAAATGCAGCGAAACTTTTTGTGGATTGTTTTTGGACCAGAAGACACCTAATGGGCCGGAGAAGCACCTGGGGGGTGCCCCAAGGGGGGCACAACCCACCAGGGCCCGCCTGGGCCCCCAAGCGTGCCCAGGTGGGTTGTGCCCACCTTGGTGGCCTCCCGCACCACCTCTTTGCTCTATAAATACCCCAATATTCCAGAAACCCTAGGGGGCGACAAAAATCAATTCCAGATGCTGCAAGTTCCAGAACCACCAGATCCAATCTAGACACCATCATGGAGAGGTTCATCATCCTCATTGGTGCATCTCCGATGATGCATGAGTAGTTCATTGTAGACATACGGGTCTGTAGTTAGTAGCTAGATGGCTAACTCTCTCTCTCTCTCCCTCTTTTGATTCTCGATAAAATGGTTTCTTGGAGATCTATTTGATGTAACTCTTCTTGTGGTGTGTTTGTTCGGATCCGATGAACTTTGAGTTTATGATCAGATCTATGTTTTTATCCATGAAAGTTATTTGAGTCTTTTGATCTCTTATATGCATGATTACTTATAGCCTCGTATTTCTTCTTCGAATCTTTGGTTTAGTTAGGCCAACTAGATTGATTTTTCTTGCCATGGGAAGAGGTGCTTTGTGATGGGTTCGATCTTACGCTGCTTGATCCTAGTGACAGAAGGGGAACCGACATGTATGTATCATTGCTATTAAGGATAACAAGATGGGGTCTATTTCTACATAAATAGATCTTGTCTACACCATGTTCATCATTCTTATTGCATTACTCCGTTTCTCCATGAACTTAATACACTAGATGCATGCTGGATAGCGGTCGATGTGTGGAGTAATAGTAGTAGATGCAGGCAGGAGTCGATCTACTAATCTTGGACGTGATGCCTATATAATGATCATTGCCTGGATATCGCCGTGATTATTTGAAGTTCTATCAATTTCCCAACAGTAATTTGTTTACCCATCGTATGCTATTTTCTCGAGAGAAGCCACTAGTGAAATCTACAGCCCCCGGGTCTCTTCTTTATTATATTTTCCTTCGTGATCTATTTTTATTTGTTTTTATTTTCAGATCTATTAAACCAAAAATACAAAAAATACCTTGCTGCAATTTATTATTATTTATTTTATCTCACGTTCCTATGAGATGTATTTATCCAATCTACTACAATTTTACCTATCTTTTTACCCACAGGGGACTGACAACCCCTCTCTTACGTCAGGTTGCAAGTATTTGTTCTTTGTGTGCATGATCTGTTTACATGGTGTTGCGTGGTTCTTGTACTGGTTCGGCAACCTTGGTCTCATCACTGAGGGAAATACCTACCGTAGCTATACTGCACCATCCCTTCCTCTTTAGGGAAATACCGACGTAGTTCAAGCCGCATCAAGGCACTGGCTTATGTTGAGACCCAAGTCGGCATAAGGCATCAGCCGCCGCATTCTTCCGTCGGTCAAGGTCATCCACCCGATAACCCTTAAAATGACCAGCAATATTGTCAACTGCCCGACGATAAGCCGCCATGAGCGGGTCTTTAGAGTCCCACTTGACAGAGACTTGCTAAGCCACAAGATCTGAGTCACCCAGACACCTGACCCAGCTTAAATTCATCTCTTTGGCCATACGAAGGCCATGGAGTAAAGCTTCATACTCAGCTGCATTATTAGTACAAGGAAACTTTGGCCTTAACATAACAAAATTTGTCACCTCATGAGGAAGTCAAAATAACACCAGCCCCCGAGCCCTCTAATTGCATGGACCCATCAAAGTGGATTGTCCAATATGTGTTGTCAGGCCTCTCCTCGGGCGTCTGTAACTCAATCTAGTCATTTATGAAATCCACCAAAGCCTAAGATTCGATGGTTGTCCTTGGCACATACTTCAAATCATGAGTGCAACACCCCGGATGTAACTTGCCATATTTGTACTCCGACTCTTGCCATTTCGGCTTTAAGTTATGAGATTCCCTTCGTGGTTGGGTTTTGTCTTTTTTTTTGCATTTTGTTCATGTCATGCATCTCATATCTTGTCATCATGCGCATCGCATTTGCATACGTGTTCGTCTCATGCATCCAAGCATTTACCCCGTTGTCCGTTTTGCATTCCGACACTCCTACATCCTTCGGCGCCCCCTTTTGTCTCTTTTTGTGTGCGGGTGTTAAACGTTCTCGGAATGGACCGAGATTTGCCAAATGGCCTTGGTACACCACCGGTAGACCGCCTGTCAAATTTCGCGTCATTTGGAGTCTGTTTGATACTCCAACAGTTAACCGAGGAACCGCAAAGGCCTCGTGTGTGTTGCAGCCCAACACCCCTCCAAAACGGCCCAATAACCCTTCCAAAGCTCCCCCATCTCCTCCGTCGTCGGATCACGTCGCGTGGGCGAAAACTACACCCCATTTGGACACTCCAAACTCCTCCTACCTATAAATATGAGCTCTCCCCGTCCAAATCCGGGTCCAAACCCTAGCCAAACCTCCCCCGCCACCACCAGACGCGTCCGCGACGGCCAGACACGTCCGCCGCCGTCACCCGACGAATCCCGTGTCGACACGTGGCGAACACCGCGCCCACATCGCCGCCGCCCGGGGCCCAGATCTGGCCCGCCCCGGGGCCGAACCGGGCCTCGCCGGGCCCGTGCGTTGCCGCCCGCTCCCACGGCTCCTCCGCCGGTCGCCGTCCGGCGCCTCCGCGCGCGCCGCGCCTTGCCCGCCGCTTTCTCGCCGCCGGCGAGCAGCTCCGCTGCCGCCTCTTCCTCCCTGTAGCTCCGGCGCACCCCGGCCTCGACGCTCCAGCTGCCTTCGTCTTCTCCGGCCACCGCGGCGCGAACTCTGGCGAACCCCGTTTCCCGTGCGAAGAATCCCTAGATCTGGAGGTCTACTCCCCCTCTTTTTCCCTAAGTCTTTTCCCTATTAAGTTTTCAGCCCCTATTCATCATGCCTTAACTTGTTGCATAATACTCCGTTTCACGTGCACGATATATCAGAAAAATGTTCAGCATGATATGCTCTTCATTTTGTTCCATTGTGACATTCTTGTTTGAGTCCATCTTGATGCCCAAATCATGGACGCAAGAGTGCTATAAATTGTTAGGTGCTGATTCTTATCAGAGTATGAGGATTTGTCATTTTTGCTACATTTGTTGTGTGCTGCATATGGGCATGAGCTCTACATGTATTTTGGTCTATGCCATGCCATCTTTACAGGGGTGTATGCCATGTATTTTTGTGATCTTTGTGGTGACTAGCACAAGCCTGCAAAGTAGCCTTCGTGATATTGTTGATTTCAGGGACTTAGGATTTTGCTAAGTCCTTGCTCTGCTGTTATTTTTATGCCATGTATTCATGTTGCTACAGTGAGATCCATGCTTCTTTTGAGTATCTTCAGTAAGGATGTTTTGGACATATGGTTATGCTCTATCCATCCATGCCCCTGTTTGCAATTATGGAGTGCCCTAGCATGTCTTAATCTTGCTTTAATTTTGCTATAAAATGTTCCTGGCAGATTGTATACATGTCAATCAATTTTGCCCAGGTTGTTGTAGTTGATCCGTGCATGCTATGAAATTACTCTTGCCATGGTTAGCTTCATGAACATGTCATCTTGCTGTAGGTATGCTTAGTGTGTCATGCAATGCCTTGTCGTGAGTGATTTGAGCTTTCAAACATGCCTTCATAATTCTGTTGATGTCGTGCTCTGTTTCCTGCTAAGTCTGAATCTGTTAACGAAACTTTCTATGTTTACATGGGTGCCATAAAATCTTCTGTGTCTTTTTGGCTCATGGTCATTAAGGGACTTTTGTTCTATGATTTGAGTAGATTCATGCCATGCCTTTGTTTGCAATGATATGTTCATGTAGCATGTTGTTTGCTTGCTCTAAACATTGCTTCCTGATGTTATTCCTGGCATGTTAGTATTTTCACCAAGTCTGTGAAGCTGATATCTTTTGCACTTTTGCCATGCTTGTTTGAACCTGCTCTTGTGTGATTTAGCCGTAGCTTAGTGTTCATCTTTTGAGTAGATCACTGCCATGTGCTTTGTTTCTATGTTGGAGTGCAGTAGCTTAGTTTCTTCTTGCATTCTAGATGTCATCATGCTGTTAATCGCAGAATTGTGCCATTCTTGTTTTGCTTGCCATTTGCAAACCGTGCATCCGATTCCGGAGATCTTTATATCGATTTCAATCGAAATCATCTCATCTTTCTAGCGGCACACTTGGTTTGACAAGTTGAGGCCTGGTTCAATCTTTCCTTCCCGAAGCACGCATATGCATTGCATATCACATCTCACATATCATGCCATGTCTTGCATCATGTTGCTTGCGCATTGCACCGTGATTGATTGTTGGTCCTTTGCTTGTGTTCTTGCTTTGGGTAGAGCCGGGATACGAGTACATGATCGAGGAACCAGTTGAGTACGCTAACGAGGATCAAGCTTTCATGAACTCTAAGAATTTTGCAGGCAAGATGACCATACCCTCAAAATCACTTCTATCTTTGCTTGCTAGTTGTTCGCTCTATTGCTATGTTGCGATACCTACCACTTGCTATGACATGCCTCCCATATTGCCATGTAAATCTTCTAACCCACCTTTCCTAGCAAACCGTTGTTTGGCTATGTTACCGCTTTGCTCATCCCCTCTTATAGCGTTGTTAGTTGTAGGTGGAGATGAAGTTTTGTTCCATGCTGGAACATGGATATTGTTGGGATAACATTGTTATATCTTGTTTACTTTAATGCACCTATATACTTGGTAAAGGGTTGAAGGCTCGGCCTTATGCCTGGTGTTTTGTTCCACTCTTGCCGCCCTAGTTTCCGTCATACCGGTGTTATGTTCCTTGATTTTGCGTTCCTTACGCGGTTGGGCGTTATGGGAACCCCTTGACAGTTCGCTTTGAATAAAACTCCTCCAGCAAGGCCCAACCTTGG
>NC_041386.1:253944224-253994214 GCF_002162155.2 Triticum dicoccoides | reverse complement strand
AGGCCAGTGCTCCTCTGAGTGTTGGTCCGAACCGAGCTGCCTGCGGGGCCACCTCAAGGAAACTTGAGGGTTGGTTTTACTCGTAGCTAGTCTCATCCGGTGTTGCCCTGAGAATGAGATACGTGCGACTCCTATCGGGATTTGTAGGCACATCAGGTGGCTTTGCTGGTCTTGTTTTGCCTTTGTCGAAATGTCTTGTAACCGGGATTCCAAGACTGATCGGGTCTTCCCGGGAGAAGGAATATCCTTCGTTGACCGTGAGAGCTTGTGATGGGCTAAGTTGGGACACCCCTGCAGGGTTTTGAACTTTCGAAAGCCGTGCCCATGGTTATGGGCAGATGGGAATTTGTTAATGTCCGGTTGTAGAGAACTTGACAATTAATCTAATTAAAATGAATCAACCGCGTGTGTAGCCGTGATGGTCTCTTTTCGGAAGAGTCTGGGAAGAGAACACGGTCTTGTGTTATGCTTGAATGTAAGTAGCTTCAGGATCACTTCTTGATCACTATTAGCTTCTCGACTGTGCTTTGCTTCTCTTCTCGCTCTCTTTGTGTAAGTTAGCCACCATATATGCTAGTGCTTGTTGCAGCTCCACCTCACTACCCTTTTCCTACCTTAAGCTTAAATAGTCTTGATCGCGAGGGTGTGAGATTGCTGAGTCCCCGTGACTCACAGATACTTCCAAACAGATGCAGGTGCCGATGATGCCAGTGCAGGGGACGCTACCGAACTCAAGTGGGAGTTCGACGAGGATTCGGGCCGTTACTATGTTTCTTTTCCGGATGATCAGTAGAGGAGCCCAGTTGGGGTGATAGGGGATCTAGCATTTGGGGTTGTCTTTCTTTATTTTGGTTCGTAGTCGGACCTTGATTGTATTCTAGATGATGTATGATATATTTGTTGGGGAACGTAGTAATTTCAAAAAATTTCCTACGCACACGCAAGATCATGATGATGCATAGCAACGAGAGGGGAGAGTGTTGTCTACGTACCCTCGTAGACCGGCAACGAAAACGTTGACACAATGTAGAGGAAGTAGTCGTACATCTTCCCGATCCGACCGATTCAAGTACCGAACGTACGACACCTCCGAGTTCTGCACACGTTCAACTCGGTGACGTCCCTCGAGCGCCGATCCAGCAAAACTTTGAGGGAGAGTTTCGTCAGCACGACGGCATGATGACAGTGATGATGTTCTACCGATGCAGGGCTTCGCCTAAGCACCGCTACGATATGACCGAGGTGGAATATGGTGGAAGGGGGCACCGCACACGGCTAAGGAACGATCACGAGGATCAACTTGTGTGTCATGGGGTGCCCCCTTGCCTCAGTATATAAAGGAGGGAGAGGGGGAGGTGCGGCCGGCCCTATGGGTGCGCCTGGAGGAGTCCTACTCCAACCGGGAGTAGGACTCCCCCCTCTTGCCTTGTTGGAAAAGGAAGGAGGAAGGGAGAAAGAGGAAAGGGGGGCGCCCCCCCCCTTCCTTGTCCTATTCAGACTAGGGAGGAGGGGGCGCAGGGCCTGCCCTGGCCGGCCCTCCTCTTCTCCCTTATGGCCCATGTAGGCCCAATAACCCCCGGGGGGGTTCCGGTAACCCCCCGGTACTCCGGTAAAATCCCGATTTCACCCAGAACGTTTCCGATATCCAAATATAGGCTTCCAATATATCAATCTTTATGTCTCGACCATTTCGAGACTCCTCTTCATGTCCGTGATCACATCCGGGACTCCGAACAACCTTTGGTACATCAAAACACAAAAACCCTAATTACGATCGTCATCGAACTTTAAGCGTGCGGACCCTACGGGTTCGAGAACTATGTAGACATGACCGAGACACGTCTCCGGTCAATAACCAATAGCGGAACCTGGATGCTCATATTGTCTCCTACATATTCTACGAAGATCTTTATCGGTCAGACCGCGTAACAACATACGTTGTTCCCTTTGTCATCGGTATGTTACTTACCCGAGATTCGATCGTCGGTATCTCAATACCTAGTTCAATCTCGTTACCGGCAAGTCTCTTTACTCGTTCCATAATACATCATCTCGCAACTAACTCATTAGTTGCAATGCTTGAAAGGCTTTAGGTGATGTGCATTACCGAGAGGGCCCAGAGATACCTCTCCGACAATCGGAGTGACAAATCCTAATCTCGAAATACGCCAACCCAACAAGTACCTTCGGAGACACCTGTAGAGCACCTTTATAATCACCCAGTTACGTTGTGACGTTTGGTGGCACACAAAGTGTTCCTCTGGTAAACGGGAGTTGCATAATCTCATAGTCGTAGGAACATGTATAAGTCATGAAGAAAGCAATAGCAACAAACTAAACGATCAAGTGCTATGCTAACGGAATGGGTCAAGTCAATCACATCATTCTCCTAATGATGTGATCTCATTAATCAAATGACAACTCATGTCTATGGTTAGGAAACATAACCATCTTTAATCAACGAACTAGTCAAGTAGAGGCATACTAGTGACACTCTGTTTATCTATGTATTCACACATGTATTATGTTTCCGGCTAATGCAATTCTAGCATGAATAATAAACATTTATCATGATATAAGGAAATATATAATAACTTTATTATTGCCTCTAGGGCATATTTCCTTCAGTCTCCCACTTGCACTAGAGTCAATAATCTAGTTCACATCGCCATGTGATTTAACATCAATAGTTCACATCACCATGTGATTAACACCCATAGTTCACATCGACATGTGACCAACACCCAAAGGGTTTACTAGAGTCAATAATCTAGTTCACATCGCTATGTGATTAACACCCAAAGAGTAGTGAGGTGTGATCATGTTTTGCTTGTGAGAGAATTTTAGTCAACGGGTCTGCCACATTCGGATCCGTAAGTATTTTGCAAATTTCTATGTCAACAATGCTCTGCACAGAGCTACTCTAGCTAATTGCTCCCACTTTCAATATGTATCCAGATTAAGATTTAGAGTCATCTGGATCAGTGCCAAAATTTGCATCAATGTAACCCTTTACGACGAACCTTTTGTCACTTCCATAATCGAGAAACATATCCTTATTCCACTAAGGATAATTTTGACCAATGTCCAGTGATCTACTCCTAGATCACTATTGTACTCCTTTGCCAAACTCAGGACAGGGTATACAATAGGTCTGGTACATAGCATGGCATACTTTATAGAACCTATGGCCAAGGCATAGGGATGACTTTCATTCTCTTTCTATTTTCTGCCTTGGTCGGGCTTTGAGTCTTACTCAATTTCACACCTTGTAACACAGGCAAGAATTCTTTCTTTGACTGTTCCATTTTGAACTACTTCAAAATTTTGTCAAGGTATGTACTCGTTGAAAAAACTTATCAAGCGTTTTGACCTATCTCTATAGATCTTGATGCTCAATATGTAAGCAGCTTCACCGAGGTCTTTCTTTGAAAAAAACTCCTTTCAAACACTCCTTTATGCTTTGCAGAATAATTCTACATTATTTCCGATCAACAATATGTCATTCACATATACTTATCAGAAATGTTGTAGTGCTCCCACTCACTTTCTTGTAAATACAGGCTTCACCGCAAGTCTGTATAAAACTATATGCTTTGATCAACTTATCAAAGTGTATATTCCAACTCCGAGATGCTTGCACCAGTCCATAGATGGATCGCTGGAGCTTGCATATTTTGTTAACACTTTTAGGATTGATAAAACCTTCTGGTTGCATCATATACAACTCTTCTTTAATAAATCCATTAAGCAATGCAGCTTTGTTTATCCATTTGCCAGATTTCATAAAATGCGGCAATTGCTAACATGATTCGGACAGACTTAAGCATAGATACGATTGAGAAACTCTTATCGTAGTCAACACCTTGAACTTGTCGAAAACCTTTTGCGACAATTCTAGTTTTGTAGATAGTAACACTACTATCAGCGTTCGTCTTCCTCTTGAAGATCCATTTAATCTCAATGACTTGCCGAACATCGGGCAAGTCAACCAAAGTCCATACTTTGTTCTCATACATGGATCTCATCTCAGATTTCATGGCCTCAAGCCATTTCGCGGAATCTGGGCTCATCATCGCTTCCTCATAGTTCGTAGGCTCGTCATGGTCAAGTAACATGACTTCCAGAACAGGATTACCGTACCACTCTGGTGCGGATCTCACTCTGGTTTACCTACGAGGTTTGGTAGTAACTTGATCTGAAGTTACATGATCATCATCATTAGCTTCCTCACTAATTGGTGTAGTAGTCACAGGAACAGATTTCTGTGATGAACTACTTTCCAATAAGGGAGAAGGTACAATTACCTTATCAAGTTCTACTTTCCTCCCACTCACTTCTTTCGAGAGAAACTCGTTCTCTAGAAAGGATCCATTCCCAGCAATGAATAGCTTGCCTTCGGATCTGTGATAGAAGGTGTACCCAACATTTTTATTTTTGGGTATCCTATGAAGACGCACTTCTCCGATTTGGGTTTGAGCTTATCAGGTTGAAACTTTTTCACATAAGCATTGCAACCTCAAACTTTAAGAAACGACAGCTTGGGTTTCTTGCCAAACCATAGTTCATACGGTGTCGTCTCAACGGATTTAGATGGTGCCCTATTTAACGTGAATGCAGCTGTCTCTAATGCATAACCCCAGAACGATAGTGGTAGATCGGTAAGAGACATCATAGATCGCACCATATCTAATAAAGTACGGTTATGACGTTCGGACACACCATTACATTGTGGTGTTCCAGGTGGCGTGAGTAGTGAAACTATTTCACATTGTTTTTAACTGAAGGCCAAACTCGTAACTCAAATACTCTTCTCTACGATCAGATCGTAGAAACTTTATTTTCTTGTTACGATGATTTTCCACTTCACTCTGAAATTCTTTGAACTATTCAAATGTTTCAGACTTGTGTTTCATCAAGTAGATATACCCATATCTGCTCAAATCATCTGTGAAGGTCAGAAAATGACGATACCCGTCGCGAGCCTCAACACTCATCGGATCACATACATCAGTATGTATTATTTCCAATAAGTCAGTTGCTCGCCCCATTGTTCCGAAGAACGGAGTCTTAGTCATCTTGCCCATAAGGCATGGTTCGCAAGCATCAAGTGATTCATAATCAAGTGATTCCAAAATCCCATCAGCATGGATTTTCTTCATGCACTTTACACCAATATGACCTAAACAGCAGTGCCACAAATAAGTTGCACTATCATTATTAACTTTGCATCTTTTGGTTTCAATATTATGATTATGTGTATCAGTACGATCGAGATCCAACGAACTATTTTCATTGGGTGTGTAACCATATAAGGTTTTATTCATGTAAACAGAACAACAATTTATTCTCTTACTTAAATGAATAACCGTATTACAATAAACATGATCAGATCATATTCATGCTCAACGCAAACACCAAATAACACTTATTTAGGTTCAACACTAATCCCGAAAGTATAGGGAGTGTGCGATGATGATCATATCAATCTTGGAACTACTTCCAACACACATCATCACTTCACCCTTAACTAGTATATGTTCATTCTGCAACTCCCATTTTGAGTTACTACTCTTAGCAACTGAACCAGTATCAAATACCGAGGGGTTGCTATGAACACTAGTAAAATACACATCAATAATCTGTATATCAAATATACCTTTGTTCACTTTGCCATCCTTCTTATCCGCCAAATACTTGGGGTAGTTCCGCTTCCAGTGACCAGTTCCTTTGAAGTAGAAGCACTTAGTATCAGGCTTAGGTCCAGACTTGGGCTTCTTCACTTGAGCAGCAACTCGCTTGCCGTTCTTCTTGAAGTTCCCTTTCTTCCCTTTGCCCTTTTCTTGAAACTAGTGGTCTTGTCAACCATCAACACTTGATGTTTTTCTTGATTTGTACCTTCATCGATTTCAGCATTACGAAGAGCTTGGGAATCATTTCCGTTATCCCTTGCATATCATAGTTCATCACGAAGTTCTACTAACTTGGTGATGGTGACTAGAGAATTCTGTCAATCACTATTTTATCTAGAAGATTAACTCCCACTTGATTCAAGTGATTGTAGTACCCAGACAATCTAAGCACATTCTCACTAGTTGAGCGATTCTCCTCCATCTTTTAGCTATAGAACTTGTTGGAGACTTCATATCTCTCAACTCGGGTATTTGCTTGAAATATTAACTTCAACTCCTGGAACATCTCATATGGTCCATGACGTTCAAAACGTCTTTGAAGTCCCGATTTTAAGCTGTTAAGCATGGTGCACTAAACTATCAAGTAGTCATCATATTGAGCTAGCCAAACATTCATAACATCTGCATCTGCTCCTGCAGTAGGTCTGTCACCTAGCGGTGCATCAAGGACATAATTCTTCTGTGCAGCAATGAGGATAAACCTCAGATCACGGATCCAATCCGCATCATTGCTACTAACATCTTTCAACACAATTTTCTCTAGGAACATATCAAAATAAACACAGGGAAGCAACAACGCGAGCTATTGATCTACAACATGATTTGCAAAATACTACCAGGACTAAGTTCATGGTAAATTTAAGTTCAATTAATCATATTACTTAAGAACTGCCACTTAGATAGACATCCCTCTAATCCTCTAAGTGACCACGTGATCCAAATCAACTAAACCATGTCCGATCATCACGTGAGATGGAGCAGTTTCATTGGTGAACATCACTATGTTGATCATATCTACTATATGATTCACGCTCGACCTTTCGGTCTCCGTGTTCCGAGGCCATATCTGTATATGCTTGGCTCGTCAAGTATAACCCGAGTATTCCGCGTGTGCAACTATTTTGCACCCGTTGTATTTGAACGTAGAGCCTATCACACCCGATCATCACGCGGTGTCTCAGCACGAAGAACTTTCGCAATGGTGCATACTCAGGGAGAACACTTCTTGATAATTAGTGAGAGATCATCTTAAAATGCTACCGTCAAACAAAGCAAGATAAGATGCATAAAAGATAAACATCACATGCAATCAATATAAGTGATATGATATGGCCATCATCACCCTGTGCTTGTGATCTCCATCTTTGAAACACCATCATGATCTCTATCGTCACCGGCATGACACCATGATCTCCATCATCTTGATCTATATCAATGTGTCATCACATGGTTGTCTCACCAACAATTGCTCTTGCAACTATTGCTATCGCATAGCGATAAAGTAAAGTAATTATTTGGCGCTTGCATCTTATGCAATAGAGAGATAACCATAAGGCTTTTGCCAGTTGCCGATAACTTCAACAAAACATGATCATCTCATACAACAACTTATA
This sequence comes from Triticum dicoccoides, assembly GCF_002162155.2. Lineage (NCBI taxonomy): Eukaryota > Viridiplantae > Streptophyta > Magnoliopsida > Poales > Poaceae > Triticum > Triticum dicoccoides. The sequence goes on along the minus strand of NC_041386.1, from coordinate 253,986,908 downwards.
TCTCATCACGTCTTGACCATATCACATCACAACATGCCCTGCAAAAACAAGTTAGACGTCCTCTACTTTGTTGTTGCAAGTTTTACGTGGCTGCTATGGGCTTAAGCAAGAACCAATCTTACCTACGCATCAAAACCACAATGATAGTTTGTCAAGTTGGTGTTGTTTTAACCTTCGCAAGGACCGGGCGTAGCCATACTCGGTTCAACTAAAGTTGGAGAAACTGACACCAGCCAGCCACCTGTGTGCAAAGCACGTCGGTAGAACCAGTCTCGCGTAAGCGTACGCGTAATGTCGGTCTGGGCCGCTTCATCCAACAATACCACCGAACCAAAGTATGACATGCTGGTAAGCAGTATGACTTATATTACCCACAACTCACTTGTGTTCTACTCGTGCATATAACATCAACACATAAAACCCGGGCTCGGATGCCACTGTTGGGGAACGTAGTAATTTCAAAAAAAATTCCTACACACACGCAAGATCATCGTGATGCATAGCAACAAGGGGGAGAGTGTAGTCTACGTACCCTCGTAGACCGACAGCGGAAGCGTTATGATAACGCGGTTGATGTAGTCATACGTCTTCACGGCCCGACCGATCAAGCACCGAAACTATGGCACCTCCGAGTTCTAGCACACGTTCAGCTCGATGACGATTCCCGGACTCCGATCCAGCAAAGTGTCGGGGAAGAGTTTCGTCAGCACGACGGCGTGGTGACGATCTTGATGTTCTACCGTCGCAGGGCTTCGCCTAAGCACCGCTACAATATTATCGAGGATTATGGTGGAGGGGGGCACCGCACACGGCTAAGAGAACGATCACGAAGATCAACTTGTGTGTCTAGAGGTGCCCCCCTGCCCCCGTATATAAAGGAGCAAGGGGGAGGAGGCCGGCCCTAGGAGGGGCGCGCCAGGGAGTAGGATTCCTACTCCTAGTTGGAGTAGGTTTCCTCCTTTCCTAGTCCAACTAGGAGAAGGGGGGAAAAGGGGGGAAGAGGGGAAGGAAGGGAGAGAGGGGCCGCGCCCCAAACCCCTTGTCCAATTCGGACTGGGCTTGGGAGGGGCGCGCGCCACCTCCTGGTCCTTCCCACTAAGGCCCATTAAGGCCCATTGCTTCTTCCTCGTATTCCCGTAACTCCCCGGTACCTCCGAAAATACCTGAATCACTCGGAACCTTTCCGATGTCCGAATATAGTCATCCAATATATCAATCTTTACGTCTCGACCATTTCGAGACTCCTCCTCATGTCCCCGATCTCATCCGGGACTCCGAACTCCTTCGGTACATCAAAACTCATAAACTCGTAATATAACTATCATCGAAACCTTAAGCGTGCGGACCCTACGGGTTCGAGAACAATGTAGACATGACCGAGACACGTCTTCAGTCAATAACCAATAGCGGAACCTGGATGCTCATTTGGCTCCCACATATTCTACGAAGATATTTATCGGTCAGACCGCATAACAACATACGTTGTTCCCTTTGTCATCGGTATGTTACTTGCCCGAGATTCGAGCGTCGGTATCTCAATACCTAGTTCAATCTCGTTATCGGCAAGTCTCTTTACTCATTCTGTAATACATCATCTCGCAACTAACTCATTAGTTTCAATGCTTGCAAGGCTTATGTGATGTGCATTACCGAGAGGGCCCAGAGATACCTCTCCGACAATCAGAGTGACAAATCCTAATCTTGAAATATGCCAACCCAACATGTACCTTTGGAGACACCTGTAGAGCTCCTTTATAATCACCCAGTTACGTTGTGACGTTTGGTAGCACACAAAGTGTTCCTCCGGCAAACGGGAGTTGCATAATCTCATAGTCATAGGAACATGTATAAGTCATGAAGAAAGCAATAGCAACATACTAAACGATCGGGTGCTAACCTAATGGAATGGGTCATGTCAATCACATCATTCTTCTAATGATGTGATCCCGTTAATCAAATAAAAACTCTTTTGTTCATGGTTAGGAAACATAACCATCTTCGATTAACGAGCTAGTCAAGTAGAGGCATACTAGTGACACTCTGTTTGTCTATGTATTCACACATGTATTATGTTTCCGGTTAATACAATTCTAGCATGAATAATAAACATTTATCATGATATAAGGAAATAAATAATAACTTTATTATTGCCTCTAGGGCATATTTCCTTCAGTGCTGGCCCCACAGTGGGCGCCAACTGTCGTGGTTTTGTCACAGCACATGCCCTTGTGAAAGGACTTAGGTGTGGAGCCATGCAACATTGGTTAGCTCGAAGGGGTTGAACGGGACGAGAGACACGAGTTTACCCAGGTTCGGCCCCTCACCAACGAGGTAAAAGACTACGTCCTACTTTGTGTTGTATTGATTGAGTATCGCCTTGCCAGGCAAGTCGCCATCAGGTGGCTCACACCTCCGGGTTAGGACGCCACCTCCGGATTTTGGGCCCTTAACCGGCCCACCTTGTAAGCCGCCTCCAGTCTTCATATCTTCTTGGACCCATTTAAACCTTTACTCTTGAGTCGCCATCGGTGTAACCCGGCCCCTCCTGGGCGGGTCACATCGCGGGGTCATATCCCCAACAGCCACCATGCTACCCACATCTGGAATGGGAAACAAGGCATGCAGAAGTGTCATCCTCCTTGCGAGCTCCGGTTAAATACTAAAAAAGCTTCATTTGGATAGACGAGAGGAATGGTACATCATCGTCCCCCTCCTTCCTTTTCGCTTGTCAATGATCGAGCCATGTAGTGGTAACGTCATCAGCGTCGATAAGCCCGCGCGGAACTCAGTTCAACATGTATCCCGCCGAAGATAAATCCTGAATGAAACACTGGTGCGAATCCGTTGATTGATGACCCAGCAAGGTTTCTTGCGCCATCATGGCCTTTATGCCCAATGCCGTGGGATCGTTGACAGTCCAAGAAAAGGAGAAGGTGGACCGACCTCCCTTGGTTTCTACCATACGGCATCAATTACAAGAGTATTGTTAGTTTCTCCAGCCCTTGCCGTGGGTGGGTACGTAACTGATAAACTGTCGAGTCTTCCCCTTGTGGCCTTCTTGTTTGTTGTCTTTACAGGCCTAAGGTGGATATGCGAGCGCTATCTCCTTAAGATATATGAACAAGAGGAGAAGCCGCAAATGGGGAAGGAGATATTGTACATGACGGTATACATGTCCGGCAAGAGAGGAGATCATGAACAAAAGCTAAGTTGACCTCTTCATTTAGTTATCTTTAGAACTTGCATTGTCCATCCCTCGGAAGACTGAGATTTTCATATGGCAAGCCTTTCATATAATGGTTCCTTTTTGTGTTTGTCTGGGCCCACACTTTGTTTCGAGCCTGCTCAACAAAGTGGGCAACAGCATCAAAGACCATTAAGGAAAAACCTGCCAGGGCATATCCTTGCCAGCAGAATGCTAAGGACCTATTCCTCACAGCAATCATGGCAGTATGTTATTGGCGGACAACCAGAGTACACAAAAGAGACTAACCATACGAATATCAATAATTAAGCACAAAGAGGGATGGCATGCATTCACATAATTAAACATCAGTTCAACAAGTGCAGAATTAGGAGCAGTACGAAACTTAAACACAAGACATATGTTATGTTTTGTTACAGGGCTCCACGACAACAAGAATAGCTCAAGGCCGAGCATGCTAATCTTCGGGGACCCTTGGGACGAAGAGGACCTTGTCGGCAAAAGGGGCTTCCTTCGCCTCGGCAACAGAAACATCGGCGCCCGCTGGCAGCCTCTTGAAGCCGTCGGAGAGATTGACATCTGGGTGGCGGTAGGCAAGGTTGCTAAAGACCATAAAGAGGGCATCGCGGGCAAACTTTCGGGACTCATTTGCAATGTAAGCAGCCATTTCGCCTTCATACGTCTTTAGCCCTTCGATCAACCCTTTGAAGAAGAGCGTTAGCTTGACGCTTGGAATCTCACGCCTCTTGACTAAGAAGGCCCAGCTCTTCATATCCATCATTGCGATTTGGGCAGTGAGGCGCTCGGTAATGTCAAGTAGACACTTGAGCCAGAGGTCGCGCTACTCAACTTGATTTGCCAATTTGTCCTTTGCATCTTTTCAGAGAGCTCTTGCACTGTCCAAGTCCTTCGTCAGCAGGTTCTCACGGACACTGGCAGATTCGATCTCACTCTCCAGGGTGCCAAGCCATGCCTTCGTATTAGTAATGGCACCGTTGGCAGTATCAAGGTCCTGGCTCTTGGAGAAAAGTTGTGATTGCACCTCTTTCAGAAGGGTTTATGCTTTTTGCGCTTCCTCTGTGAGAGCCACGATTTCCTTGGCACTCCCGGCAATGTCCTCTGTCAGTTTTGCCAGCTGTTGGTCAAGATCAGTCTTGGCAACGGATGCAGCGGCAAGATCATCGACAACCTTCTTTAGTTGGGCAGCAGAATCAAGGGAAAGCGCATCAAGGGAGGCTTTGTGCTTATCCGCCAGATCCTTGGTGTGCTGCAGGACGAGGGCCTCCAGTTCTTCATCTTTGCCGAGAAGGGCGGCTTCAAAATTCCCTTCTTGGACAAACACATCTTTCTCTTTAGCATTTGGAAGTGCTTCACACTCCGCCAAACGGACCTCCCGTGCAGTGAGATCCTCTTTGGCCATGGTTATTACTTCCTGTTGCCGCTGAAGGGATTGGAACTGCTTGTTGTGCCACTCGTACAACTCGTTGCTCTTGTCCCTCGGTTTCTGATCCGTGAGGCCAACAGTATCGCGCTGGTGCTTGATCAGTTGCCGCTTCAGGTTGTATCTGCTTTTTATATCTTTGATGCCTGCCGCCACAGATTCCAAGAAGGACAAGTCCATGGTTGCATCAACGGAATCGTCGACTTCTTTGGCCCTCTGGTATAGCAGCACCAAAGATGCGCTAGATTTCTTGATCAAAGTCTACACCTACCGCGACAGATGAGCTGGGGGTTCCGAGCCCAGGTTGGGCAAGGACCAGTGCCAATTTGCTTGAGGATGGATGTGGAGCTGCAGTTGGTGTGCCAAATAGGGGAAGAGGCCCCATGGATTGAAGAGGGGCTTTTTCTTCAAGCACTACCTCTGACCCTGACGCGCTACCGGGGATCTTCTCTACTTCCTTTGGGTCCTCCTGGATATCCACGGCAGCGTGTTCCTGGCCCTCTGTGGCAGCAATCTTGGCGGCCTCTTCGGCAACATCCTTGCCAATACTGGCCACCTCTTCCAACAGCTCGGTTTCCTCAGCCAATGGAATTGCAAGCAGGATCAGCGAGCAATGATAAAGAGATACTATATATTGGTGAGTCAGAGACTTGGAGCAAGGTAGTACAAGCAATGAAAGACAAAGAGCAAGCGGATTACCCGGAGGTGTTTGCCTAGGGAGGGCATCGGTTTCCTCGGCGACATCAGTTGCCGGAGCGTGACCCATGTCCCCTTCCTCGGTAGCCATAAGATCAGCATGGGCTGATCATTTGGTGGAGGGCCTTGCCAGGGATTTCTCATCTTGAACATCGAGTGGGTGGACCCCTCCTGGCGAGCCTCGCTCTGGGTGATCTTCCCCTCTTCCTTGGCAGGAGATGGGACACGTTCTTCCACGCCTCCCCTAGCAGGGGAAGCTTGTCCCATACCTTCGTGTCGAGGCTGTGTAGGGGTCTTGGCACAGGATCATTTGTGCTATCTCCCACCAAACCCGTGCCCTCAGAGGGCCCCGACAACTCCACTTTCTTGGATCATTTGGCCCGGTGGATGAGGAGTCCTTCATCTCTGTCAAAACAACAAACAAGATCGAATTACCAAATCAACAAGTGCATGATACCTCAATGAGAAAAGATAGTGTTTCCCTTACTCTGAATCAATGAGCATAGAGCCTAGCGTGTACCCCATAGGTGGTGGGGTCACTCTGGCCCTCTTCAGAGTCAGGGGAGCAGTACTTCCCGGAAGCTTTGAGCTCTTTGGCGGGGCCGGGGGCTCCGACAAGGCTGAGCTGCACGAGGAGTTTGAGCTTCACTGGGGGCTGGGGTCAACCCCTGTGACCGTTCGTTGCTTGGCCGGAGGAGTCCAGGCCTCAGAAGGCGAGAAGAATGGCGGCACACCACATCTGGCTTGTCACTCTTGGAGGCAATCTTCTTTACCCTCTTGGTGGTAGGTGCAGGAATGGGAGCCACTGGTCCCCGCTAGCTCGCCTGCGGGGACGCTGGTCCAAGTCTGGCTCTGGACTTGAGGGCCCATTGCAAGACACTCCTCCTCGGGCTGCTCTGCTTCCTCACTCCCATCCCCTTCTTGGGCCTCTGCTGCTGCAGCATAAAGGGCTTCAAACCCGGCAGGCTCGTTCCTGGCAGCCATCTCTGTAGCGTGCTCCTCGCTCCTCTCATAGAAAGAGCCACCATCTTTAGCCTCCTCTTCCTCTTCCTCCTCCTCTCCTCCGGGCATTGTCTTCCCGGTAGCCCGGAGTGCCTTGTCTTCCTTAATCTGCCTCCTGATGAACTCTACTTATACCATGGAGGTGCGCCTGAACATGTGCCCTCTATGCTAGAAGCCTTTTCTTCCAGGTTGGAAACCCACTCGATCTCTGCATCAAGCTCGGGTAGTTGCCAATCGGCCTAAACTCCATAGGTGTTGCAATCAGGCATCCACTTCAGAATCTGGTCTTGGGCAGAGTTGATGTTCAGCAGGACGACCCTTGTCGGCAAGTTGACTGGCCCGAGGCTGCCGAATAGCTGTTCGCACAGCCAGCCATGGTCGTAAATCGACAGATTGTTGGCAAGGCCCAGATATAGGCACATCATGTCTGCGGCATCTCCATACTGCCAGGCGAATTTGTCCCTCTTCTTTAGTGGTGCGCTGCGGTGTCGGAGGAAATCAGCCCCCACCTGTTTGATGGTTAGCCCGGCAGCTTTGAGATGGGCGACCCTATTCAGCGCCGGACAAAGCCTGCCATTAGTAAGACCTAGTTTCCCCTAATCGCTGCCACGTACGACGCACTCCGTCCGTGCCCGGCAGTACTCTGGGGCATCCGCATCTTGAGTCCAACACCAGTCTGCCCTCCATTCTTCCCATCTGCCATGCTGCTGGCCAAAGAAGTAGTCTCAAACATTCCTCTTGCCCCGGGGAATCCAACTTATATTCCCTAAGCGGTGAGTCTTGTCTTCAACCCGCAGGACGAAGAAGTGCCTGAACAGATCCACATTGGGGGCGACTCCAATGAAGGTCTCGCACAGATGAAAAAAGATTGCCATGCACGCCATTGTATTTGGCCTGAAATACAAGAGATGGAATCCGTACACCACCATCATCACCTCGAAGAAATCTGAGAAAGGGGAGGTGAGGCCATAGAGGAAGTATGCGCAGAAGAAGCGGTACGAGTGCGGCGGAACCTCACCCCCCTCCGGCAGGACCACGGGCGCTCCATGCCTCTTCAGGACTTCCCTCCCCCACATGTACGTGTACCTTCTGGTCAAGGCATTGCTATCCAGACTCGACGAGAAGAAGATCACATCCTCTTGCCGCTTCCTGTCGAACTCCGCTGCTCTCTTCTTCTTCCCCTCCGATGATGCATCCTTTGCGGTGGCCGCCCGCTTCACCCTTGTGGTGGCAGCTTTATTTCCCATCCTCCAGGGTCGTGGAATGGGTGGAAGATCAAGCGGAATGTTGGAGGCGAGTGTGGGCGCAAGAGCAATCATTTGGCTTGAGGGAGAAGATGATGGAGGGAGAAACGGATGCGAATGAGCAGCGCCCTTTCACGTTTCCTATTTTATGGGGAATGAACATGGGGGCTGGCTCTTCGCTTTTTCAAAAAGTTATTGTTTCACATTAACTGCTATAGCCCAACGACCCCACGACCTACGGTAATTGCATAGAGTGGACGTTGAGTTGACTGGCCATCATAAAAAACCGCTGCATGCGCAACATTTCCTCAACACGTGTCTGTGCACTGTTTGGGGCCTAACCCAACGTGCCCGGCGACATGTATGGCTCAAGCCTGGGGGCTTCTGTCGGGGTACACAAATAGGGGTGTATGTTTCCCCTGACTTGTGCATGGATAGTAGGCCTCTGACCCGGTAGCACCAAGCACCCAAAACAAGACCAGGCTAGAGAAGCAGCTCTTTGAGAGATCAAAGGGCGGATCAAGAAGACCAAGACAAGCCAAGGGAACAAGATATCACTTTGGGAAAGCCTCCCTTGTTGGGCAGGCGAGCCTGTTCAGGTCGAGCCGCCCCAAGGACAAGTCCCAAGAGTTCCCCAGCAGGCTTGCCGGGGCCGCCAAGGGAAAAGCTTCCCGCCAAGACTTCACCGCTCCACCGCACCACGACGCAAGTCACCTGTCAATGCAGTGTCAAGCCCCCGAGATGATTAAGTGGGTTCTACTAAGCACGTGGCCGCCATTTGGAGGGCATATTACCTCTATACGACACATGTACAGAGGCGTGTCAAGCACATAAGCAGGATATGATTGAAGCGGCGCGGCAGGCTTGCCGGGCTGCATCCTCAGCATGACACCTAGCAGTCCATTTAATGCACTTTGTCCTAACTGCCAGAGTTAGGTATCATAGCACTGTTAGCCATCTAGTCACTAGATAATTACGTTTTTCCATTGTGGTTACCCCTTAGCCTATAGAAGGAGGGCCATGGAAAACTAGAAAAGGATTCGGACCCTCTCACACTTGTACGCGTGTAGCTGCTCTCCCCGAGGCGACCTTGTCGAGCTTGAGCATTTTGTCCGTACTGAGATCCTTCCCTCAATACACCAAAGTAGGAGTATGGTTTTACGCTTCTCGGCGGCCCGAACCTGGGTAAAAACTACCAGTGTCACCACCGTTGCGTTGCTTCATGGCTTCTGCTCTTTATGCAACATGACCTTCCACCACAACACCTAGGGTGGCCCATAGCCACTGTACTCCCCAACGGGGTCCCTCCCGGGAGTGTGGGGTTTCGGGTCCTCAAAAGTTCCCTTCGGGCGTCTTGCGAATCGCGCTTTCGGTGGGACCCCTCAATGTGAGTTGCAGTGCATCACCCCCAGCGTTGAGGATACACATGATGTGTTCGTGTGTGAACACACTTTTTGGCAACTCCGCTGGGAAAAAGATCAATCATCATCATCCATCATGTCCGGTAACGACAAGATTCCCAAGCCCTCGGAAATCGAAGCTGATAACATAGCCAAGCCCAATTTTGAGGAGTTATCAGAGGAACATCGATATTGCCAAGTTTATGAGGAGTACAAGAAGGCGCGTGAAGAGAAAGAGATGTGTGATTTCCTTGCTAAGTTCAAGAAGGATCGTCAAGGGAATATCACTCAGTTTGGAGAAATCAAGTTTCCTCGTCTTCATGGTGAGCATGTTAAACCCTCTGTGAGTAGTACCTTCTCTCCTGAGGTATGGGATGAAATTGATAGTCGCATTACTGATAGAAATAATCTTTTATACCAAATTTTCTTGGAAAATAGTAATGCTCAAAAAAGTAGGCCTCAATCATCTAGTGGTAATGTTGGTGTGCCTGTTACCGCCAAAATCCCTAACCCAACTTCACCTATTTCATCGCCGCCTCCCATGCTGGTGAATTATTATCCTAGCCCAAAAAATAAAATTGTTGTTGCACCCATTAATCCTATCATGTATATGCCAAGTTTGGTGGTGACGCCGAACCAAACCCTACCTACAAGTGCAAGCGCTGTTAGGTCATTGTCGAATTACAATTGGGCATACATGCCACAATTCACACATGCAGCTACTAACCCTACTCCTCCTATGCCACTGCCAAAAGCTTCATCATCCACTATGGATGGTGGTCTAGAAAATCTTAGAGAGGAGATGGCAAAGATGCTCTGAGAGAATTTTGGAGTTGAGTTACAAAGGAACCAGATTTACCAAAAGCCATATCTAGAATACTTTGATGCAATTCAATGCCCTCCGGGATATAAAATTCCAGATTTTGTTAAATTTAGTGGAGAGGGCACAAAAACCACATGGGAGCATGTTAGTCAATACTTGGCACAATTAGGTGAGGTGAGTTCACGAGACAACTAGAAAGTACGTTATTTTCCTTTATCCTTGACCGATATTGCTTTCTTGTGGTTTTCTGCTTTACCACCCAGTTCTATCAGTACATGGTTTCACTTGGGGCAAAAATTCGATGACCACTTCTACAGTGGTGACAATGAGCCAAAACTATCCAATCTTATATCGGTTCAGCAAAAGCATGATGAATCAGTCATTGATTACATCAAAAGATTTAGACATACAAAAAACTGGTGATATAGTTTTGTGATAACTGAGAAAGACTTGGTTGATCTCATGCCTAGTGGTTTGGGAACTCAGATTAGAGTAAAGCTGGAAGGATATGAGTTTTTAAGTACCAACCAAGTCTTACAAAAGGCTTTTGCTCAAGAAATACAAAGCAAAGATCTTAAAGAGGTGCATAGGTATAAAACTGATCGTCCTAAGATGAATATGGTTGAATATGATACTGAGCACTCTGATGATGAGGGTGATATTTATGCTACTGAATTTGTTTGGCCATCTAATATCAAACCATTTACTTGTAATGATTTAAAGTCGATTCATAAGAATCGTAATGAAGAGCTGAAATTTACTTTCAACATTGCTAAGTGTGATAAAATATTTGATGCTTTGTTGCAAGCCAAGATTATTAGAGTATCTCATACTTTACCGCCATTTGAAGAGCTGAAACGGTGTGCTTATTACAAGTATCATAATTCTTTTTCTCATGCTACTAATGATTGTAATGTTTTTCGACGACAGATACAATCGGCCATTAATGACAGACGATTGAATTTTTCTGAGATGCAAAGTTGATAAGCATCCTTTCCCAATGAAAACCGTGGATTTGGCGGGGAAGAACATTTTAATTCAGCCAACATAGCCGAATCAGCTAATAAGGATAATATTGTCATTGGTGAGCCCAGGAAAAATAAGCAGAGCGACAAGGTCTTGGGGAGGCAATTTGTGTGTGACAAGCAACCTAGTGGCAAGGAGATAATCAAGATCACCATCAAGAATCCTACACTCGAGGGGAACCACAAGTGCAAGATAACACTCATGTGAAATTTGTTAAGCCCAAGAGTCCAGAAGTTGGCAAGTGGAAGACGAATGAAGCTAAAGTGTAGTGCAAGAGAATCAAGCCAACTTTTGATATGTTGTTGTCCAAATATGCCAATCAAGTGGCCGGTTCTAGCTCTAACCGGTCATCAAATTTGAAGCGCTCAAGATCACCTCCGAGGGAAGAATTTTAGCATCACGCAAGGCCATATGGGTCATGGGCACTAGGACCATGGATGGCCCCACCCCTCCCCCCCTATGCGCCATACTATATGGGAGGCTTCAATGGAGGATGGGGCAGCCCCCAATGGCCTCTTATGCTTTTCATCTGGGGTGGGCAGAACCAAGGAGGCCCATTCGTGAGAGGCTTTCTTATCCCACACGAGGACGCTTGAACAACAGTGTCAATCGGCGAAAGATAATCAAGGAAGGGTTGGCAAGCAAGTGTGGCATGCTAAATCACCAAGTGCTGAAATTTCAGAGCCTAGCAAGCAAAAGGAGAAGAGTACTAGTGTTGAAACTATTATGATAGGCCCTAAGGAATTAACAATCAAAGAGCCAATTATTGTTGGTAATCCGGCTGATTCTAATAAAGATGTGGCTGTTGTCTAGCAAGCTCCCATGGCTAATGATCATGAAGCTAGCACAAGCAAGGCAAGTCGTGGGATCCAAAAAATACTCATTCTAATTGGTGTTCTCCCGGTCTGACCAAGGCACAAAAAAGGATATTGCAGCGCATGAGGAGCCACAAGGAGGATCAATAAGCAGGGAAGCAAAGGGATAAATTTCTCAATGAAAGTCGTCCCATGGTACCCAAAAACAAGTGTGCAAGCCTAAGCAAAAGGGAAACATTGCAGCTTCTACATTGATCATAGCAACACCTACACCACCAACGGACGATGATGCGGCTACTATTACATCTTCCACTTCACCTATTACTTCCTCTTCACTTGGAGATATTTTAGAGTCGGTGGACATGCTTGAGGGAGGAGATGAAATCCTTGATTATGAGTCTACACCGATTCATGAAGGTACGGATATTAATATGGTGTATTACTTTCCCACTGAATTGTGTGCTATAGATGAAGAAGGGGAAGTGGCTCGGCTAGATTTTGGTCCTAAAAATGCTATATTCGAGAAGCCAAAAGAACCGGTGACGCACCTGAAGCCATTCTTCCTTAAAGGTCATATTAATGGATTGCCGGTTGCTAGAGTGCTTGTCAACGGTGGTGTTGTGGTGAATCTTATGCTATATTCAGTCTTCAAAAAATTGGGGTTGCGCGATGAAGAGTTAATAAAGACCAATATACTTAATGAATTTGAAGGAAAAGAAAAAACTGAAGCCAAAGGTGTAATGTATGTGGAGCTTACGGTGGGAAGCAAAACATTGGCTACCACATTCTTTGTCGTCAAGGTGCAAGGTAACTACAATGTGATATTAGGCCACGACTGGGTTCATGCAAACCAATGCGTGCCATCTACTATGCACCAGTTTTTAATTCAATGGGTTGATGGTGAAGTGGAAGCCATTCATGCGGATAATTCGGCTTGTGTTGCCTTGGCCGATGCATCAGTGGATTGGCAACATCCCAGTGCTACTTGCCTGACTGGGCGCAACTTATCAGAATTTCATTTTCTTAGCGCTACAAAAAGTGGTTTTGTGCACATTTCTTTATAGTCGATTGGTGGTAGTCGGCTCCAAGGTATGATGTATTTAAATGGACTATAATTCAGAGTGGTTGCAAAAGCGTCTTGTTCAATATTGGTCCAATGAGAACGATATGTATGAGTCTATAGAGGAGTTAGATGATATGAATAAATTAGGACAAGATTTTACGCCGGCCGATCCATTAGAGGAGATAAATATAGGAGATTGTTCAATTCCTAGGCCGACGTTTGTAAACACAAATTTAAGAGTTGGTTATAAAGCTAAGTTGATCGAGCTATTGAAAGAATATGTTTGTCTCTTTGCATGAGAATATCATGAGATGCCAGGTTTAAGCTAAGATCTAGTGGACCATCGGTTACCTACAAAGACCGGTTTTATATCATACAAGCAATCGACCAAAAAGTTTAATCCAAAAACGTATGATCGGATCAAGGAAGAGATCGGTCATTTGCTTAAAGCTAATTTTATTAGACCTTGCAGGTATACCGAGTGGATTTCTAACATTGTACCAGTAGCGAAGAAAGGCTTCAGCAAGTTGAGGGTGTGCATTGATTTCAGAGATTTGAATAGAACTACACCTAAAGATGAGTATCCCATGCCAATAGCCGATATGCTTATTAATGATGCTTCTGGACATAAGGTCATTAGCTTTCTTGATGGTAATGCAGGGTATAACCAACTTTTTATGGATGTAGAAGACATGTCCAAAATGGATTTTTGATGCCCTGGTTTCCTTGGTTTATTCGAGTGGACAGCGATGACCTTTGGATTAAAAAGTGTTGGTGTTACGTATCAAAGGGCTATGAATTTAATTTTTATGCCTTACTCAGCATTATATTTGAAGTTTATATTGATGATATTATTATCAAATTGGATGATTTTCAGTCTCACTTAGCCGATTTGCGTTTAGCTTTTGAAAGAATGAAAAAATATGGACTAAATATGAATCCTTTAAAGTGTGCTTTTGGTGTATTAGTTGGAAAATTTTTGGGTTTCATTACTCACGAAGATGGCATAGAAATTGATCCCAAGAAGATAGAATATATACAAAAGGTAGAGGCTCCAACATGCAAGAGAGATATGCAAAAGTTTCTTGGCGATGTCAATTATTTGAGGAGATTCATAGCCAACTTGTCGGGATAGGTTGATGCATTCACCCCTATCCTTTGGTTAAAGAATGATGTCAATTTTACTTGGGGGGCAAAACAACAAGAAGTGTTTGATATGATCAAAAATTATTTGTGCACTCCTCATGTGTTGAAAGCTCCCAAACATAGAGAGCCCTTTAGGCTTTATATTGTGTCAGAGGAAGGTGTTGTTGGTGCTATTTTGACTCAAGAGACCGAAGGCAAGGAGCATGTTATTACTTATTTGAGTCGACACTTATTGGACGCCGAGACAAGGTAACGTTTATTAAAAAATTATAACTATGTTTATATTATGCTTGCACAAAATTAAGACATTATCTAGTGCCTAGTACTTGCATAATAGCTTGTCAAACTAATGTCATCAAATACATGTTGCATAGGCCAATTCTTAGTGGTAGAATTGGCAACTGGGCTTATGCTTTAATTGAATATGATTTGGCCTCTGAATCTCTGGAATCCATGAAAGGCCAAATCGTTGCTAATTTTATTGTTGAGCATCGGATTGATGACAAGCAAGGTATTGATATAAACCTTGTCTCGCTAGTACCATGGATATTATATTTTGATGGTTCAGTTTGTGGCAATGGACAAGGTGTTGGTATTGTTTATATATCTCCTCATGGTGTTGTTTTTGAAGCCTCGTGCCATTTACAATATTTTTGCACGAATAATCAAGCCGAATATGAAGCATTGTTATTCAGATTAGAGATGTTGCTTGCCATAGGTGCTACACATACTGAGGCTTTTGGTGATTTGTTATTAGTAGTGCAACAAATATCCAAAGTCTTTCAATGTTTTGATGAATCCATGTTTATCTTGATAAATGTCTAGATATAATTTCTACTTTTGATTATCTTAGCATTTCTCATATAACTAGACATGACAATTGGAGAGCAAATGAGTTTGCACAACAAGCATCTAGCTATCATCTTGATCATGGCATGTTTCATATTTCTCAAAAGTCGATGTCTAGTCTTGCCAATGTAGGGGAGACCAAACCACAGCCCGTTGTTTTGGCCACTAACGAAAAATTTAATGCCAGAGAAAATCAAGACTAGAGGAAACCCAGTATTGATTATTTGTGTGATCCTAGTAAAAGGGTGGACAGGACCATTAGGCATATGGCTTTCGAATATACAATGAGAGATGATGATCTTTATCGCCGAACGGTTGATGATGATCTTTTAAAGTGCTTGGACAAGGACCGAGCGGGAGTTGCTATGGGAGAGATTCATGAAGGAATTTGGGGAACTCATCAATCGTCTCCCAAGATGAAATGGTTATTAGGACGTGCTTGGTTTTATTGGCCGACGATGATTAATGATTGCTTCTGGTATTATAAAGGATGTGAATCTTGTTAAAAGCTTATTGATATTCAGTTAGCTCCCACTGCTATGTTACATCCTATTATCAAGCTGTGGCCTTTTAGAGGTTGGGGATTAGACTTTATTGGAGAGATTCATCCTTCTTCTTCAAAGGGGCGTCGATTCATGTTGGTGGCAACTAATTATGTCACTAAATGGTCTGAAGCCATGCCACTCAAAAATATGATGCATACAGAGGTAATTCAATTCATAGCTAAGCACATTATTCATAGATTCGGCATTCCTCAAACATTAACTGCGGACCAAAGTTCATCTTTTATGTCACATCAAGTTAGAGAATCTGCCAAATCGTATAAGATAAAGTTGGTCAATTCCTCTCCGTATTATGCCCAAGCCAATGTACAAGCTAAGTCTAGCAATAAAATATTGATCAAGCTCATCGAGAAGAAGATTGAAGATAATCCAAGGAGATGGCATGAACTATTGTCTGAAGCTTTGTGAGCACATAGAATCTCAAGGCATGATGCTACAAAGGTAACTCCATATGAGCTCATATATGGTCAAGAGACGTACTACTAGTGGAAGTGAATTTGAATTCTTTGAGAATAGCCAAACAAAAAAATTATCGCGGTGGACTTTTATAACTTGATGATGGACAACATTGACGAAGTAGCTGATAAACATTTAGCTGCTTTGAAGGCCATAAAAAGGGGTAAATTGAGGGTGGCAAGATCTTACAATAAGAAGGTCAAGTTGAAGGATTTTCAAGTTGGCGATCTCGTGTGGAAGGTGATTCTACCAATTGGTTCAAAAGACAGAAAATTCAAGAAGCAGTATCCAAGTTGGGAAGGTCCTTTTAAGATTACAAGAGTAGTTCTCATATTTGGTGGAATCCGTAGAAGGTACATTGTTACCTCAATCTCTCGATGGAAAAGTACCACCTAAGTGAGTGGCAAGAAGCCTAGATAGGCAACGGCCGATGTATAACTATCGCCCTAAGCAATGACATGGCCGATATGTGATTATCACCCTAAGCACATGTAAATGGCCAATTGAGTGTTGACATCGTCCTCAGCAAAACTCTGGGCAAACTATTTTTTGGCATCCAAGTTTTGCCGAAAAACAGGGTGGCATGTGCTGACCCCAGATTTTGGCACGGTCAAGAACTGAATTAAGATGGCCTCAAATGGAGAAGTGATCTACATGAAAAAGTTCCGTACTGTCGACGTGAACATTTTTGAAGTTTGGGCCATTGCCATTCGATCTCATCTCAAGGGCCGAAACTATGCTCAAAGTAATAAGATTTTGTATTCAGATTATTGTTCGACCAATTAAGCCTCCAAGATGGTCTCATATGAGAAATGTTTATGCATGTATTGTCTTTGTCTCGTCGAAATGAACAATTTTGATATAAAAAAATATCTCAATCAGAGTTCGTATGCAAAAGTTAGAGCCAAACGGTGTGCTGCAGAAGTGTGCCCCGGAAGTTCCATGGAGGTTCCGGGATAAACAGAAAATTTGCACATGGTGCGCCCCAAAAACTGGAATTTTAACATTATTTGCAGATTTGCAGGCCCGAATTCAACCTCAAGATGAACTCGGATGAAAGAGTGTAGCTGAAGACTTTTTTTCTGTTGCGAGATCTACAACTTTATTGTTTGGACCATCGCGATCTGAAGCCATATGCGACCTGCAGGAGCGGTGCAAGAGGGCTACTTGATGTAATTTTAGCCCGGAAGTTCCGGGCCGACCGGAACTTCCAGCCCCCCTAGTCTGAGTTAGGTTAAGTTTTGATGTTTTGGATGGGATTTGCGTCCTTTCTTGTATGGAAAGTCCAGGCGCCTCATATATATGTAAGAGGTGACAGTCGATTGAATAACAACACAGAGTCGCAACACATCTATTACTTTTTCCATCTACTTTTGTTCCTCCCACATTTTTGTTCCCTTGTTCCTCATCATTCTTTGTGTTGGAGAGCTGCGAATCCCGAGGCTCTAGGGGCGGCTTGACCGACCTAGGGCAGCCGATTGCCGTCGTAATCCCCGACGGGGTCCCTCCCGGGAGTGTGGGGTTTTGGGTCCTCAAAATTTCTCTCCGGTCATGTTGCGAATCGCTCTTTCGGTGAGACTCC
This sequence comes from Triticum dicoccoides, assembly GCF_002162155.2. Taxonomy (NCBI): domain Eukaryota; kingdom Viridiplantae; phylum Streptophyta; class Magnoliopsida; order Poales; family Poaceae; genus Triticum; species Triticum dicoccoides. The sequence goes on along the minus strand of NC_041386.1, from coordinate 253,969,597 downwards.
TTCGATGTGAGCTGCGATGCATCACCCCCGGCGTTGAGGGTACATGTGACGTGTTCGTGTGTGAAAAACGCCTCTCCTTGTTAAAACAATGGAGGTGTTGTCGGACGGGTTTCATCTTGCAATCAACATTTAGGTGGTGCTCAGCGAGTCCTCTCGGTACACCCGGCATGTCAGAGGGTTTCCATGCAAAGATGCCCCGATTCTCATGGATGAACTCGATGAGCGTGCTTTCCTAGTTGGGATCCATATTTGCCCCTATGGTGAACTGCTGAGATGATTCGCCAGGCTAAAATCAACTTTCTTAGTATCCTCAGCCAACATAAACTTGAGCAAGGGATCGGACTCAGTAGTGGGTATTTTCATAGATGTCATGTCTGCGGGGTCAATGTTGTCCTTGTAAAATTTCAACTCCTCGGCTGCATAGGTTGACTCGGCATAAGTAGCATCTCCTTCCTCACATTCCAGAGCAATTTTCCTGTCCCCATTGACCGTGATAGTCCCTTCGGGTCTTGGAATCTTGAGCTTTAAATAGACATAACAAGGTCGTGCCATGAACTGAGCATAAGCTGGACGTCCAAACAGTGCATGATATGGACTTTTGATTTTGATCACCTCAAACGTCAGGAACTCAGACTTGTAGTTGTATTCAGTGTCAAAAGCGACTTCCAGCTTAATCTCTCAATAGGATATGCCGACTTCCCAGGAACAATCCCATGAAACACTATGGAAGATGGCTAAAGTTGTTTCTCTGACGGATTCATCTGCTTGAGAGTATCATAATAAATGATGTTGATACCACTCCCACCGTCCATGAGTACCTTAGTGAGCTTACACCTACCGATTTGAGGCGCCACCACCAGAGCAAGGCAACCTGGATTACCAACCCGGGGAGGATGATCCTCTTGACTCCAAGTCACTAGCTGCTCTAACCAATTCAGGTATTATGGAATTTTCGGCTCAGCCATGTTAATGGTTCGTTTCAACCACAACACCGGTCACGCTTGCAAGTACTAGTCGTGAAGAGATGATATTGCCCACTATTCAACTCCTTGGGATTGCTCTGAAACCCATACTGATTTCCCTGGTTCTGATTTCCCTGGCCATATCCCCCGTTATTTCCACCGCCATCGCCAGCCCCCTGAAAACCAGAGCCTTAGGCACCTGACCCCTGGAAGCCAGCATTGGAGAAATGTCCCTGTGAGCCGGCACCTTGAAAGCCGGCTCCGAACCCGACGTCTCTAGGATTCCTAGATGTCCACCATTGCCCCCACCATGATGGTGTTGATAGGCTTGATTTATGAACTCCTTCATGATGAAACAGTTTTCCCAGGAATGATTCACTAGCTTGCCATCAAAATTGTGTTTGGGACACGGTGCTTTGAGGGCTTCATTGTAGTTATGAGGTTGGTTCCCATAATAAGGTCTCTTAGAATTGATGTTCCGACGCTAGTTTTTGATGCTAGTATTTGTGTTAGCGACAAAATCTGAACCTCCGTCAGTATTCTTGCACTTGTTACCATGGTTGCAATTGTGCGCCTGACCACTGTTGTGTCCGTTGTTCTACCGACCCTTGCCAGTGGTTTTCTTGCCCTTGCAAGACTTCTCGTCATCTGAAGAGTGGTCTTTCATATTATCAGACTCGGCATACCCAGTTTAAACATCCATGAGATCACCCATATCTTTCACTTTTCACTTGAGACGACCAAGCTCCTGAACGAGAGGTTGAAAGTGACAATTCTTTTCTAAGATCAGGACGGCCTCCGCTGCCAAGATGGTGTCGGAAGAGTGGACAATCTCTGCAACTCGGCCAGACCAGTGATGGGCGGACTCGTCATCACATTGGATGCAATCTTCCAAATCAACAATTGTCATTGGGCGCTTGCAGGTGCCCTAGAAGTTTTTGATGAAATGCTCCTTCAGCTCTGCCCAAGTGTTGATGGAGTTGGGGGCAAATTCTTCAGCCACATGCGTCGGCCCTTCCAACATCATGGTTAGATAACGGGCACAAACCACATCGCTAACTTCTAACATATCCATGGCTAGCTCATAACTTTCGATCCACTTAGCTGGCTCCAGATGTGTTGGTTAATTGGGGACTTTGCATGGGACCCTTAAAGTTAGACGGCATACGCTCATTACGCAAAGCCGGCCCTAAGCACGGAGTCCCACTGGTCCTACTGGAAATCCTAGTGCCTCATAGAGCTAGCTAGGTTGAGGTGGGTTGGGCTGTGTCGCGGGTGGAACATATGACGCTCCTACATTTGCTGCCCCTGCCTTGCGCATAGCACGAGGAACATCGAAGATTACATGTGCATCTGAGATCACCGGTTGTGTCGGGTTTTGGTGTGGCCGCTGCCGCTATCGGCATTCACTGCTAGAAACTGCTGGAGACTCGGCGTGATGACTCCTACTATGACTCTGATGAGGAGTGGAGTGAAGCCTATGATGGCTATAAGAGTAATTTGCATGCTGGGTAACAGTAGTTTTTAACATCTCGATAGTGTTCCTGGCCTTGATCTCTATTGGGTTATTTCCAGTGAGTGGAATTGCAGCAGGGTTGTGAGTCGCCACCAACACATTGTCCACCGGGTTGGAGTAATGACCATTGGAATATGAAACAATGAGGTGGGTGCTGGACCGGCGGCTGATGATGAGCTGGTTCTGTAAGGTGAGACGGAGTCGGTGGAGGCTCCTGAGCTGGTTGATATTGTTGAGCCGGTGGTGACTGCAACTGGTTTGTGCTTGGAGGCATGATCCGCATCAATTGGGGTATGATAGGTGCTCCCTCTGGTGTACCAGTTCCTGCCCCTGGGATGGGTGCATCTTGCGGTGTATCAAACAACCGTGTAGGCTCAAAACTGGACGGTGGGTGGCTCCAATGCTTCCTCCTGTGTACTGCACCCGATCCATGCTGACGAAAATTGAGGTGTAATGACTCTGTCCTTAGGCGCTCAGTTTCCCTAAGGATGTGAGCTTGTATCTCAGCCGTACGAGTATTTTGAGGGTTGATATCCTCCTGGATCTTAGCCATCTGCTCACGAAGCTTCGCCACATGGGCGTTTTGTTTGGCCAAATTCATTGTGGTTACTAGAGCCGCCAAGAGAATGCCCAGAGTGGTCATCAGTAGTGCCAAAGCTTGAGCTGGAGCTTGGTTAGAGTCGGCGTCGAGGTACCGGTTCCTGCTAAGGCACCAGCCACCGTAGAGTTCTGAGTCGCCGTAGTCCCAACCATGTTTGGATTCCCTGCCATATAGACCGCCGTGCGGCGGGGCGGCTAGAAAACTTCAAGATCGATCTCGTCATCGAAGAAGCCCCCCAGCCTGTCATTGAAGAGCGGAAGAATTGACTTGGCATCTCCCACCGAGGATTCGTCGTCTGAGTTGACCAGCCTGTCGCCGCCGGACGTGGAACCGCCCTAAAGGTCGACCCCATGAATCAAGCCGATGAAGGCATGAGTTCGGCCGGCTTGTGTCTAGTTGAGTCTAGCGTGACGAGCCGCTAGACCGTGTCAGAGCTCATGTCCGTCTTGAGGCCAGATTCTCCGATTGCGCTGATGAAGACGTGGATCTCGCCGAAGGGGGCCCGGTACCCGTACTCGATCGAGTCGGCCTCGGGGTCGCAGCCTGAGTCGTCGATATAGAGCTTGCATCGATGACTCTTCGTCATCCGGCCGATCGCTTATCCCTCGATCCCTAGGAGAGCTCCCTCCAAGAACTCAACACCACCATGCGCAGGCCCCATGATGGGCGCCAACTGTCATGGTTTTGTCACGGCAGATGTCCTCATGAAAGGACTAAGTATGGAGGCCATCAAAACTAGGTGGTCGCTTGAACGGGTTCGATCGGGAACAAAGGACACAAGTTTACCTAGATAAAGACCTACTTGTTGCTTGATTGATATTGTTGCAAATCTCGATTACAAGGATGCGGATTCGCTAACTTAACTCTCGAGAGGTTGCAACTTAAGTCTTTTCGTCCTAGGAGGTCCCCTTTATATAACAGGTTGAGCCCCTAGGTTTACAGCAGAATCCTGGTTATACTATCAACCCGTGTCTTACTCTAATTCCTATCTATCTTGCTTTCCAAGCCAAGGAAATTCCTCCATATGGGCCTTCTCCATAAACCAGCCCACTTGCTCCTTTTTAAGCCAGCCTTTAGTCGGGTCATATTATGGGCCTTCAGACCTTTCCTTGTCGCGCCACTATGACCCGGGGAATAGTATGACCCATTGTGCCTTTGGGCCCTTGCCAAGTCATACCTTGAGTCGGGTCTTGGTCGTGGGGAATATCACCAACATGCTAGATCGAGTTGATCACGGCTGGTGGAACGTGTGACCAACATGGGACAACTCCTGGAAACCTGAGTGCACCAAATTGGCGATCTAGAAATGAGCAATATGTTTGTACTCTCTATCTATTTACAAGGACTGTTACCTCATTAGATGGGATAAGTTAAAAGGGGTTATTTTTTGGACAATAACCAGACTTTATTCCTCAACCGATAGCCAGATCATTTACAAGAAATGGAGAACAAAAGTCAGGGAAATAAGAATCCCAAAAGGCTAAAGATCGACTACTACAAGCATGTTTAGCCTCTCTAAAGCAATGGACAATAGTCGTACTTGCGAAATAAGCTGCCAACTACCTACACTCACAATGATCAGAAGATCAGGACCCAAATATGCATCGACTTGGTTAGCACCTTCAACCACAAAGTTGCTATCAGATTCAATAATCAGCCGGTTCCACCCAAAATTTGCAGCTAGCATAAATCCATTTCGAATTACAGTGATCTCTGCCAAATCCACAATGCTTATAACAGGTAAATACCAAGTTGTTGTTGCTATAAACTCACCATGATCATCACACGCTACCACTCCCATGGCTCCCGATAGTGTTTCCACATGGAGTGACACATCTACATTGATTTTAACAACACCTGCCATCGGCTTCTTCCACAATGTTCACGGGGAAAGTTAAAAGTTACTACCTCCATCTTGGTTTATTATTCCCCTTTCTAATTTGTTGTCACATCCTTAGTTCTGGTATGCCTAGTGCTAGCATCTGGTGTTGCATCATGTTTACATCTCCCAGAAAGTTGAAATGGGGAAGACAGAAACCCCCAGTACCACTTAAACCAACTAGGCTTTACTAAAATTCTTTTCAATGAACCTGAAATGCCCTTCTAAAATGTTCATCATCTTTGCCTTGGTCTAGGACCTCTGACAAAATGGTGCACAATTTTCTAGGACAGCATAAGATCACTGGACTAAATCATACTCCATTTGAATTTGGACATTTAAATACTATAAAATATTTTAAATGTCCAAATAATCATAAACTAAAATGTTTACTGTTGGAAATATTCCAAAAGTGGGCATGAGAAGTTTCATGATTTTTGAGCTAGTTTTAGTATTTTTAATAAAGCTCTAAAGTTGCAGTAAAATAGAAAAACAGAAAATAAAAGAGAGAGAGAAGAGAACCCACCTGGAGGCCCACTTACCTGGCGGCCAACTGGTGGCCCAACCCACCACCGTAGCTCCTGTCGTCTTCCTCCTCAGGCCAGTAGGCAGGGTGTGTGCCCGACGTGCGCCCGCACGCGCCGAGCCACCTCCTGCTTCCCCGAGGCGCCTTGAGCCTTCCGTAGCGCCACGCCACCCCCCAGACCCGTTCAGATCGATCTCTCCCTCCCTCGCTCTCCCCCTCGCCCATTTCCCCGCCATGGACGAAGCCTCCATGGACGCGCCTCCATAACCCCGCGCCCACAGCCACCCCGTCACCCTCTGCCTTGCCCAACGAGCTCCGCCTCGACCCCTCGTCCTCTGCACCAAGCCAGGCGCCGCCAGGAGCTCCGTGACGACGAGTACGAGCTCTTCTTCCTCCCTCGGCCACCGACATCGCCGGCGACCGCACGCTCTCACCAACCCTTCCCCGAGCCTACTGAGCTTCTCTACGTGACCGTTGTGAGCTACCGCTTCGACCCCCTCTCTTCCTTGCCCCGATTGCGCCTTGTAGACCTCGTTCTCACCAGAGCCGAAGCTCGCCGCTGCCGCGCCATGTTGCCGCCATGGCTATAGCCACTGGAGCTCCCACCTGAGTTTGCCACCGTGCTCTGAATGACCCCACGAGACCGTAGCCACCAACATCTCCCACTCTCATGCACCGCAACCCCAAACCCGCAACCCACCGTGCTCTGACCGCCGCCATTTTGGTCGCCGCCATTGACCCCGTCCACCCCCGCTCGAACCACAGCCACCCACGAATGCGGCTCGTCCCCAGGTTCATGCAGATGGCCTCTGCTATCCATTTGGTCGCCGGAGCGCGAATCCCGCGCTGCCCCGCCACGTCTGGTCGTTGTCGACGTTTAAACGCCGGTGGTTTGACCTCCCCTGGGTCAATGATAGGTGGGGCCAGCCCCTGACTAACCCTGGTTAGATTTCTATTAGCGTTAATTAACAATGTTAACAAGACCAGACACTAACATGTGGGCCCAGGCCTTAACTAATCTAGATTAAGTTTAGTTTATTGCTAGTTAACTATGTTAGTTGGGTTAGCCACCGACAGGTGGGTCCCACTGGTCAGGTTTGACCTGGACCGCCCCTGTTGACTCGCGGACGTCACAGTGACGTAATGCTGATGCAATAAAGCATTTTCTGGATTTAGTTTATTTTAAATAACCAGGAAATTCCAGAAAATGTTATAAACTTCAGAAAATCATAGAAAATAATCTGTAACTCCAAATGAAACAAATTATATACGAAAAATTATCATAAAAATCCAAAGAATATGTTTATGGCATTTTCATGTATGTTTGAGCAACCCAAAGCTACTGTATATGACAATTTGAATTAATGGCATTTGAAATGCCTTATGTGGAGTTTGAATTTGAACCTAGGGTTCAAACCAACTTCATTTAATATGGTTGCTAGTTGCATTAGCTCAATCAACAACATATGGCCATGTCACATTCATGCATCATATTGTTGCATTGCATTGATTGTGTTTCCTCTATGTTGCCGGTAATTGTCCCCCTTCAGTAGATGTTGTTCCGGCGATGAGTTCGATGACACCGATGAAGAGATATACTATCTTCAGAAGTGCCAGGCAAGAAAACACCCCTTGTTCATTCCGATACAATCCCACTCTCTCGCTTCTGCTCTCTTTTACTACATTAGGACAACAACGATTCAACTGTTACATGTTGCGGTAGTTGAACCCCTTTTCCTCTGCATGACCTTGTTGGGGAACATAGTAATTTCAAAATATTTCCTACGCACACGCAAGATCATGGTGATGCATAGCAACGAGAGGGAGAGTGTGATCTACGTACCCTTGTAGACCGACAGCGGAAGCGTTAGCACAACGCGGTTGATGTAGTCGTACGTCTTCACGGCCCGACCGATCAAGCACCGAAACTACGGCACCTCCGAGTTCTAGCACACGTTCAGCTCGATGACGATCCTCGGACTCCGATCCAGCAAAGTGTCGGGGAAGAGTCCGTCAGCACGACGGCGTGGTGACGATCTTGATGTACTACCGTCGCAGGGCTTCGCCTAAGCACTGCTACAATATTATCGAGGATTATGGTGGAAGGGGGCACCGCACACGGCTAAGAATATGATCACGTGGATCAACTTGTGTGTTTAGGGGTGCCCCCTGCCCCCGTATATAAAGGATCAAGGGGGGGGGTGCGGCTGGCCAGGAGGAGGGCGCGCTAGGAGGAGTCCTACTCCCACCAGGAGTAGGATTCCCCCCCTTTCCTAGTTGGAATAGGATTCGGGAAGGGGGAAAGAGGAGAGAGAGAAGGAAGGGGGGGGGGGGCGCCGCCCCCCTCTCCTTGTCCTATTCGGACTAGGGGGGGAGGGGCACGCGGCCCAGCCCTGGCCACCTCTCCTCTCTTCCACTAAAGCCCACTAAGGCCCATATACCTCCTAGGGGGTTCCGGTAACCTCCCGGTACTCCGGTAAAATCCCGATTTCACCCGGAACACTTCCGATATCCAAATATAGGCTTCCAATATATCAATCTTTATGTCTCGACCATTTCGAGACTCCTCGTCATGTCTGTGATCACATCCGGGACTCCGAACAAACTTCGGTACATCAAAAATCATAAACTCATAATATAACTGTCATCGAAACCTTAAGCGTGCGGACCCTACGGGTTCGAGAACAATGTAGACATGACCGAGACATGTCTCCGGTCAATAACCAATAGCGGAACCTGGATGCTCATATTGGCTCCCACATATTCTACGAAGATCTTTATTGGTCAGACCACATAATAACATACTTTGTTCCCTTTGTCATCGGTATGTACTTGCCCGAGATTCGATCGTCGGTATCTCAATACCTAGTTCAATCTCGTTACCGGCAAGTCTCTTTACTCGTTTCGTAATACATCATCTCGCAACTAACTCATTAGTTGCAATGCTTGCAAGGATTATGTGATGTGCATTACCGAGAGGGCCCAGAGATACCTCTCCGACAATCGGAGTGACAAATCCTAATCTCGAAATACGCCAACCCAACATTTACCTTTGGAGACACCTGTAGAGCTCCTTTATAATCACCTAGTTATGTTATGACGTTTGGTAGCACACAAAGTGTTCCTCCGGTAAACAGGAGTTGCATAATCTCATAGTCATAGGAACATGTATAAGTCATGAAGAAAGCAATAGCAACATACTAAACGATCGGGTGCTAAGCTAATGGAATGGGTCATGTCAATCACATCATTCTCCTAATGATGTGATCCCATTAATCAAATGACAACACATGTCTATGGTTAGGAAACATAACCATCTTCGATTAACGAGCTAGTCAAGTAGAGGCATACTAGTGACGTTTGGTTTGTCTATATATTCACACAAGTATTATGTTTCCGGATAATACAATTCTAGCATGAATAATAAACATTTATCATGATATAAGGAAATAAAATAATAACATTTATTATTGCCTCTAGGGCATATTTCCTTCAGTCTCCCACTTGCACTAGAGTCAATAATCTAGATTACACAGTAATGATTCTAACACCCATGGAGCTTTGGTGTTGATCATGTTTTGCTCGTGGAAGAGGCTTAGTCAACGGGTCTGCTACATTCAGATCCGTATGTATCTTGCAAATCTCTATGTCTCCCACCTGGACTAGATCCCGGATGGAATTGAAGCGTCTCTTGATGTGCTTGGTTCTCTTGTGAAATCTGGATTCCTTTGCCAAGGCAATTGCACCAGTATTGTCACAAAAGATTTTCATTGGACCCGATGTACTAGGTATGACACCTAGATCGGATATGAACTCCTTCATCCAGACTCCTTCGTTTGCTGCTTCCGAAGCAGCTATATACTCCGCTTCACATGTAGATCCCGCCACAACACTTTGTTTAGAACTGCACCAACTGACAGCTCCACCGTTTAATGTAAACATGTATCCGGTTTGCGATTTAGAATCGTCCGGATCAGTGTCAAAGCTTGCATCAACTAACCATTTACGATGAGCTCTTTGTCACCTCCATATATGAGAAACATATCCTTAGTCCTTTTCAGGTATTTCAGGATGTTCTTGACCGTTGTCCAGTGATCCACTCCTGGATTACTTTGGTACCTCCCTGCTAGACTTATAGCAAGACACACATCAGGTCTGGTACACAGCATTGCATACATGATAGAGCCTATGGCTGAAGCATAGTGAACATCTTTCATATTCTCTCTATACTCTGCATTGGTCGAGGATTGAGTCTTACTCAATTTCACACCTTGTAATACAGGCAAGAATCCTTTCTTTGCTTGATCCATTTTTAACTTCTTCAAAACTTTGTCAAGGTATGTGCTTTGTGAAAGTTCAATTAAGCGTCTTGATCTATCTCTATAGATCTTAATGCCCAATATGTAAGCAGCTTCACCTAGGTCTTTCATCGAAAAACTCTTATTCAAGTATCCTTTTATGCTATCCAGAAATTCTATATCATTTCCGATTAGCAATATGTCATCTACATATAATATCAGAAATGCTACAGATCTCCCACTCACTTTCTTGTAAATACAGGCTTCTCCAAAAGTCTGTATAAAACCAAATGCTTTTATCACACTATCAAAGCATTTATTCCAACTCCGAGAGGCTTGCACCAGTCCATAAATGGATCGCTGGAGCTTGCACACTTTGTTAGCTCCCTTTGGATCGACAAAACCTTCCGGCTGCATCATATACAACTCTTCTTGCAGAAATCCATTTAGGAATGCAGTTTTGACATCCATTTGCCAAATTTCATAATCATAAAATGCGGCAATTGCTAACATGATTCGGACAGACTTAAGCATCGCTACAGGTGAGAAGGTCTCATCGTAGTCAATCCCTTGAACTTGCCGAAGACCTTTTGCAACAAGTCGAGCTTTGTAGACAGTAACATTACCGTCAGCGTCAGTCTTCTTCTTGAAGATCCATTTATTCTCAATTGCTTGCCGATCATTGGGCAAGTCAACCAAAGTCCATACTTTGTTCTCATACATGGATCCCATCTCAGATTTCATGGCTTCAAGCCATTTTGCGGAATCTGGGCTCACCATCGCTTCTTCATAGTTCGTAGGTTCATCATGATCTAGTAGCATGACTACCAAAACAGGATTACCGTACCACTCTGGCGCGGATCTTACTCTGGTTGATCTACGAGGTTCAGTAGTATCTTGTTCTGAAGTTTCATGATCCTTATCATTAGCTTCCTCACTAATTGGTGTAGGTGTCACAGAAACGGGTTTCTGTGATGTACTACTTTCCAATAAGGGAGCAGGTATTGTTACCTCGTCAAATTCTACTTTCCTCCCACTCACTTCTTTCGAGAGAAACTCCTTCTCTAGAAAGTTTCCGAATTTAGCAACAAAAGTCTTGCCTTCGGATCTGTGATAGAAGGTGTATCCAATAGTTTCCTTTGGATATCCTATGAAGACACATTTCTCCGATTTGGGTTCGAGCTTATCAGGTTGAAGCTTTTTCACATAAGCATCGCAGCCCCAAACTTTCAGAAATGACAACTTTGGTTTCTTGCCAAACCACAGTTCATAAGGCGTCGTCTCAATGGATTTTGATGGTGCCCTATTTAACGTGAATGCGGCCGTCTCTAGAGCATATCCCCAAAACGGTAGCGGTAAATCAGTAAGAGACATCATAGATCGCACCATATCTAGTAAAGTACGATTACGACGTTCGGACACACCATTACGATGTGGTGTTCAGGGTGGCGTGAGTTGCGAAACTATTCCACATTGTTTCAAATGTACACCAAACTCGTAACTCAAATATTCTCCTCCACGATCAGATCGTAGGAATTTTATTTTCTTGTTACGATGATTTTCAACTTCACTCTGAAATTCTTTAAACTTTTCAAATGTTTCAGACTTATGTTTCATTAAGTAGATATACCCATATCTGCTTAAGTCATCTGTGAAGGTGAGAAAATAACGATATCCGCCACGAGCCTCAACATTCATCGGACCACATACATCTGTATGTATGATTTCCAATAAATCTGTTGCTCTCTCCATAGTACCGGAGAACGGTGTTTTTGTCATCTTACCCATAAGGCACGGTTCGCAAGTACCAAGTGATTCATAATCAAGTGGTTCCAAAAGCCCATCAGTATGGAGTTTCTTCATGCGCTTTATACCGATATGACCTAAACGGCAGTGCCACAAATAAGTTGCACCATCATTATCAACTCTACATCTTTTGGCTTCAACACTATGAATATGTGTGTCACTACTATCGAGATTTAATAAGAATAGACCACTCTTTAAGGGTGCATGACCATAAAAGATATTACTCATATAAATGGAACAACCATTATTCTCTGATTTAAATGAATAACCGTCTCGCATCAAACAAGATCCAGATATAATGTTCATGCTTAACGCTAGCACCAAATAACAATTATTTAGGTCTAATACTAATCCCGAAGGTAGATGTAGAGGTAGCATGCCGACTGCGATCACATCGACTTTGGAACCATTTCCCACGCGCATCGTCACCTCGTCCTTAGCCAATCTTCGCTTAATCCGTAGTCCCTGTTTCGAGTTGCAAATATTAGCAACAGAACCAGTATCAAATACCCAGGTGCTACTGCGAGCATTAGTAAGGTACACATCAATAACATGTATATCACATATACCTTTGTTCACCTTGCCATCCTTCTTATTCGCCAAATACTTGGGGCAGTTCCGCTTCCAGTGACCAGTCTGCTTGCAGTAGAAGCACTCAGTTTTAGGCTTAGGTCCAGGTTTGGGTTTCTTCTCTTGAGTAGCAACTTGCTTGCTGTTCTTTTTGAAGTTCCCCTTCTTCTTCCCTTTGCCCTTTTTCTTGAAACTAGTGGTCTTGTTGACCATCAGCACTTGATGCTCCTTCTTGATTTCTACCTCCGCAGCTTTTAGCATTGCGAAGAGCTCGAGAATAGTCTTATTCATCCTTTGCATATTATAGTTCATCACGAAGCTCTTGTAGCTTGGTGGCAGTGATTGGAGAATTCTATCAATGACGCAATCATCTGGAAGATTAACTCCCAATTAAATCAAGTGATTATTATACCCTGACATTTTGAGTATATGCTCACTGACGGAACTGTTCTCCTCCATCTTGCAGCTATAGAACTTATTAGAGACTTCATATCTCTCAATTCGGGAATTTGCTTGAAATATTAACTTCAACTCCTAGAACATCTCATATGCTCCATGACGTTCAAAACGTCGTTGAAGTCCCGATTCTAATCCGTAAAGCATGGCACACTGAACTATCGAGTAATCATCAGCTTTGCTCTGCCAGACGTTCATAACATCTGGTGTTGCTCCAGCAGCAGGCCTGGCACCCAGCGGTGCTTCCAGGACGTAATTCTTCTGTGCAGCAATGAGGATAATCCTCAAGTTACGGACCCAGTCCGTGTAATTGCTACCATCATCTTTCAACTTTGCTTTCTCAAGGAACGCATTAAAATTCAACGGAACAACAGCACGGGCCATCTATCTACAATCAAGCATAAACAAGCAAGATACTATCAGGTACTAAGTTTCATGATAAATTTAGGTTCAATTAATCATATTACTTAAAGAACTCCCACTTAGATAGACATCCCTCTAATCCTCTAAGTGATTACGTGATCCAAATCAACTAAACCATGTCCGGTCGTCACGTGAGATGGAGTAGTTTCATTGGTGAACATCACTATGTTGATCATATCTACTATATGATTCACGCTCGACCTTTCGGTCTTCGTGTTCCGAGGCCATATCTGTATATGCTTGGCTCGTCAAGTATAACCTGAGTATTCCGCGTGTGCAACTGTTTTGCACCCGTTGTATTTGAATGTAGAGCCTATCACACCTGATCATCACATGGTGTCTCAGCACGAAGAACTTTCGCAACGGTGCATAATCAGGGAGAACACTTCTTGATAATTAGTGAGAGATCATCTTATAATGCTACCGTCAATCAAAGCAAGATAAGATGCATAAAAGATAAACATCACATGCAATCAATATAAGTGATATGATATGGCCATCATCATCTTGTGCTTGTGATCTCCATCTTCGAAGCACCATCGTGATCACCATCGTCACCGGCGCGACACCTTGATCTCCATCGTAGCATCGTTGTCGTCTCACCAATCTTATGCTTCCACGATTATCGCTACCGCTTAGTGATAAAGTAAAGCATTACAGAGCGATTGCATTGCATACAATAAAGCGACAACCATATGGCTCCTGCCAGTTGCCGATAACTCGGTTACAAAACATGATCATCTCATACAATAAAATTTAGCATCATGTCTTGACCATATCACATCACAACATGCCCTGCAAAAACAAGTTAGACGTCCTCTACTTTGTTGTTGCAAGTTTTACGTGGATGCTACGGGCTTAAGCAAGGACCAATCTTACCTGCGCATCAAAATCACAACGATAGTTTGTCAAGTTGGTGCTGTTTTAACCTTCGCAAGGATCGGGCGTAGCCACACTCGGTTCAAACTAAGTTGGAGAATCTGTCACCCGCAAGCCACCTATGTGCAAAGCACATCGGGAGAACCGGTCTCGCGTAAGCGTACAGGTAATGTCGGTCCGGGACGCTTCGTCCAACAATACCGCCGAACCAAAGTATGACATGCTGGTAAGCAGTATGACTTATATCGCCCATAACTCACTTGTGTTCTACTCGTGCATATAACATCAACACATAAAACCTAGGCTCTGATACCACTGTTGGGGAACGTAGTAATTTCAAAAAAATTCCTACGCACACGCAAGATCATGGTGATGCATAGCAACGAGAGGGGAGAGTGTGATCTACGTACCCTTGTAGACCGACAGCGGAAGCGTTAGCACAACGCGGTTGATGTAGTCGTACATCTTCACGGCCCGACCGATCAAGCACCGAAACTACGGCACCTCCGAGTTCTAGCACACGTTCAGCTCGATGACGATCCCCGAACTTCGATCCAGCAAAGTGTCGGGGAAGAGTTCCGTCAGCACGACGGCGTGGTGACGATCTTGATGTACTACCGTCGCAGGGCTTCGCCTAAGCACCGCTACAATATTATCGAGGATTATGGTGGAAGGGGGCACCGCACACGGCTAAGAATATGATCACGTGGATCAACTTGTGTGTTTAGGGGTGCCCCCTGCCCCCGTATATAAAGGATCAAGGGGGGGTGCGGCCGGCCAGGAGGAGTCCTACTCCCACCGGGAGTAGGATTCCCCCCCTTTCCTAGTTGGAATAGGATTCGGGAAGGGGGAAAGAGGAGAGAGAGAAGGAAGGGGGGGCGCCGCCCCCCTCTCCTTGTCCTATTCGGACTAGGGGGGAGGGGCGCGCGGCCCAGCCCGGCCACCTCTCCTCTCTTCCACTAAAGCCCACTAAGGCCCATATACATCCCGGGGGGTTCCGGTAACCTCCCGGTACTCCGGTAAAATCCCGATTTCACCCGGAACACTTCCGATATCCAAATATAGGCTTCCAATATATCAATCTTTATGTCTCGACCATTTCGAGACTCCTCGTCATGTCCGTGATCACATCCGGGACTCCGAACAAACTTCGGTACATCAAAAAGCATAAACTCATAATATAACTGTCATCGAAACCTTAAGCGTGCGGACCCTACGGGTTCGAGAACAATGTAGACATGACCGAGACATGTCTCCGGTCAATAACCAATAGCGGAACCTGGATGCTCATATTGGCTCCTACATATTCTACGAAGATCTTTATCGGTCAGACCGCATAACAACATACTTTGTTCCCTTTGTCATCGGCATGTTACTTGCCCGAGATTCGATCGTCGGTATCTCAATACCTAGTTCAATCTCGTTACCGGCAAGTCTCTTTACTCGTTTCGTAATACATCATCTCGCAACTAACTCATTAGTTGCAATGCTTGCAAGGCTTATGTGATGTGCATTACCGAGAGGGCCCAGAGATACCTCTCCGACAATCGGAGTGACAAATCCTAATCTCGAAATACGCCAACCCAACATTTACCTTTGGAGACACCTGTAGAGCTCCTTTATAATCACCCAGTTACGTTGTGACGTTTGGTAGCACACAAAGTGTTCCTCCGGTAAACGGGAGTTGCATAATCTCATAGTCATAGGAACATGTATAAGTCATGAAGAAAGCAATAGCAACATACTAAACGATCGGGTGCTAAGCTAATGGAATGGGTCATGTCAATCACATCATTCTCCTAATGATGTGATCCCATTAATCAAATGACAACACATGTCCATGGTTAGGAAACATAACCATCTTCGATTAACGAGCTAGTCAAGTAGAGGCATACTAGTGACGTTTGGTTTGTCTATATATTCACACAAGTATTATGTTTCCGGATAATACAATTCTAGCATGAATAATAAACATTTATCATGATATAAGGAAATAAAATAATAACATTTATTATTGCCTCTAGGGCATATTTCCTTCAGACCTGTCATTGACACAGTAAATAGATGAAACCCACTAGCATGAGTAGGAGTTGTTTGAATGATCTATTCGAATAGCCGCGTCCGTGGTAAAGGAGCTCTGGGTTGCCTGTACAGTTCATAGACAAGTGAAAGTGGATACCCCAAAATGCGCAAGATAAGTGTGAGTGCTATGGATGGCATTCTCGTAGGGAGATGGGAGCGGATGCATAGTGGTGTATTGAAATGGTGAATATGTGGACTCGTGTGCGCCACCTCAAAAGAGTTACTTGCAGTAGTAGTTCAGGTTAGCCGCTGAGTCAAAGCTGGCTTGCTACAGTTAAACCCCACCATCCCTTTGTTGATAATGATGCATATGTAGTTAGTTCTGAAGTAAGTCTAGCTGGGTACATTTGTACTCACGTTTGCTTAATTTATGTTTTTGCAGAGAGACCTCAGTCTCGCTAGTAGTTCCGTGTGGACTTCGACATTTAGCTTGATACCTCAGCTACGATCTTGTGCCCTCGGCAGGATCTGGTAGATAGTCAGGCTTCTCAGCCTTTTTCATTTGTAGATGTCTGTACTCAGACATGTTAAGCTTCCGCATGTGCTTTGACTTGTATGCTCTAAATGTTGGGTCGTGAGACCCATGTTTGCAATATCTTGCTCCTCGGAGCCTATTGAATAAATACTTTGAGTCATAGAGTTATGTTGTGATGCCATGTTGTATTTGCACATATCAAGCATATTGTGTGTATGATTTGAAATGCTTGGTATGTGTGGGATCCGACAACCTAGTTGTTTATCCTTGGTAGCCTCTCTTACCGGGAAATGTCTCCTAGTGCTTCAAGTGAGCCATGGTAGCTTGCTACTGCTCCAGAATACTTAGGCTGGCTGGCATGTGTCCTTCTTCGTTCCTGTGTCTGTCCCTTTGGGAAATGTCACGTGGTGTCTCCGGAGTCCTGTTAGCCCAGCTTCTATAGCCCGGATTCACTCACTGATGACCGACACGTTCGTTGCTGGCTCATGTATACCTGTCCCTGTAAGTTAGTGCCACTTTGGGTTTACGACTAGTCATGTCTGCCCGGATTATTTGTCATATGGATGCTAGCGACACTATCATATATGTGAGCTAAAAGGCACAAATGGTCCCGGGCCAAGTAAGGTGGCACTCGTGGGAATACCATGCGTGAGGCTGCAAAGTGATATGATGTGTTACATGCTAGATCGGTGTGACTTAGGATCGGCGTCCTGACATTTGTGCTAAATTTTGACCAAATATTTAACTTACAAAATGTTAGTGCATGTCAACAAAAATTATATTGTTGGATTTGTATTTTAACGTAGTTTTCAATTATATAACCTCTGATGGCATGCATGAACATTTTGTTAGTTAAATTTATGGTCAAAATTTGACACAAATTACAATGGGGACCAATAAACCAGGACGGAGGTAGTACCTCACTAGTTACAAAAAGGATTATCCTATACATAAAAAAAGGCAAGGAAGAAAATAATCTTCTAACCCTAGTCATCATAAACATGAAAATGTAATCAGTGTATTTATTGTATCAGCAAGAAATAATTTTAGGGTTTGCAGTAAGCAAAACCAATTACATGAATGTGACAGCCCCGATTCAATCGTAAACTAATCATACACGCAAATGTGTACGATCAAGATCAGGGACTTACGGGGAGATATCACAACACAACTCTAGACACAAATTTAAAGCCATACAAGCTTCATATTACAAGTCAGGGGCCTCAAGGGCTCGAATACATAAGCTCGAATACAAACAAGTCAGCGGAAGCAACATAATCTGAGTATAGACATAAGTTAAACAAGTGTTCCTTAAGAAGGCTAGCACAACCATCAACGATGATCGAAAAGGCAAGGCCTCCTACTTGGGAGCCTCCTAACTACTCCTGGTGGTCGTCGGCCTCCACTTAGTAGTAGGCACCCTTGGGGTAGTAGTAGAAGTCGTCGGGAGTGGCGCCTGGCTCCTGGGATCCGTCATCTGATCGCACCAATCGGATATAGGGGGAAGAGAAGTAGCAAAGAAACCGTGAGTACTCATCCAAAGTACTCGCAAGACTTACATCAGAACTATGCTAAGTATGCATCAGTATTAAAGGAATGGGGCTATATCTTTGGACTGGACTATAGAAATGCCAGAAGAGAAGGGAAAGTCTAGCCTATCAAAGACTAGCATCTTGCGGCATTAGAAGAGTGTATATTAGCATATCATAAGGTAGTAGTATGTTGTAGCATCGCCTAGAGATCACTTCCTCGACTCTCTGCGAGAAAGCAATCCCAGAGCCATTATATTCATTTCACATCTCAGGTATCCATTTCTAGTTGTATCGATCGGTATACAACTCCAAGCGTCCATTACCATGGACACAGCTATTCGAATGGATTAAACTTCCCTGCTGGGGTGCACAAACTTACCCAACGCGCTCGATCAACTCTGGTCGAACACACCATCAGGAATCCTAAGCACGCAGGGGTCTCGGGCCCATCGCCCTTTGCACTCATGCACGTTGCGTACGCGTCCGGTGTCAGTCATGGCTACCTCCTTATACAAGGTAGGTTCTTACGCGGGACACCCGGACGCGCGCCGCTTAGTCGCTGGCGTCCGAAGAGCTTTCGGCTGATACATACGACGCAGAGTGCCCATACTTATTCTCGCGTGGTGGTCAGCGAGAAATGGCCAGAGGCCTACTCGGATCACATATACAAACCGTTAGTGTCTTGGTAGCGCGCAGTAATGAGCAGAGACTCGCGATCATGTGACCATGTCGCCCCATCTCGTGAGCCTACGACAAGGGCCTAGAATGCCTGGCCGTGCCACCTAATTATCTCGCGGGTACCCTCCAGGTCAACCTGACTACACATCAACTCGCGGGTACACTCACGGTCAACCCGACTTCACATTTCTCTCGCGGGTACTCCTCGGGGCTGACCCGACTTGTGGACTTGGGGGAATCACCCTCGATGGTCCACACTTGAGGGGTTTGCACGACAGAATCATTATCAAGAGTGGTGAAGGAGGAATCACCCTCGATGACCACGACTGAATAGCTACACTATAGAGTTAACATCAGAAGTGCTATACGAGGTATCACCCTCCGACCCTCGGCACTTGATAGTAACCCTGTAGTGTCGTACAACTAAGGGGGTGTGATGTGATGTGTCGGGCTCTAGACGTCGATCACATTGATCGAGTCATTGGAGATAAAGAGGGGGTAACTGGGACAAGGTGAGGGGTCATTGATGGATAACTAACCAACCTATACTAAGAAGTTTAGGATAAGTAGGTAAGGTACAAAGCAGGTTACAAAATCAGGCTATACATCAGAGTAGGATCATAAGCAGTAGCACTTCTAACGCAAGCATAAGAGAGAAGGGAATGGGCGATATTGGAATGATCAAGGGGGTTTCCTTGCTTGGAAGCTCTACTGAAAGGGGCTGGACGTTAGAGGCGCAGTCGTACCCGGCGGTAGCATCAGTCTCGGTGTCTACCGAAGAGAAGAGGGGGGGGGAAACAATAAATACAAAGCAAATAGATGCATCCCTAGATGTTTTCCCGGCGTTTTGCAATTTTTTGACAGATGAAAGAGAGGGGACGGTTCCAATTTCATCATGCTAGAGGCATGTGATAGATGAACGGATTGCATATTCTGATTTGTTGGATTTTCCTGAGGAACTTTCATATATAAATTGTTTTCATCCGACTTGCGGTTTATTTTCTATTAATTTTCGAAGTTTTAACCATTTTCTGGATTTACAGGATTTAATTTAATATAAAAAATAGTACATAAATGTTGGGTACACCAGGTGAAGTGCACTCAGTGGTGCACTAGGTTGACAGTGGGCCTGGGCTGCTGAGTCAGCAGGTCAACGCTAACCAGTTGACTAGTCAACTGGGTCAGCGGGACCCACTAACTAGTGACCAGGGATGGGCACCACGCCCCGCCACGTCGGTGGCGCTGGCGCACAAGGGATGAGGCGCACGGGCATGGGCGTCGCGCGGCTAGGGGCCGTGCGAGCGGTGGACGGAGGCCGGCGCGGGGAGTGGCGGCCGACGGCGAGTGGCGAGCGCAGGGCGCCGCAGGGGGCCGGCGGGCACGGACGGCTGCCGCGGGAATAGGAGATAGCGGCAGCGGCAGCAAAAGGGGCCGGAGGGCGAGGCGCAGTTAAGTGCGAGGTGAGGAAGTGATGCGGCGAGCATGGGGGGAAGCGGGGCGGTCGACCAAAACGCGGGCGCGGGCCGGGTGCGGTGGCTACAGGCATGCGCACAGCCAAGAGGGCGGCAGGGCACGAGCCGGCGCGCGGGGCAGCAGTTGCAGCGCGCGGCCTGGCAGCGCAAGCAGCTGCGGGTGCGGCGGACTGGGGCGGCGACCACGTGGCGGTCGTGCAGGGGCGCGGGTGACGACGGGCGCAGGGGTGCGGGGCGCGCGGCCACAGGCAGGAAGCGCAGGCATGGCAGTAGGCAGTCCAGCTCCTGGGGTGGCGGCATACGGCGTGAATCGGGGCCGCGAAGGAGGGGAAGGGGCGGGCTCACCGGGAGGTGGCCGGTGGAGAGCTCGGGACGGCTGGGAGCAGACCGGAGCGGCGGGACCGCAACGAGATGGCGGTGGCCGACGAAGAGGGCCGAGGCGGGTGGCGTCCATCCGGCGTAGGGGGCCTCCCGGCTTGAGCTAGCTCACGTAGGCAACGTAGGGGAGGTAGACGAGGCCCCCGGCTCCACCTCGGCCGGAGGGGACGACGACGGCGCGGTGATTGCCGGGTTCGGGCAAAGCTCGTGTGAGAAGGGGAGGGGCGAGGAGCCGGGTTTGCAATGGGGGGTCGACGGGGTCTTGAGGCCGTCGGGGAGCCGACGGATAGCAGCCAAGGCGATGGCCGAGGCCGTGTTGGCCATCAGAGATGGCCACGCTCCCCTCCCCCTCTAGTCGAGGAACGAGGCAACGGGAAGGGGCTAGCTGGGCCGGCCAGGGGGGTTTAGGCCCATAGGGAATTTTCACTCGCAGGGAATTCAAATAAATGTGTTGAAGATCATCAAAGAAAGGAAAAGGACTGAATTCGATCCATCTCCTCCCTTTTCTTTAAACCAAGAGCTACTCCTCCCTTTTCTTTTTTTATGTAATTTCAATATGATTTTGTTTTTGTTCATGTTTTCAATTTAGAACCCCACGGAAGTGAATAGAAAAAAAGAAAAATACCCCTGTGATACGCCTTCCTTCTTTAGGTTTTTCCTTTTTTTAAAACTTATGTTTCTTTATTTTAGTTAGCAAAAATAGTTTTACTAAAATATAAAACTGGCTCCATAAATGGAGTTGCAAAATAACCCACTGCAACAAAAGTTTGGCACATTGATAAATTAGTTTATACTTTTATAACTTTTAAAAGGCATTTAATAATTGCTTTAGGCCACTGTTTTAATTATTTTAGGGCATTTAAACAATTTATAAAAATGTTGGATCGCATCCATAATTAGCTATGTATTATTTGCCACATGGTGGACATTTTAGTTTTCATGTTTGAATAAATAAATATTTGACTTGCATTTAAAATTTAAATTTGAGTTTGGTTTGAAACAAAGTGAGGATTAGCGACTTAATTATGATGACGTGGCATCATTAGGCATGAGATTACTATAGCATGACACTGATGGTGTTACAATGAAAAATGTCAACTTTACAACTGCTTCCCTCTAAAGAAAAAGTACTTCACCACACGATTAGCACGCACATAATGCGAAAAAATCTTTGTATTTCATCTGCTCCAAGCATAACACCATGCTACCTTCCCACCCAAAACTAGACAACCAATATCTCATCATGAAAACATGTCAACACCAACTTAAATTGCATGGTATGCTCCCAATTGTAGTCATTTCAAGTCAAACATTACACAGACTTAACTGATTCACTTCAGATGTGGACTCCCATGAACTCGACTACTCCTTATGCACCAGCATGTGCTTCAGATGCATGATTCTTGCAGTACATGCCCAAGCTTGTGCGTGCAATTGGCTCTCCAAATAACGATGCTGTCGACGACCTGAGAATTTTTACCTCAACAAAGTCACCAACCACTGGCTTACGAGCTCCATCACCTTCAGATGTATGTGGTACAGGGAGACTAGTAAACGATACCCTGTGCCCCCGGTCAGTTTTCCCAAACAGCTCTGTTTCAGGAGCTCGCTTATTGGGTCCCTCGACTAGAACTACTTGTGTGGTACCAATCTGAGAATCGTAGATCTTTCTTGTGGTCTCACGGAAGGTGTTGATCAGTTCTGCAAGTCTCCTCTGCTTAACATCATTGGGGACATCATCCTCATAATTCCGATGAGCATGGGTCTTCTCTCTCATGCTATATGCAAACATGTAAGCCATATCATATCCAACATCCCTTACAAGGCTAAGAGTGTCAGCATGGCCATCTTCTGTCTCTCCACAAAAGCCTGTTGTACATCACAAACGCACTGGTCAAATTAAGAGAAAACCCTTGTACATAAGAAAGTGCAGCATGTAAACATCTGCAGATAGCATGATGAATGAACGAAAGACAAAAAGAAGTCCTTTAATTAAAGTTACAGAACTTGAAACTCGAACGAAGTAGGATGAAATCTGTGAGAGTACTACATATATAGCCATGTAGCCTTTTGTATTTACTCCATGCTATAAGGTGTTTCTGCATATTTCCTGCACCTGTACATGTATATATACTGGCCTATGGCCCCATGGGAATACAAGTTGCATATTATTATTTCCTAACATGGTATTCACCAGCGATTTGTGCTTTAGGTTCGTGCAACTTCCAAGAGATTAGCATAGAAGCATCTCCTGAAAGAGATTATATGCCACCATAAATGATGCAAGTGGCATGTTGCAGTGCAGATGCAATAAATGAGTTACAGACTTAAGCGCAAGGCAGTGTTGTTGCCACAACTAAAATAGAAAGATATTTGCCTTGTTTAAGTACAACCTCCGTTCAAGTGTCGTGGTTTTAGTTCAAATTTTGAACTAAAACCACAACACTTAATTTGGAACAGAGGGAGTACTATTTATCTCTACTACTTAAAAAGAACGTAAGGTTCTCATTTCACCTTTCTTTCCACCACCCCTTCGTCCATCCTCCCACGTATATAATAAATCATCATAATTTACTTGCCTTTTGAACCAATTCCACTTTAACTTACTTACCAAACTTTTAATCAAAATATAAGGTAATTCACAGATAGAATTTGATGAACATTTATTTACACAATCACATTATTATTGGCAGGTAAATCACAAGCGAACCAACCTGTGGTTGGATGGTTAATTAGGTGGACAGTGGTATTCCCAGCCCACCAGGGTTCATGTCTTGGTGCTCGCATTTGTCCTGGATTTCTTTCAGGATTTCCGGCGATGCACGTTCGGTGGGAGGAGACGTTCCCGTCGACTACGAGGCGCCTACGGTGACTTTGTAAAATCTCAAGATGATATGCCGACTAAATCTCTCGGAGGTGCTCATAGGGGTAGGGTGTGCGAGTGTGCGTTCATAGGGGTGAGTGTATGCATGTATATATGAGCGCTTGTGTCTGCACTGATGTTAAAAAAACATACTAGAATATTTATATCCTGTTGCAACGCACGGGCATTGTTCTAGTAGCAGTAAGAAGTCAAGAACTTCAATTGTCATGAATCCCAAGTTGAGCCGAGTCGAGCCAGCTCGGCTCGACTCGCTAGAGCTTGTTTCGTTAACGAGCTAGCTCGACTCGACTCGTTATTATAACGAGCTCAAATCCAAGATTGGCTCGACTTGTATAACTCGTGAGCTGGCTCGTTTAACTTGTTAAGCTCGTTAAAGATATGAACATAAAACCCTCAAATATTATTAAAATGATTATGTATATATTAAACATATATATCACTAAACAATAGTAATTTCCTTGTAACGCATGAGTCTCCTAGGCGGCTGGGCTTTCAACGGCTAGGCCTTGTGTTGTGCGCCTGGGACATAGGGTGCTGAGTGGCTAATCTTTTTTTGTATTGGGAGTGGCTGATCTTTTGTACTGAGCCTAACGAGTTACACGAGTACTCGTGAGATTGGCTCGTTTAACTTGGTCTATAAACGATCTTAAACTAAAGCTCGGCTCGACTCGTTATTTTTTGAGTTCGAGTCGATTCGAGCCGAGTCACGAGCTTGTTATGGCGCTGCTAGAAGAAGGGCGCGAGAGAGCTGGCCGGGGGCCTTTTGCCCACGGCCGGGCAAGATGGAAGGGATTTCCTTCTTAATTCTTGCTTGATTAGATTGATACATCTCATCTCTTTACATAGAGAGGTTTACTTGACTCCCAAGCAAGGCTTACTTGACCCCTAAGCAAGCGACCCTTATCTCTAATTAACCCTAAGACTAACGGGCTATACCGCCAGCCCAGGCCATTAGGCCCATTACGTACTCTAACACTACACCCCACCTGGACATGCAGCTTATCCTCGAGCTGCAGCCTAACCAACTTATAACCATGACTCGACGCAACACAAACCTAACACCTAAAAACAAGCCTTTTACATCTCGGCTTGTTTTATTACTCTCAACCTGAAATGGACTGGAACGATTTATTTTGGACCCCTTAACAAAAAGTGGACACCATCTGCACGTCGGCCGTGCACGTGTACAGCCACCTGGATCCCATGAACACCATCTGGACAAAAGGAGTGCATGTGTATGGCCACCTGGAAGTGGTCGCAAGAGCGACCAGCAGAGGCGCCCTCGTGGCGGCCGGCGGAATGCAGTGGTGCTACGCGGTGCGCTCCTGTCGATGACACCCTGCCTTCTCCCCGCCAGACGGCTGTTGGTCTGCACCGCACAGAGAAGAGTGGAGGGCTTGCGATGGAGAATGACGAGGAGGGGTGCGCCCCCCAACCGCTGATGTCGCAGATTTTGAGGTCGCTGCCCGCGAGGAAAACAGGATGCCCAAGATCCCCGACGCAGCGGATGAGATTGAGGTCCTTTGCGCGGCAAAGCGCAGCTGGGAGGAGCGGCAGCTGCAGCCCACGCATCTCCCGCACACGCCGACGCGCTAGGAGGCCGCGCGCAACAGCCTGCAGCCTCACCGCCGCCGACACGTGGCGAGTAGTGATCCAAGCCGGAAGCGGTGATGGCGACGGCGGGAACTTGATCTGCTGGATGGGGACGCCCTGGGGAAGCGGTAATTGCAACGACGGGAACTTGATCTGGTGGATCGGGACTCCCGTCGGCGCTGTCGATGCGGGACCGGAGCTGACCGGTGGTGGCTGCTGCAGCGAAGCGCCGGGCGCGATGGAGGCCGCCAGGAGCGGCGGCTGCCACTGTAGCCAGGGCGGGGCGATGGATGGCAGCTGCAGCGGCCCGGCGAGCGCGACGGGGACGCCCTGCGGCAGCGGCTGCTGCGGCGGAGCGCCGAG
>NC_041386.1:253823118-253943948 GCF_002162155.2 Triticum dicoccoides | reverse complement strand
CGCGGCGGAGGCCGCCAGGAGCGCCGGGTGCCACTGCAGCCAGGGCGGGGCGGTGGATGGCAGCTGCAGCGGCCCGGCGAGCGCGACGAAGGCCGCCTGGTGGAGCGGCTGCCACGGCAGCCACGGCGGCGCGATGGGCGGCGCAGCCGGGTGCGGCCTGTAGGACCCGGCCAAGACCAGGCGGATCTCCTGGACCGCCTGGGTTAGGTCCCGCAGCGCCCCGGACACCTCCTCCAGGGTGAGGACGGCGGGGAAGGGCGCGACGGAGGATCCCGGCGCGGGCAGGAGCGGGGCGACGATCGTGGTGGTCGCCGGAGACGACGAGGTGACCGGCAGCGGAAAAGACGGGTTGGGAGGCGGTGAAGACATGATCGAACCGAAGCTAGCTGATACCAAATTGTTATGGCACTGCTAGAAGGAGGGCGCGAGAGAGCCGGCCGGGGGCCTTTTGCCCACGACCGGACAAGATGGAAAGGATTTCCTTCTTAATTCTTGCTTGATTAGATTGATACTTCTCCTCTCTTTATATAGAGAGGTTTACTTGACTCCCAAGCAAGGCTTACTTGACCCCTAAACAAGCGACCCTTATCTCTAATAAATCCTAAGACTAACGGGCTATACCGCCAGCCCAGACCATTAGGCCCATTACGTACTTTAACAGAGCTACTCGTTTAGCTTGCGAGCTTCGAGCTTTTTTTCCAGCCCTAATCCCAACAGCTTTGCAGTACTGTGTGATTCTTTGCAGCATGTTCGTCTTCCCACTATGTACAATTAAGGAAACTGAGAATAAATAACGCTCATTTTTAACAGAGGATACATTGTTAGAGTACTGAGGTACTCAGTGTGAGCTGTAACCAGATAGAAATAAATGGAGACTGTTTAAACTACTGAGGTACTCTATTCTAAGCTGTAACTAGAGGATACATAGACATGACTGACACATTTGTGGATATGGAAAACAATTTTCTCAAACCATGAGGCCTTAACATAAGATCAAAATATAGTGTGAAAAATAAAGGATGCTAATTATTACATTGGTGTTCAGGTGGTAATTAGTAATTACTGTACATTCCTAATTCGATTTCATCTGTCCTAGCCCCTAACCAAGTATTTCACATAGAAAGGAATCGAGGAGAATAAGAAGCGAGAAAGCAGCCCCTAACCACATCTCTCTCTCCAAATCAGCCACACAGGAAATATATATCCACATTGGAAGCACTTCACTTAGAAAGATTCTGATTACCAAAAAGCAGAAAACAGGTGTGTCTTACCACTTATGAAATCACTGCTTAGCCCAACATCTGGAATGACATTACGGATTTTCTGCACAAGCTCCAAATATGCTTCTCGAGTATAACCCCGTTTCATTCGTTCCAGCACCTCTGTGCTGCCTGATTGTGCAGGCAAGTGAATAAGTTTGCAAATGTTGTGCCTATCCCGCATCAAATATAGCAGCTCATCAGGAAAATCCTTTGGATGTGGAGAGGTAAACCTGAATCGCATCTCAGGGTATTCCAGAGACAACTGATCCAGGAGATCGGCAAAACGCAACCCCATATTCTTCACTTTGCACCTACTGGAAAATCCTTCGCTGAGCTGCCAGTTTTTACCAGGCTCCAACTCCTCAACTTCTGAAGTATCATTATAACTGTTTACATTCTGACCAAGAAGCATTACTTCTTTTACGCCAGCATCCCATAGCTCACCAACTTCTCGGACAACAGAAGATACTGGGCGTGACCTCTCCCTGCCTCTAGTGAAGGGAACAATGCAAAACGAGCACATATTGTTACAACCCCTCATAATTGACACGAACGCCGTAACCGAATTGTCGGAAATCCTAACTGGGGTGATGTCAGCATAAGTCTCCTCCAGTGAGAGGAGTGTGTTGATACCCTTCTGCCCATAGTCGACTTCCTGCAGCAACCTAGGCAAGTCCCTGTATGCATCTGGACCACATACAACATCAACCATCTTATCAGAGTCGAGTATTTTCTCCTTCAGTCGCTCTGCCATGCACCCGAGAACAGCAATCTTAGGAGGACGCAGAGACTTCGATCTCCCTCCAGCAACATTAGCTTTCCATTGCCTTTTCAGGAACCAAAAGTAGTTGAGCCGCTGCCAAACTTTCTGCTCTGCATTGTCACGAATTGCACAGGTGTTGATAAATATTATCTCTGCGCTCTCAGGGTCAGGAACAATGTCATTGTACCCTTCTTTTTTCATGATAGACAGCACAATCTCCATATCGCTTACATTCATCTGGCACCCGTACGTTTCATGGTAGATTCGCCCCTTCCTTACTGTCGCTGTACCAGACTCTGAACTAGACAAACCACAAGAACAAAGCACGGTTATATCTCAAAATGCAGGCACAAATCATTATGAGACGTATTAACTGATCGGAGTTCACTGGAATACTGGTAGGAAAAATAATAAAATAACCAGTCACATGAAACTCAATAGCTAACAAAATGGGCAATTGTCCATGCATGAGCTTCTTAATAAACACTAAAAGCAAATATTTTTCAGCACTGAGCCAGGCAAGAGTCAACATAAACTACGAGACTGCAGCCAAACATTTGCAATTAGCTCGCACTGGACCATGAATGAAATAAACAAGGAAATCTCTAGTTCCGTACAGAAACGAAAATACATTTTTAGCTAAAACAGAAAGCGTTCTAACAATAACCCAATGCAGTTTTCCTCCAAGTTTTACAGTTTACTGATGCTCTAACACAACGTCAGCCTCTCGCGCTACAAGTTGAGGGAATGAGAGGGTCACCGACTTACTCCGTCTGGGGCTCAGAGACGGCCGTGGCGGCCAGGCGGCGGACAGAGCTGCTGACGTGGCGAGGGGGCGGGGCCGGGAGCCAGCGCCGTGGGGCGGAGACGGAAAGTGGAACAGCGATAGCGCTGTAGTAGCGTACGGAGGCTAGGAGACCGAGGCCACGGCCGAGGCGGGCGGCGGTGAGGGGGGCGAGCGGCGCCGCCATCGCGGTTTGGATGGCGGGGGAGA
Organism: Triticum dicoccoides; assembly: GCF_002162155.2. Taxonomy (NCBI): domain Eukaryota; kingdom Viridiplantae; phylum Streptophyta; class Magnoliopsida; order Poales; family Poaceae; genus Triticum; species Triticum dicoccoides. Next base: position 253,940,929 of record NC_041386.1, on the reverse strand, counting down.
GGTGAGGAGAGAGGAGTCGGGGTAGGAGCGGCGGCGTGTCAGGGCTAGTTGGATAACAGTTTGGAATCATCTAGTCCGTCTGATGTAAGATCGGTGGTGAAAAACAATGTAATCTACTCCATCCGTTCCTAAATATAACTCTTTTTACAGATTTCAGTGTAGAACTATGTACAAATAACTACTTTTGAATACGTTTATATATGTTCATATGTAGTCTGTATTGAAATCTCTATACGACTTATATTTTGAAACGAGAGAGTATTTCTTGTCTTTCTAATATTAATAAATTCAATTTTTATGGAATACCACTGCCTAACTTTATCAGTCAGTGAATAACTGATACATCACTAAACCATGATGGCGCGCGTTGCCATGCCCATCCATTTTAACTATAAAATGGTCAGAATTTTTGTAAATATGTGAAAATAAGACAAGCGCTTCACTTGTTTATTTTATTTGGAAGGACAATATAGATATTTGGAAAAAAGTTGCACGTAATATTTGTACTTTAAATCTTGAAGATGCAAAATTGATATAGACAGGGCAGTTGCTCAACCCAATACTTGATGCATTCAGATAATGTATGTGCTAGGTGGAATAAATTGGATCTTGCAAAACCATTAAATCCGACGGAAATTATTATTGAACACGTGTAGGATTGAAAGTATGTCTAGAGGGGGGGGGGGTGATTAGACTACTTGACCAAATAAAAATCTAGCATTTTTCCTATTTTAGTTCTTGACAGATTTTAACAACTTTGGACAAGTCAAGCAATCTTAACACAATTCAAGCAAGCATGCAAAGAGTATATGAGCAGCGGAAAGTAAAGCATGTAACTTGTAAGAATGTAAATGGAAGGGTTTGGAGCATTCAAACACAATTGGAGACACGGATGTTTTTGTCGTGGTTCCGATAGGTGGTGCTATCGTACATCCATGTTGATGGAGACTTCAACCCACAAAGGGTAACGGTTGCGCGAGTCCACGGAGGGCTCCACCCACGAAGGGTCCATGAAGAAGCAACATTGTCTATCTCACCATGGTCATCGCCCACGAAGGACTTGTCTCACTAGCGGTAGATCTTCACGAAGTAGGTGATCTCCTTGCCCTTACAAACTCCCTGGTTCAACTCCACAATCTTGTCGGAGGCTACCAAGTGACACCTATCCAATCTAGGAGACACCACTCTCCAAGAAGTAACAAATGGTGTGTTGATGATGAACTCCTTACTCTTGTGCTTCAAATGATAGTCTCCCCAATACTCAACTCTCTCTCACAGGATATGGTTTTGGTGGAAAGAAGATTTATGTGGAAAGCAACTTGGGGAAGGCTAGAGATCAAGATTCATATGGTAGGAATGGAATATCTTGGTCTCAACACAAGTGTAGGTGGTTCTCTCTCAGAAAATATAGGTTGGAAGTGTAGGTTTGTTCTGATGGCTCTCTCCACGAATGAAGAGGAGGTGGAGGGGTATATATAGCCTCTACACAAAATCTAACCGTTACACATAACTTTCCAAACTCGGCGGGACCGAATGGTTAAACTCGGTCGGACCGATTCAGCAAAGCTAGAGACCGTTAGGGTTTTCGATGGGACCAACATGCAACTCGGTAGGACCGATATGATTAGGGTTAGGGCATAACGTAATCTCGGTGAGACTGATTACACAAACTCGGTGAGACCGATTTTGGTAATAAGCTAACTAGAGAGTTGGTCAGGTAAACTCGGTGGGACCGATCGCTCATTTCGGTGAGACCGAAACGTTACGAAGGGAGAACAAAGAGTTTACATTGCAATCTCGGTGGGACCGATCGCTCATCTCAGTGAGACCAAAATGTTACGAAGGGAAACAAAGAGATTACAATCCCATCTCGGTGAGACCGAGATCCCTATCGGTGAGACCGATTTGCCTAGGGTTTGTGGCAGTGGCTATGACATTTGAAACTCGGTGGCGCCGGATAGAAAGAATCGGTGGGGCCGAGTTTGACTTTTGGTTTAGGTCATATGTGGATGTGAGAAAGTAGTTGAGGGTTTTTGGAGCATATCACTAAGCATTTTGAGCAAGAACCTCACTAAGCAACACATCATCCCTCCTTGATAGTATTGGCTTTTCCTATAGACTCAATGTGATCTTGGATCATTAAAATAGAAAATGTAGAGTCTTGAGCTTGAGCCAATCCTTTGTCCTTAGCATTTTGAGGGGTCCACTTTTCTCATCCATGTCATGCCAATCATTAAGCTTTCCTGAGATATTAATCTTGAAATAGCATTAGCCCAATGAGCTATATGTTATTAGAAATTACCAAAACCACCTAGGGATAGTTGCAATTTTAATATCCCCTTTTTGGTAATTGATGATAACATATAGATCAAAACTTCGACAAATGATAATAAGAGTGAAAAACATTGTCGCTTTGAGAAGTATGTGAAAAGTAAGAGCTCCCCTTAAATTTGTGCATAGTTTAAGATTTGCTTTGGGCTGCAAATGCACAAAGAGTTAGGATCATGGGTTACTCTTCCATGTCACCTACATCTTGGTGGAGCGCTCAAAATGATAATAATTAAAATACATGCACTCATCACCAAGCAAAGTGAATGATCACATAAAAGAATAATGTGATCCAACAAACATTAAGGTAGCATATGATCAAACACATGATTATCTAAGCAAGCACAAAGTATAAAGTATCTCAACCAAGCAAATAAACGAAGTTTAACCACCAAACAAAAAGAGAGAATAAAAAACAACGCTCTCTCTCGAAGCCTATGATCTATATATTTTCTTCCCCTTTGGCAACAAGTTACCAAAAAGTTCATAAAAAATGCATAGTGCTAGATCGACACTCAGGCTTGATCTTCCAGTGGTGGTGTAGACAGAACTCCAAGAATGAAGGCATCAGTCGATGTAGATGGAGCTGGTGGAGTAGATGCTGGAGCCGGTGACACTGAAGCTGTAGTTGGTGCAGATGAAGTAGCTCTGGTGTCTGGAATAGGCACTGCAGCAGACCTCTGACCTCTGGGCACTCTAGCAAAAGCATCAGTGGTTGTCTTGCCCTTCTTCTCCTCCACTTCATCCTGAAGTTTCTCAACGACTTACTGGATCTCAGTGACCTTCACATCTAAGTCATAGAACTTCTGCTCCACGATCCTCTCCAAGCTCTCCTGGTTTTGAGTCAGGGTGGCCAGTCCCTTCTCAATCCTTAGAGTGGAGGCAATTAAGTAGCCAAGCTGTTCATGCGTGCTCTTCAGAAGATACTGAGATGCCTCTTTAGTAGTTGGTATCCTTGCAGCCTTTTCAGCCCTTGCCTTCTCCTTCTTGGCTTGTGCGTGCACAGAGGATGGTTCATTTTCATCCATCACCATAGTGTTATCCTCAAAGTCTGGGTAGATGGGCAGGTGCTCCTTGTCCAACAGATATGTGCCAGTGCCCATCTTGAAGTTGATCAGCTCCTGGATCTGTGGGGCATACCCACAACTCCTCTTTTGATCTGCAGCTGTCCTCTTTATGGTTTCCACTCTTAGGCTCATGACTTTGAACTTCTATGGGACATCAAAGATGTGAAACAAGTTAATTGCATGGCCTCTGATTATCTTGTGATCACCTGACTTTGGCAAGAGAGTGTGCCTGAGGATCCAGTTGATAGTTGGCAAGCCTGACATAAGGTAATGTACAGATCCAAACTTGTGTGTCTCAAGAGCAGCATCTGGGATCTCCTTGTACATGTGTGCCATGGTGTTGTGATCCTTCTTCTTGTTGGCATAGACATCCAAGTCATCTTCACTCTCTTCTGGGGCATTTATCAACTTAGCCTATTCTGCAACTGTGGACTGGTACCTCGTACCTTCAGACATCAAAACAATCCTTCCATCTAGGTAGAAGTGAGCTGTGGAGTAGAACGCATGATGAGCTCATCATTCCATTTTGTGAGCTTCTGAGCCACAAACTCATCAATTCCACAAGCCTTGAAGCTGTCATATACACCAGGGAAGTGACCCTCATTTTCCTCAATAAATGACCAATCGACCCATCTCATGTCACACACTATGGGCTTCTTGTCAAGCAAGATGGTCTCATAAAAGTCCTGTTGTTCCTTTGTATGGAACCTGTAGTCCACAGCAGTCCTTCTCCTGGTGGCATATGGATCTGACTCTCTCCATAGCCTTAATCATGAATCCTTCCTTATCTTCATGTTCTTAGCTATTGGATGAGCATCATTGTGATCTAGAATTTTTGGCTTCATTTTCCTCAAGACAACAGAATCACCTTCTTCTTCCATTGCAGCTTCAGGCATTGGGGCCTTGTTCTTCTCTGCTGCTGGGATGTTGCTGGTGCTCCTCTTGGGTGCAGTTTTGGGTTATGGAGCAGCTGGCTTAGAAGTTTCTTTGGGCTTAGATGAAGCAGCCCCTGATCTTATGGCATCTCCCATAAGTTTTTGTGCTTTAGGTGCTGGTGTAGCATCCTCTTCCTCTTCCTCTTCTTCAGAGTCTTTCATTATTGAAGATCTCCCAAGCACTCTGGCAGTGGTCTTCTTGACCCTTTCCTTCCTTTTCTTTTCTGCCACAACCTGCTCTTTGGGTGTAGATTCCAAAGTCTCTTGAGTAGATGCTCTGGCTTTAGACATTGGAGCTCTCTTGGCAGGAATCTTTTGCTTCATCCCTGGCTTGGTGGCAGCAGCTGTGCCATATTCCCTTTTCAGGACTTTCCTCTTTGAGGTGGTTTCTTCTTCCTCAGCCACATAGTCCTCATCCTCTGACTCTGAGATTCTTTTCTTACTGGCCCTTGTGGCAGCCTTTGGCAGATTGCTGGGTGTGCTCCTGCTTCCATCATCTGAGTTGCTAGAGGGACTAGTGCCCTCACTCAAGTGAACCTGCTCATTTGACTTGTTCTGACTGTCACTCTGATCTGACATGATGCAAACACTGACAGCAAACCCTATGAATAGATTATAGATGAGGTAGAGTGGATGAGCATCACAAAGTACAGAGGTTTTTGCAAAAGAATGAATTAAAAACTTGGTTCTAGTTTTCCACAGAAAGCATTTCGGATCTACCGATTTGCAAACTCGGTGATACCGAAGCAGCTTTTGGAACCTAAACTAGTGAAGTCGGTCAGACCGAGTCACAGTTCGGTGGCACTGAGACTGCTAGGGTTTCACAAGGTGCTGAACTCGGTCACAGCGATTTGCAATTCTCGGTCAGACCGAGAATCACATGTGCAATGGCCTGAGCCAAATCGGTGTAACCGATTTCATCAACTCGGTCGGTCCGAGATGGTTTCGGCGGAAACCTAACTCTAAATTTTCTATTCATGACTAAACTACGGAGTTTTTTCGATGGATAGATTGATCTCAATCATGGCAAGATACATGGCAAAGCAATATGCTGGGGAATCGGAGTTAGAACAACACAAAGTTCAAGTCCATACCCTAGTTCGGTGATCAACTTGCTACGGCGGCAACGGCGGAGACGATCCCATTGACGGCGGCGGAGACCAGCGACAGGAGGCGGCTGGCGACGAGGAGGGTGATCCGGAGACCCAGGGAGGCAGAGCAGGCTAAGCGCGGGGGAGGAGGTTTGGAAAGTTTTCCAAAATTTGACCCGTGGATATATATAGCCTGACCCTGTCGGTGTGACCGAGTGGAACAACTCGGTGGCACCGAGATTCATAACTGCAAGCAGTTACTGAAACTCGGTGTGACCGAAAAGTTCAAATCAGTTGCACCGAGATTGAAAACCTAGATCGACTTAGTGATCTCGGTATGACCGAAATGGATGAATCAGTCAGACCGAAACGCACAAAGAAGTTTTGGATTTTTAAGTCTACGACGAATCGGGGACTCCGAGTGCTCCTCACACAGAGTGGTTCGAATCTGACTTGATCAAACTTTGTGATGCAGCATGAATAGAGTTTGAGACGAGAAAAGCATAGATAGCTAGAGAAGGTTCTTAGGCATTCTTGTCCATCCACTTGGCCAAAAGAAAAGGAAACCAATCATTCAAAACAATAAGTGGATGTCCTCGAATGAGTAAATTATGCAACCAACATGCTCACACAATAAAATGACAAATGAAATATGTGGCAAAGCATGCACAAACAATTCTAGCATCTATCAAGCAATTGGCGATGACTAGGTCATCTATATATGAGTATATTGACTTAGGAGTCAAATAAGAACATTTGATCATAGGTCATACTCATCGTTTAAGCACAAGTGGGGTTACCACTTTTACATAAAGCGCTGTTGTGTTCACACCATTAGAGTTGCTTTAACTCAATTGTTAAAGCAAAGCCCCCCTAGATGTGATATCCCCCCTAAGAGGGATGAACTAACCTTGGGTTTTGTCGATGATGACTTCATGTAGGTGTTGAAGATGTGGATGCTCTAAGTTGATGTAGATCATTTGGAGCTATCCTTTGGAGTGAGTTGCACTTCCAATACCTACACGGGTTAGTCCCACAAGGAACAAACAAGGATATCCATAGACATAGAGTGATGCACACACAAGATGATGTCTATGAGAGCATTAGGTTACCTTATCCCTTGTCTTACCAACAAGAGGGTTTGTGACTCCTTGAACTAGTGCAAGATGTGGAAGTTGATTACACTTGTTCTTGCCAAAATGATAAGAGTGAAGTATGTTGGCGGAGTCATCCTCAAGAACTCTCTAGTTCTTCTTCTTCGGGATCCACACCATCTTGATGGGAATCCTCGGAGTTGTAGTTGTACTAGATGAAGTGGAACTTGATGTAGTCTTGGGAACCCACTTGACCAAGGCCTTAGGAGCTTCTTCAAATGCATCAATTTCCTCTTGAAGCTTGTCCTTGCCTTTTTCCTTGTGCTCTTGTGGTGGAAGATCATCTTGAGCTTGTGTCCCCTTGAAAGAAGTAGGATCATACTTCTCTTGTTGAGGAACAAACTTCGTCTTGGGGTATTGATACGTCTCCAACGTATCTACTTTTCCGAACACTTTTGCCCTTATTTTGGACTCTAACTTGCATGATTTGAATGGAACTAACCCGGGCTGGCGCTGTTTTCAGCAGAATTACCATGGTGTTATTTATGTGCAAGAGCAAACGTTCTTGGAATGACCTGAAACTTCACAGACCACTTTTGAGAAAATAAGAAAAATACCTGCCAAAGATGAAGGCCAGGGGGCCCACCGTCTCTCCACGAGGGTGAGGGGCGCGCCTGCCACCCTAGTGCACGCCCCCTACCTCGTGGGCCCCCTGTTGCCTCTCCGATGCCAACTCCAACTCCATATATTGAGTTTCGGGGAGAAAAAAATCAAAGAGAAGAAATCATCGCGTTTTACGATACGGAGCCGCCGCCAAGCCCTAAAACCTCTTGGGAGGGCTGATCTGGAGTCCGTTCGGGGCTCCGGAGAGGGGAATCCGTCGCCATCATCATCATCAACCATCCTCCATCACCAATTTCATGATGCTCACCGCCGTGCGTGAGTAATTCCATCATAGGCTTGCTGGACGGTGATGGGTTGGATGGGATCTATCATGTAATCGAGTTAGTTTTGTTAGGGTTTGATCCCTAGTGTCCACTATGTTCTGAGATTGATGTTGCTATGACTTTGCTATGCTTAATGCTTGTCACTAGGGCCCGAGTGCCATGATTTCAGATCTGAACCTATTATGTTTTCGTCAATATATGAGTGTTCTTGATCCTATCTTGCAAGTCTATAGTCACCTATTATGTGTTATGATCCGTTAACCCCGAAGTGACAATAATCAGGATACTTATCGGTGATGATTGTAGTTTGAGGAGTTCATGTATTCACTATGTGTTAATGCTTTGTTCAGGTTCTCTATTAAAAGGAGGCCTTAATATCCCTTAGTTTCCGTAAGGACCCCGCTGCCACGGGAGGGTAGGACAAAAGATGTCATGCAAGTTCTTTTCCATAAGCACGTATGACTATATTCAGAATACATGCCTACATTACATTGACGAACTGGAGCTAGTTCTGTGTCACCCTAGGTTATGACTGTTACATGATGAACCACATCCGGCATAATTCTCCATCACCGATCCATTGCCTACGAGCTTTTCATATATTGTTCTCCGCTTATTTACTTTTCCATTGCTATTGCTGTCATCACTACAAAATACCAAAAACATTACTTTTACTACTATTACCTTTTGTTACCGTTATCACTACTATCATATTACTTTGCTACTAAACATTTTGCTGCAGATATTAAGTTTCCAGGTGTGGTTGAATTGACAACTCAGCTGCTAATACTTGAGAATATTCTTTGGCTCCCCTTGTGTCGAATCAATAAATTTGGGTTGAATACTCTACCCTCAAAAACTGTTGCGATCCCCTATACTTGTGGGTTATCAAGACTATTTTCTAGCACCGTTGCCGGGGAGTATAGCTCTATTCTTTGAGTCACTTGGGATATATATCTGCTTATCATTATGAAGAACTTGAGAGATCCAAAAACCAAGATCTATCCCTCAACTACGAGGGGACGTAAGGAACTGCCATCTAGCTCTGCACTTGATTCACCTTCTGTTATGAGTAAGTTTGCGACACCTACACCTGCTTCTGCTATTCGTTCTAATATGTCACATATTATTGATGATGCCACTTGTGCTATGCAAGATACTTATGATGAAACTACCTCTATGCTTGATACTACTATGTCACTTAGCGATTTTCTCGATGAACAACTTGCTAGGGCTAGAGAGATTGAAAATATTGAATCTGATGATACTGATGAAAGTGATGATGAAGAATCACTTGTTATTCCTAAGGGTTATGTCTTTGATTAAGAAGCTTCTTTAGCTATTTTAGCTTGCCAAAATAGAAATGAACTCAAAAGATTATTAGCTAAATGGAGTAAGCAATCTCTAAATGCTAGAATGAAACCTAACCCTGCTTTTGCTACTTCACCTATCTTTGTTACTGATAAGGATTATGAATTCTCTATTGATCCTGATATAATTACTTTGGTTGAATCTGATCCTTTTCATGGTTATGAATCTGAAACTGTTGTGGCACATCTTACTAAATTGAATGATATAGCCACCCTGTTCACTAAAGATGAGAGAACTCATTACTATTATATCCTTAAAATATTTCCGTTCTCATTAAAGGGTGATGCTAAGATATGGTTTAATTCTCTTGATCCTAGTTGTGTGCGTAGTCCCCAGGATATGACTTATTACTTCTCTGCTAAATATTTCCCTGCTCATAAGAAATAAGCTGCTTTAAGGGATATATATAATTTCGTGCAAATTGAAGAAGAGAGTCTCCCACAAGATTGGGGGAGGCTTCTCCAATTACTTAATGCTTTGCCTGATCATCCTCTTAAGAAAAATGAAATACTTGATATCTTTTATAATGGACTAACCGATGCCTCCAGAGATTACCTGGATAGTTGTGTTGGTTCTGTTTTCAGGGAAAGAACACCAGATGAAGCTGAAATTCTATTGAATAATATGTTGACAAATGAAAATAATTGGACATCTCCGGAGCCAATTCCTAAGCCTATTCCTAAACCAACTCCGGAGAAGAGGGGTATTCTATTCCTCAGTTCTGAAGATACGCAAGAGGCAAAGAAATCTATGAAAGAAAAGGGTATTAAAGCTGAAGATGTTAAGAATTTACCTCCTATTGAAGAAATATAAGGTCTTAATTTACCGCCTGTTGAAGAAACATATAATCTTAATCCTTTACCTATTGAAGAAACTTATGGTCTTGATAACCCGACACAGGTAGTAAAGGTAAATTCTCTCTATAGATATGATAAAGCTGTAATCCCATTTACTAAGTTTGCTAGCCCATGCTTAGATGAGTTTGATAAATTTATGGCTAAACAAGAAGATTTTAAAGCTTATTTTGTTAGACAATTGAAATAAAATTCCAATATGGTTGAACACTTGGGTGATTATATGGCCAATGTTAAAGGTGAACTTAAACTTATTAGTAAACATGCTTCTATGGTTACCACTCAAGTAGAACAAGTACTTAAAGCTCAAAATGATTTGCTCATTGAATTGGATAGTAAAGATAATGATAATGCTGTTAGAGTGGCTACTAGAACTGGTAGAATGACTCAGGAACCTTTGTATTCTGAAGGCCATCCTAAGAGAATTGAGCAAGATTCTCAGAGAAATAATATAGATGCACCTAGTTCTTCTAAAAAGAAGAAAAAGAAAAAATGATAGGACTTTGCATGCTTCTAGTGATCCTATTGTTGAAACACCTGAGAATCCAAATGATATTTCTATTTCTGATGCTGAAACTCAATCTGGTAATGAACCTGAAACTAGTAATAATGTTAATGATAATGTTCATAATGATGCTCAACCTAGTAATGATAATGATATAGAAATTGAACCTGCTGTTGATCTTGATAACCCACAATCAAAGAATCAACGTTATGATAAGAAAAACTTTGTTGCTAGGAAACATGGTAAAGAAAGAGAGCCTTGGGTTCAGAAACCCATGCCTTTTCCTCCCAAACCATCCAAGAAAAAGGATGATGAGGATTTTGAGCGCTTTGCTGAAATGATTAGACCTATCTTTTTGCGTATGCGATTAACTGATATGCTCAAAACCAATCCTTATGCTAAGTATATGAAAGATATTATTACAAATAAAAGAAAGATACCGAAAGCTGAAATTTCCACCATGCTTGCTAATTATACTTTTAAGGGTCGAATACCAAAGAAACTTGGAGATCCCGGTGTACCAACTATACCATGCTCCATTAAAAGAAACTATGTTAAAACTGCTTTATGTGATCTTGGAGCCGTGGTCAGTGTTATGCCTCTCTCTTTATATCGTAGACTTGATTTGAATAAGTTGACACCTACTGAAATATCTTAGCAAATGGATGATAAATCAACTGCTATACCTGCCGGTATTTGTGAGGATGTGCCTGTTGTAGTTGCAAACGTTACTATTTTAACGAGCTTTGTTATTCTTGATATTCCCGAGGATGATAGTATGTCTATTATTCTTGGAAGACCCTTTTTGAATACTGCATGGGATGTTATTGATTGCACTAAAGGCAATGTCACTTTTCATGTTAATGGTAAAGAGCATACGGTACACTTTCCGAGGAAACAACCTCAAGTTCATAGTATCAACTCTATTGGAAAAATGCCATCGATTATATTTGGAGGTTTTGAATTTCCTTTTCCTACTGTCAAGAAAAAATATGATATTCTTATTATTGGGGATGTGCATATCCCCGTTGAGGTAACATAGTGTTATTCGAAATTTCTCTGGTTCAATGTTATTCGGAATGAATTCGTTAACAAGACTTGATCAACCTTGTTAGTGGATTCCTTTTGATGATCATGGGATGGATGAAACTAGAAGGCACAACCTTCTGTAACCCACTTTTACTTTCTATTACTTATATTAAATAAAATGAAAATAAATATTTTTCTGTCTGTTATCTGATTATCCGTGCAATATAAAAATACCTCGAAAATAAAAGTTCTCCAAATGCCCTGAAATTTAAATATGATTTTTTCTAGAATATTTGAGAATATTTGGCACTGAGAACACAGCAGGGGGGTCAACCACCTGCCCACGAGGGTGGAGGACGCGCCCTACCCCCTGGGCGCACCCCCTGCCTCGTGGGCCCACGGTGGCCCTCCTCCACTTATTCCTGCACCCACACACTTCATCTTCCTCCCACAAACACCAATATCCAGCTCAAGCACGAGTTCTAGCTCATCTTGCTGCTATTTTCGATCTCCTTGCTCAAAGCACCTCTCACAAAACTGCTTTGGGAGATTGTTCCTTGGTATGTGACTCCTCCATTGGTCCAATTAGTTTTTGTTCTAGTGCTTTATTCGTTGCAAATTTTTGCTGCTTAGGTGACCCTGTTCTTGAGCTTGCATGTCAAATTTATATGGTTCAAAGTAGTTTTGATGCATGATATAGGCCCTAGGCACTTGTAGGAGTAGTTGCTACCAATATTATTGAGTTTGGTTTACTATTATTTCGAAGTTACTAAAAAAATTCAGAATTTTTCAGAAAATGATGAGGAGACTTTTGAGGGGCTCATCGAGCCAAAGCTCGAAGGAAAAGGCACCAAAGCCTAAGTATAATCTGCCTCGCACCGCGGAGGTTCGGGCGTGTGAATGGCCTTCTAAGGATTTCTTGAGAGCAGTCGGGATTTATGAAGATTTTCATGAGTTGGCTAAAAATGCAGGCCTCACCGCTTTCCTCCACGACCAATGCGATCGGTATCTCTTACTCACAAATACCTTTATGCAAAACTTTCATTTCCATTCTAGGAACTCACCACCTACGGTGGAGTTTCATTTATATGATGAGCATAAGGAGATGTCACTTTATGATTTTTGTCGGATTTGTTTAGTCCCTTTTGAGGGCAACACAGAAGAACAACATCGTGATGATGTGGAGGGGTTTATTGATACTATCACTGTAGGGGAAACAAGGAAGGTTTCCGATGCACGAATCACTAGCATACATTTTCCTGTTTTACGCTATTTTGCACTATTTGCTAGTCGTTGTTTAATTGGTCGCGGAAACTGTGGAAACCTTAGTATCCCTGATATTATTATTTTGCTCCAAGGTTTATACAGTGATAGCACTTTTAGTATGGGCGGCATTATTGCCAAACAGTTAAGTCTGAACCGTACAAAGGGCCCCATCTTTGGAGGCATCTATGCCTCACGCCTAGCTGCACATTTTAACATACCTATTAGGCATTCTGAGAAGGAAGAAAAAGTGCTGCCTCGTGTTTATCTAGATTATAAAAGTATGGTGACACATGATTTTATTGTTAAGAATAGGGAAGGAGAACTTAAATATCAATTGTTCTTTAATAAACATGATCCTGAGACTATTACCTGCCTGCTCCTTCTTTGTTTGATTTATCTATAGGCACGTACCTTGTTCCGTTGAAGGCTATTCACGCCTACCAGAACCCTGTAGCAGCTGAGGAGCCAGAGCCGGAACCACAAATTGATCATTCATGACAGTCTAATTACCAGTGGCATCCGGAGATGATTGTCAGCCAGTGGCAATCAGAGTCATCCTCTTCTTCTTCTCAGTACGACCCCAACTATTATTATGGATATCCACCGGGCCAGCCATGGCCATAGACCAACTTAGGCCAAAAGCCTAAGCTTGGGGGTGTACGTATTTCCCACCGACATTACATTTATGTTCACACACTCATTTCTAGATGTCGGTGCTCATACTTTTTCATTGTATCATCCATGCTACTTTATTTTCCTTTTTATGCTTTCTTCTTGTGTGTTTAATAAACCTTAAGAAAAACAAAAAAAATTATTAGTTGTAGCTTGTAATCAGTTTAATTTCCATGCTTGTGGTAGTAATTAAAAAAAGAAAACCCAAAAATATTTCCTGTTCTCCTTTTGCTTGTTGGGAGCTTTCCCGTGTAAATAGTTTTTATTTCTTTTCTTTACTTTGGGGGTCGATAGGAGAAGACCATAATTAAATTGTTGAAGTGGCTCTTATATGCATTATTGTTGATTTGACAAAAGAGCCCATATTGCCTTGTCTTCTCCTGTTTATTGAATGCATGCAGATTCCAGCTTAGTCCAATGCATGTGCACTATTATTATTATTCACATCGTTCGGTCGTGTAAGTGAAAGGCAATTATGATGATATATGATGGACTGGCTGAGATGAGAAAAGCTGGTATGAATTCGACCTCTTTTGTTTTGTAAATATGATTAGTTCATCGTTCCTGATTCAGCCTATTATGAATAAACATGTTTGCAATGACAACTAGAGATCATAGTTTCTTGTGCCATGCTTGATTAGCTATGAGTTATAATGGTTTACCTTGCGTGCCAACATGCTATTAAAATGGTTATGATGTGGTATGATAGGGTGGTATCCTCCTCTGAATGATTTAAGTGACTTGACTTGGCGCATGTTCACGCATGTAGTTGAAACAAAATCAACATAGCCTTCACGATATTTATGTTCATGGTGGATTATATCCTACTCATGCTTGCATTCGGTGTTGATTAATTTTAATGCATGTTCATGACGGTTGTCGCTCTCTAGCTGGTCGCTTCCCAGTCTTTTGCTAGCCTTCACCTGTACTAAGCGGGAATACTGCCTATGCATCCAATCCCTTAAACCCCAAAGTTATTCCACATGAGTCCACTATACCTACCTATATACGGTATCTACCTACCGTTCCAAGTAAATTTGTATGTGCCAAACTCTAAACCTTCAAATAAATATCCTGTTTTGTATGCTTGAATAGCTCATGTATCAACTAGGGCTGCCTGTATCTTCCATGTTAGGCGGGTTATTCTCAAGAGGAGTGGACTCCGCTCCTCACTCACGAGATAAATGGCTGGTCACCGGGATGCCCAGTCCCATGCTTTATGCAAACTAAATCAAAATAATTGCAAACAAAACTCCCCCTGGGACTCTTGTTAGTTGGAGGCACTCGTTGTTTCGAGCAAGCCATGGATTCATGCTTGTTGGTGGAAGGGGGAGTATAAACTTTACCATTCTATCTGGGAACCGCCTATAACGTGTGTAGCATGGAAGATATCGCCATCTCTTGGTTGTTATGTTGACAATGAAAGTATACCGCTCAAAATATTATTCACCTCTGTTTCAAAACCGAGCTCTGGCACCTCTACAAATCCCTGCTCCCCTCTGTGAAGGGCCTATCTATTTACTTTTATGCTGAGTCATCATCCTCTTATTAAAAAGCACCAGTTGGAGAGCACCGATGTCATTTGCATTCATTACTGTTAGTTTACCTTGAGTATGACTTAACTGGATCTCTTTTACCTTGACTTACAATGTTTAGTCAGTCCTTGGTCTTTAAAGGTGCTCTGCATTTATGTTTTGCGGTCTCGGAAAGGGCTAGCGAGATACCACCTTGTTATATCATATTATGATTGTTTTGAGAAAGTGTTGTCATCCGAGATTTATTATTATGGCTCGCTAGTTGATTATGCCATTGATATGAGTGAACTTGAGACCTATGCGTTATTGTGAATGTGGTTAGTTAAAATCTTTGCTGAAAACTTGAATGCTGGCTTTACATATTTACAACAACAAGAGCAAACAGAGTTTGTAAAAGTTTTTCTTTATCACTTTTAGTTTGTCAACTGAATTGCTTGAGGACAAGCAAAGGTTTAAGCTTGGGGGAGTTGATACGTCTCCAACGTATCTACCTTTCCGAACACTTTTGCCCTTGTTTTGGACTCTAACTTGCATGATTTGAATGGAACTAACCCGGACTGATGTTGTTTTCAGCAGAATTACCATGGTGTTATTTATGTGCAGGAGAAAACGTTCTCGGAATGACCTGAAACTTCACAGAGCCACTTTTCAGAAAATAAGAAAAATACCTGCCAAAGATGAAGGCTAGGGGGCCCACCGTCTCTCCACGAGGGTGGGGGGCGCGCCCCCTACCTCGTGGGCCCCCTGTTGCCTCTCCGATGCCAACTCCAACTCCATATATTGAGTTTCAGGGAGAAAAAAACCAGAGAGAAGAAATCGTTGTGTTTTACGATACGGAGCCACCGCCAAGCCCTAAAACCTCTCGGGAGGGCTGATCTGGAGTCTGTTCGGGGCTCCGGAGAGGGGAATCCATCGCCATCGTCATCATCAACCATCCTCCATCACCAATTTCATGATGCTCACCACCGTGCGTGAGTAATTCCATCATAGGCCTGCTGGACGGTGATGGGTTGGATGGGATCTATCATGTAATCGAGTTAGTTTTGTTAGGGTTTGATCCCTAGTGTCCACTATGTTCTGAGATTGATGTTGCTATGACTTTGCTATGCTTAATGCTTGTCACTAGGGCCCGAGTGCCATTATTTCAGATCTGAACCTATTATGGTTTCATCAATATCTGAGTGTTCTTGATCCTATCTTGCAAGTCTATAGTCACCTATTATGTGTTATGATCCATTAACCCCGAAGTGACAATAATCAGGATACTTACAGGTGATGACCGTAGTTTGAGGAGTTCATGTATTCACTATGTGTTAATGATTTGTTCCGGTTCTCTATTAAAAGGAGGCCTTAATATCCCTTAGTTTCCGTAAGGACCCCGCTGCCACGGGAGGGTAGGACAAAAGATGTCATGCAAGTTCTTTTCCATAAGCACGTATGACTATATTCAGAATACATGCCTACATTACATTGACGAACTGGAGCTAGTTCTGTGTCACCCTAGGTTATGACTGTTACATGATGAACCGCATCCGGCATAATTCTCCATCACCGATCTATTGCCTACAAGCTTCTCATATATTGTTCTCCGCTTATTTAATTTTCCGTTGCTATTGCTATCGTCACTACAAAATACCAAAAACATTACTTTTACTACTGTTACCTTTTGTTACCATTATCACTACTATCATATTACTTTGCTACTAAACACTTTGCTGCAGATATTAAGTTTCCAGGTGTGGTTGAATTGACAACTCAGCTGCTAATACTTGAGAATATTCTTTGGCCACCCTTGTGTCGAATCAATAAATTTGGGTTGAATACTCTACCCTCAAAAACTGTTGCGATCCCCTATACTTGTGGGTTATCAGGTATTCATCTTCTTCCCACTCAACTCCATTGGCATTGAACTTTTGTTCAAAACCAATACCTTGATTCTTCCGGTGCCTTCCTTGCTTGCGTACAATTTCCTTGAATTGCTTACTCCCGGCAAGGCTCTTGTAAACAACTTTCTCTATGATTCCCTTCAATAAGCTATTTTCTTGCTCAAATGTAACTTGGCTAAGAGAATCATTAGTGGAATCAAGAGAACTACTATAAGCAACAATATTGGATTTAGCATGATTATTGTTACTACTAGAAGAAGAATCCTTCTTGTTCTTGTTACTAGACTTGACTTGAGGCATGAAAGTGGATAAGAGTAAACACTTGGCAATGTAAGAAGAACTTTTCTTGCGAAGATCATCATTGATTGCCTTTAAGAACTCATGCTCTTGCTCAAGATTGATCTTCTCAAAATGTAATTTCTCATGAGTCCTTAAAAGTTCTCGATGATCTCCTAAGATAGTTTCATGAGCTCACTTAAGAGTGTTTAGTTCTTTAGTTAGAGACTCAATCTTATCCTTATCATTGTCATTCGTTTCATCTTTATTAGCATGATTAATTGACGTTTCATCATAGTATTCATCACTAGAGTTGTCAAAAAGTAAATCGTCATCACCTAACAAGTCATCTTCATCACTATTGAAATCAACATACTTGGGGTGTGATACCTTTGGGCCTTTAGCCATGAAGCATCTTCCAATTCCTTCATTTGGTGAATCAAATATGTCGTAGGAGTTGGTTGACACAAGTGCTAGACCAGCAACACCTTCATCTTGAGTATATTTGGAGTCGGAGTGATAGCTTCTCTCGGAGTCATTGTCGGAGTCGGAGCCGGATACCCATTCACCAACATGAGCTTGATGTCTTCGTTTTGTGGAGCTCCTTGATGACTTGTCCTTCCTTTCCGAATCCTTGCTTCTCCAGAAGGGTCTTCGTTCATAACGATCATCCCTACTCCTTCTCTCCCTCGATGGTGATTCTTCTCTTCTACTTCTTCTTTTGGGAGAATCTTCTCTTCTCTTGTGGGGAGCCGTACACTCATTGGAGTAGTGTCGGGGTCTTCCACAATTGTAGCAGTTTCACTCTCGACTAGAAGATCTTTTGTCATTGTAGGACCTTGACTTGGAACTTCTCTCTTTGCTTCTATTCTTGTAGAACTTGTTGAAGTTCTTCACCATTAGGCTCAATTCTTCATTGAAGGTTTGTTTCTCACATGATGATGTGGGAGCTTCACATGAGGCTTTGTAAGCACCACTTGACTTGTTATGGAGCTCCTCCTTATCCTTGAGTGACATCTCATGAGCAACAATTATTCCAATGACTTCCGTTGGCTTGAGATCTTTGTAATTTGGCATCATTTGGATCAATGTGCATACGGTATCGTATTTTCCATCCAAGGCTCTTAGGATCTTCTTGATGATGAATTTGTCGGTCATCTCTTCACTTCCTAAGGCGGCAATCTCATTTGTGATAAGAGCAGGCCTAGAGTACATTTCAGCGACACCTTCACCATCCTTCATTTTGAACTTGTCAAGTTGACTTTGAAGCACATCCAACTTGGATTCCTTGACGGACTCGGTACCTTCGTGCATATCAATCAAAGTATCCCAAATTTCCTTTGCATTCTCAAGACGGCTGATTTTGTTGAATTCTTCGGGGCAGAATCCGTTGAAGAGGATATCACAAGCTTGAGCATTGTATTGTAGAATCTTCAACTCTTTCACGGTGGCTTCACGATTTGGTTCTCTCCCATCAAAGAATTCACCTTGCGAGCCAACACACACAATAGTCCAAACGGCGGGGTTATGTCCAAGAATATGCATTTTCATCTTATGCTTCCAACTAGCAAAATTAGTACCATCAAAGTAAGGACCTCTACGGTGGTAATTTCCCTCGCTAGACGCCATACTCTCCTAGGTTGTGAAACCGAGGCTATGACTTCCAAAAGCTATGAAAATCAAGGCAAATGGAGACCAAAGCTCTGATACCACTTGTAGGATCGAAAGTATGTCTAGAGGGGGGGGGGGGTGATTAGACTACTTGACCAAATAAAAATCTAGCCTTTTCCCAATTTTAGTTCTTGGCAGATTTTAGCAACTTTGGACAAGTCAAGCAATCTTAACACCATTCAAGCAAGCATGCAAAGAGTATATGAGCAGCGGAAAGTAAAGCATGTAACTTGCAAGAATGTAAAGGGAAGGGTTTAGAGGATTCAAACGCAATTGGAGACACGGATGTTTTTGTCATGGTTCCGATAGGTGGTGCTATCGTACATCCACGTTGATGGAGACTTCAATCCATGAAGGGTAATGCTTACGCGAGTCCATGATACGTCTCGAACGTATCTATAATTTTTGATTGCTCCATGCTATATTATCTACTGTTTTGGACTATATTGGGATTTATTTTCCACTTTTATATTATTTTTGGGACTAACCTATTAACCGGAGGCCCAGCCCAAAATTGCTGTTTTTTTTGCATATTTCAGTGTTTCGGAGAAACAGAATATCAAACGGAGTCCAAACGGAACAAAACCTTCGGGAACGTGATTTTCTCATCGAACGTGATCCATGAGACTTGGACACTGCTTCAAGGAGTCAAAACGAGGTCACGAAGGTGGGGGGCGTGCCCCCTGCCTTGTGGGCCCCTCGGTGCTCCACCGACATACTTCTTCCTCCTATATATACATACGTACCCCCAAACGATCAGAACAGGAGCCAAAAACCTAATTCCACCGCCGAAACTTTCTGTATCCACGAGATCCCATCTTGTGGCCTGTTCTGGAGCTCCACCGGAGAGGGCCGTCATCACGGAGGGCTTCTACATCATCATATCCTCTCCGATGAAGTGTGAGTAGTTTACCTCAGATCTTTGGGTCCATAGTTAGTAGCTAGATGGCTTATTCTCTCTCTTTGAATCTCAATACAAAATTCTCCCCCTCTCTTGTGGAGATCTATTCGATGTAATCTTCTTTTTGTGGTGTGTTTGTTATGAATTGTGGGTTTATGATCAAGTCTATCTATGAATAATATTTGAATCTTCTCTGAATTCTTTTATGTATGATTGGTTATCTTTGCAAGTCTCTTCGAATTATCCGTTTGGTTTGGCCAACTAGATTGGTAGTTCTTGCCATGGGAGAAGTGCTTAGCTTTGGGTTTGATCTTGCGGTGTCCTTTCCCAGTGACAGAAGGGGCAGCAAGGCACGTATTGCATCGTTGCCATCGAGGATAACAAGATGGGGATTATTTCATATTGCATGAATTTATCTCTCTACATCATGTCATCTTGCTTAAGGCGTTACTTTGTTTTTAACTTAATACTCTAGATGCATGTTGGGTAGCGGTCGATGAGTGGAGTAATAGTAGTAGATGCAGAATCGTTTCGGTCTACTTGTCACGGACGTGATGCCTATATACATGATCATGCCTAGATATTCTCATAACTATGCTCAATTCTGTCAATTGCTCAACAGTAATTTGTTCACCCACCGTAGAATACTTATGCTCTTGAGAGAAGCCACTAGTGAAACCTATGGCCCCCGGGTCTATTCTCATCATATCAATATCCATCACTTTAATCTTTCTTTGCTTTTTTACTTTGCTTTTACTTTTTACTTTGCATCTTTATACCAAAAATACCAAAAATATTATATCTATCAGATCTCACTCTCGTAAGTGACCATGAAGGGATTGACAACCCCTAATCGCGTTGGTTGCAAGTAGCTATCGTTTTGTGCAGGTACGAGGGACTTGAGCGTGGCCTCCTACTGGATTGATACCTTGGTTCTCAAAACTGAGGGAAATACTTACGCTACTCTGCTGCATCATCCCTTCCTCTTCGGGAAAACCAACACAAGCTCAAGACGTAGCAAGAAGGATTTCTGGCGCCGTTGCCAGGGAGTCTACGCAAAAAGTCAACATACCAAGTACCCATCACAATCCCTATCTCTCGCATTACATTATTTGCCATTTGCCTCTCGTTTTCCTCTCCCCACTTCACCCTTGCTGTTTTATTCGCCCTCTCTCTCTATCCTCCCTCTCTATTTGCCTCTTTTTCCCGCTTGCTTTTTGTTTGCTCGTGTGTTAGATTGCTTGCTTGTCGTCATGGCTAGTCTCATATCTTCTCTGTTATCTCCCGAGAGTGAAGTTTTATTTTAAACAAAGGGAGAGAGAAAATCTAAAAGATGCTTGGTATAGAATTTGCAATGCTCAAAATAGATCTACCAGGAAGCAATCTACCTTAGTTCTTCTCCGCAATTTTTATGTAGGTGTTAATCCTTGGTATAGATATATCCTCGATACCATTACCGGAGGGAACTTCTTGGGTATCCATACTTTTGATTCTTATAATGCTATGTTAGATTTATTTGGCTCACCACCTCTTTTGGTTAATGGAACCATGTTAACTTTGGAGCATGTTATGCAAAGACTTGAAATTATTGAAAATAAAGTTGCTACTATTGAATTAATTGAAAATCTAGATAAAAAGATCCACAATCAAATTACTCAATATGGATCTAAGGTAGGAATGACTTTGAAAAATATTAAGGAAAAGGAACCCATAGTTAATGAGAAGATAAACTTAGATTCTACTAGAACTGATAAACTTGAGGGTATCATTACAAACTTGGGAACCGCTTTTTCTTCCATAAAGAATACTCCAAGTCCTCCTACTAAAATTGCCAAGCTTATGTATGTTCCTAAAAATAAGGGTGAATCATCTAGTGAGGAAACTGCGGATCTTAAATCTATAAGTATTCATCCCAATCTTTTTGCTATCATTAAGGAACCAATTGCTACAAATGAATTTTTCGATCTTGTGCCTAAAAGTTTGATAATCACTAGAAAGAAAGAAATTTCTAAGGGAAATAGATGCCTCATCAAAGAATTGCCTACCAAAGATGGCAATACCTAGATCTATCCTCGCTTTTATGCCTAGCTAGGGGCGTTAAACGATAGCGCTTGTTGGGAGGAAACCCAATTTTATTTTTATTCCTTGATTTTTGCTCCTGTTTAGTAATAAATAAATTATTTGGCCTCTGTTTTGGTTGTGTTTTTTGTGTTTAATTAGTGTTTGTGCCAAGTAGAACCGTTGGGAAGACTTGGGGAAAGTCTTGTTGAACTTGCTGTAAAAAACAGAAACTTTAGCGCTCACGAGAACTGCTGTCATTTTTATTTGGAAAGTGATATTTAGTTAATTATTTTTGCAGATGATTAATAGATAAATTCCTCACGTCCATAAATATATTTTAGAATTTTTGGGGTTCCAGATCTTGCGCTAGCTACAGATTACTACAGACTGTTCTGTTTTTGACAGATTCTGTTTTTCGTGTGTTGTTTGCTTATTTTGATGAATCTATGGCTAGTAAAATAGTTTATAATCCATAGAGAAGTTGGAATACAGTAGTTTTAACACCAATATAAATAAAGAATGAGTTCATTACAGTACCTTGAAGTGGTCTTTTGTTTTCTTTCGCTAACGGAGCTCACGAGGTTTCTACTTTAAGTTTTGTGTTGTGAAGTTTTCAAGTTTTGGGTGAATTCTTTTGATGGATTATGGAACAAGGAGTGGCAAGAGCCTAAGCTTGGGGATTCCCATGGCACCCCCAAGATAATCCAAGGACACCAAAAAGTCAAAGCTTGGGGATGCCCCGGAAGGCATCCCCGCTTTCGTCCACTTCCATCGGTAATTTACTTGGAGCTATATTTTTATTCACCAACATGATATGTGTTTTGCTTGGAGCGTCTTGTATTATTTGTGTCTTTGTGTCTTAGTATGCCACAATAATCCTTGCTGCACACACCTTTTAAGAGAGCCATACATGAATTAAAATTTGATAGAATACTCTATGTGCTTCACTTATATCTTTTGAGCTATGTAGTTTTGCTCTATGTGCTTCACTTATATCTTTTGAGCATTATAATTTTGCTCTATGTGCTTCACTTAGATCTTTAGAGCACGGTGGTGGATTTGTTTTAAGGAAACTATTGATCTCTCATGCTTCACTTAAATTATTTTGAGAGTCTCTTAATAGCATGGTAATTTTCTTAATAATAATATGCTTGGTATTCAAGATTTTTGAAACTTTCTTTTGAGTGTGTTGAATACTAAGAAAAGTTGGATGCTTGATAATTGTTTTGAGATATGGTGGTGATAATATTAAAGTCATGCTAGTTGAGTAGTTGTGAATTTAAAGAATACTTGTGTAAAGTTTGTGATTCCCGTAGCATGCACGTATGGTGAACCGTTATGTGATGAAGTCGGAGCATGATTTATTTATTGATTGTCTTCCTTATGAGTGGCGGTCGGGGACGAGTGATGGTCTTTTCCTACCAATCTATCCCCCTAGGAGCATGCGCGTAATACTTTGCTTTGATAACTTCTAGATTTTTGCAATAATTATATGAGTTCTTTAAGACTAATGTTGAGTCCATGGATTATACGCACTCTCACCCTTCCACCTTTGCTAGCCTCTCTAATACCGCACACTTTTCGCCGGTATCATACACCTACCATATACCTTCCTCAAAACAGCCACCATACCTACCTATTATGGCATTTCCATAGCCATTCCGAGATATATTGCCATGCAACTTTCCACCGTTCCGTTTATTATGACACACTCCATCATTGTCATATTGCATATCCCGGTACACCTCCGGAGGCATTCATATAGAGGTATATTTTGTTCTAAGTATTGAGTTGTAAGAAAAATAAAAGTGTGATGATCATCATTATTAGAGCATTGTCCCAGTGAGGAAAGAATGATGGAGACTATGGTTCCCCCACAAGTCGGGATGAGACTCCGGACGAAAAATAAAAAAAATAAAAAAGAGAGGCCAAAGAAGCCCAAATAAAAAGAGGCCATATAAAAAAAGAGAAAAGGCCCAAATAAAAAAATGAGAGAAAAAGAGAGAAGGGACAATGTTACTATCCTTTTACCACACTTGTGCTTCAAAGTAGCACCATGATCTTCATAGTAGAGAGTCTCTCATGTTATCACTTTCATATACTAGTGGGAATCTTTCATTATAGAACTTGGCTTGTATATTCCAATGAGGGGCTTCCTCAAATTGCCCTAGGTCTTCATGAGCGAGCAAGTTGGATGCACACCCACTTAGTTTCTTTTTGAACTTTCATATACTTATAGCTCTAGTGCATCCATTGCATGGCAATCCCTACTCACTCACATTGATATCTATTGATGGGTGAGGGAGTCCTGGATTAGGGGGTCTCCGGACAGCCGGACTATATCCTTTGGCCGGACTGTTAGACTATGAAGATACAAGATCGAAGACTTCGTCTCGTGTCCGGATGGGACTCTACTTGGCGTGGAAGGCAAGCTAGGCAATACGGATATGGATATCTCCTCCTTTGTAACCGACCTTGTGTAACCCTAACCCTCTCCGGTGTCTATATAAACCGAAGGGTTTTAGTCCGTAGGACAACAACCACAACATACAATCATACCATAGGCTATCTTCTAGGGTTTAGCCTCTCCGATCTCATGGTAGATCTACTCTTGTACTACCCATATCATCAATATTAATCAGGCAGGACGTAGGGTTTTACCTCCATCAAGAGGGCCCGAACCTGGGTAAAAGATCGTGTCCCCTGCCTCCTGTTACCATCCGGCCTAGACACACAGTTCGGGACCCCCTACCCGAGATCCGCCGGTTTTGACACCGACATTGGTGCTTTCATTGAGAGTTCCGCTGTGCCGTCGCCACCAGGAAGGATGTCTCATCCCGTCTTTAAAGATGACACTGTTGCTGAGGGAGCTTTGGCTATCGGCCAAACTCTCCAGCTAGGTGGTTTTCTTATGACCGCCTGTTCGGCCGCTGCGCCGACGATGACTTCTTGGGTCATTGAAAGCAATCTTCATGTCAACTCGGAACTCGCCGAGCAGTTAGATCCAATGGAGCTCTCTTCCCTGAACGAGCTCTTGGATCGCATCACCGCCCTGGGAGTCGCTACAGACTACGATCAGATTGGGCCTAAACCCGATCTGAGAGAGATCAACTCTCCCCAGGTCACCCATCACGTTGCAGTGGTGGAGGAACAATGCGGCAACCCTTCATCTATCTTAAGGACTAGCTATGTCCGGATTCCCGATCCCTCCAAGCCGGATACCCGCGGAGGGGAGGACATAACTCAAGACCTGAACCTAGAGTCAGGCAGCGGGCTAGATTTATTGGAAAATACCCAAGAATCCAAACTTCCGAGTTCGGAAACTCCTTGGCCCCAGAGTCTCAGATTGGGTGAGGATTCGGGTTCAATTCCACCCACCCACCCAAACATAAGCGATCTATCCCAAATTAGGCAAGAGCCCGAAGAAACAGTATACCATTACTGGGCCAGATTCCTCCTGGTCATGAACAGGATAAAGGACTGCCGCGAGGAAGACGCAATTTCATTCTTCTACAATAATTGCACGGACAAGGGAATCCTGAATGCCATAAGTCACCGCGAAATTACACGCTTTGCCGACTGGGTGTTCATAGTACGAAAGTACTGTGCGATGGAAAGCGACTGGAAAACCGAAATAAAATTTTGGGATAATCCGGCCCTGAATACAAACCCAGTCCGAAATAAAAGGGTGCATTATCACAATACACCTTGGTTAACTACCAAAAAGCAAAAGCCCTCTACGAGGCAAGGAACCGGACTGGAGGGATGGCTCAACGGACCCTGCAAAATTCATAGTACAGCGGATGCAATACCAACGCACAGCCTTAGAGCATGTCGGATACTCCGGCAGGTGGCCAAAAGTGGTGAGGATCTACTCCTCCCAAATACCACAGAGCACCACCCCGTGGACAACAAGACGGTGTTAACGGTCTTTGAGACCTTCGCGTCAAATAATAGACGCAAGAGAACACTCCACAGCATGGCCGAAATCTGCCACGTAGCAGAAATAAATCCTCGGAGTGACACGACTATTACCTTCAATGCCAGTGACGAACCCAAATTCCGAACAGCCCGAGCACCAGCTGCACTGGTCCTCAGTCCAATCATGGACGGCTTTCGACTCACCAAGGTACTCATGGACGGCGGCAGCGGATTAAACCTCATCTATGAGGAAACTCTTCAAAAGATGGAAATAGACTGGAGCCGCATTGAGCAAAGTAGCACAACCTTTAGAGGAATCATTCCCAGTCGGGAAGCACGCTGTGCTGGGAAAATCACACTAGATGTGGTACTCGGCACGCCGGATAATTACAGGTCCGAAGAAATTACATTCCAAGTGGCCCCGTTCAGCAGCGAATACCACACTCTATTAGGGCGGGAGGCGTTTACAATCTTCCAAGCCATACCCCATTACGGGTACATGAAGCTCAAAATGCCCGGGCCCAACGGAATCATCACTCTTGCTAGTGATCCGGACATAGCACTCCGCGCCGAAAATAAGATAGCCGCACTGGCCCTCGAGGCACTATCCGAAGCCCTAGCGGCCAAGGAACTAACCGCGTTGCGCTCCATGGTGAATAGGGACGACGTGATACTCGATAAAAGATCCAAGTCCACCTCCTTTAAACCGGCGGACGAAATAGTCAAATTCCAAGTCCATCCAACGGACCCTACAAAAATAGCTTCCACCGGGGCACAATTAAACCCTGATGTCGATGCCGCACTGCGAGAGTTCCTACGCGAGAACTGGGACATTTTTGCCTGGCACCCTTCAGACATGCCAGGAATCCCACGCAGGCTGGCCGAGCACAGCCTAAATATCCTAAAAGGATTCAAGCCAGTCAAGCAGGCTCTTCGGTGTTTCTCCGAACCTAAGAGACAATCCATGGGAGAGGAACTAGCCAAGCTATTGGAGGCCGAATTCATCAGAGACATAAAACATCCGGACTGGCTAGCAAACCTGGTGATGGTACCAAAGAAGGACAAATCCTGGCGCTTGTGCGTCGATTTTAAGGACCTTAACAAGGCCTGCCCAAAGGATCCCTTCCCCCTCCCCCGCATCGATCAAATCATCGAGGCTACCGCATGACACGATTCATTGTGTTTCCTCGACGCATACTCCGGCTACCATCAAATTAAAATGGCAGAGCCAGACCAAGCTGCAACGGCATTCATCACACCATACGGCCCATTCTGCTTCAACAGAATGCCCTTCGGGCTCAAAAACGTCGGCGCAACATATCAGCGCATGATTCAGACATGTCTGGCAAACCAGATCGGCAAAATAGTGGAGGCATACGTAGATGGCGTGGTCGTCAAAACCAAGCATGTCGAATCTCTAGTAGACGACTTGAGGCTCACATTCGATAACCTCCGAACATATGACATCAAGCTCAATCCGGAAAAATGCGTTTTCGATGTACCAGCCGGAAAGCTCCTGGGATTCATTGTCTCTAGTAGAGGTATTGAAGCTAATCCAACCAAAATCCGAGCGTTGTCACAGTTGGCTACCCCAACAGACCTCAAACAAATACAAAAATCGACTGGATGCGTGGCGGATCTAAGCCGCTTTATCGCCTCCTCCGGCGCACCGAACACTTCGAGTGGACGGATGCCTCCATGGCCGGACTCAACGAAATAAAAGCCATATTGGCAACAAACCCAGTCCTGGCCACGCCAAACATTGGCGAACCAATGCTATTATACATTGCGGCAACTCATCAAGTAGTAAGCGGAGTGCTCGTCGTCGAGCGAGAAGCAGACGGATACAAATTCCCCCTTCAAAAGACGGTTTACTATGTGTCCACTGTCCTTACTCCATGCAAATCACAGTACCCGCATTATCAAAAGATAGGCGTACGCAGTATTTATGGCATCCCGGAAGCTGCGACACTACTTTCAAGAGTGTTTGATAACGGTAGCCTCGGAAGTACCACTTAACGATATTATAAACAACCGTGGCGCGACGGGTCGGATTGCCAAATGGGCCATTGAGCTCCTCCCGTTCGACATAACTTACAAGCCACGGCGAGCTATTAAGTCTCAAGTTTTGGCTGACTTCGTCGCCGAGTGGATGGAAGCCGAACTCCCAAAGGAGTACGGCACATATTCAAACTGGATCATGCACTTCGACGACTCCAAAATGTTGGCTGGTCTGGGGGCTGGCGTCGTTTTGACGTCCCCAACAGGAGATACAGTTCAATACGTACTATAGATAATGTATACGAACTCCATCAACGCAGCTGAATATGAGGCCCTTCTACATGGTCTCCGGATGGCAGTATCCATGGGCATTCAACGCCTAGAGGTGTGTGGGGATTCGAACCTCGCGATATCCCAAATAAATGGAGACTTTGATGCCAAGGATCCAAAAATGGCAGCTTATCGCAATGCCGTCCTAAAAATGTCAACTCGGTTCGAGGGGCTCGAATTTCACCATGTGGCTCGGGAAAACAATCAGGTGGCGGATATCCTTGCCCGCATCGGCGGAAAACGTGACGCGGTCCCTCCCAACATATTTCTGGAAAGGCTCTTCAAGCCATCCGTAGCATGGGAAGGGGACACCGGTAACAACAGTCTGGACCCGGCCAAAATACCCGATACCGAACTCTCTGACACAATCGGAGGCTTCGCCACCGAAATAACACATTCAGCCCACGAAATAATGGCCACTATTGCCCCGTGGACAGAACCGTTCCTGGCCTACCTAACTAGACAGGAACTTCCGGAAGACCAAAATGAGGCACGCTGCATAGTGCGGCGATCCAAGGCCTACAGGGTCCATGAGGGAGAATTGTACAAGAAAAGCACTACCGGAGTACTTCAAAGGTGCATCTCCGAAGAGGAAGGGCGGAACCTTTTGGCAGAAATTCACGCCGGACTCGGCGGTCATCACGCCGCAGCCCGGGCTCTTGTAAGCAAGGCCTTCTGTACAAGATTCTATTGGCCAACGGCCCGGGCAGATGCACATGACTTGGTCCAACATTGCGCCGGTTGCTAGCTCTTTGCAAATCAAAGCCACATGCCACCCACCACCCTCCAAACAATCCCCATTACATGGCCCTTCGCAGTCTGGGGGCTTGACATGGTTGGACCCCTTAAAGGGGGAACCCACAAGAAAAAATACCTATTGGTCATGGTGGATAAATTCACCAAATGGATAGAGGCTAAACCGGTTAAAACAGCCGAATCCGGACCGGTGATAGATTTCATATCTGGGGTTGTACACCGTTACGGCGTCCCCCACAGCATCATCACTGATAACGGCATGAACTTCACGGCCGACGAGGTAAAGCTCTGGTGCAGCAAAATGGGCATCAAGCTCGATTATGCTTCAGTCTATCACCCACAAACCAACGGTCAAGTCAAACGAGCAAACGGTCTTATAATGAGTGGCATTAAACCCAGATTAGTGCGTTCCCTAACGGAGTCTGACACGCACTAGGTAGAGGAGCTCGACTCCGTACTCTGGGGGCTGCAGACCACGCCGAATCATAGTACCGGATATACACCATTTTTATGGTGTACGGCGCAGAGGCAGTCTTGCCCTATGATATAATTCATGACTCACCTCGAGTGCGCATGTACGAAGAAATAGAAGCCGAGCTCGATCGGCAGGACAGTCTGGACACCTTGGAGGAAGAGCGCGACATAGCCAAAGCCCGTTCCGCATTTTACCAGCAACAGGCTCGCAGATACCAAAGCAGAGAAGTACGGGCCAAAACTTATAACGTTGGCGAACTAGTTCTACGACTGCCGGATAGGAAAAAGAACAAGCTCGAGCCCAAATGGGAAGGTCCCTTCATTATCGACCAAGTTCTGACCGGTGGAGCGTACCGACTGCGGGATGCATCGACTAGTCGACTCGAGCCGAACCCATGGAACACAGCCAGGCTTCGAAGATTCTATGCCTAGCACCGGACTCTATGTTAGTCCCCTCCCTTTGTCCATTTTCTGCATATGCATCATCTGTCTTGTTTCCCTTTCTTTCTTTTTCTTATTATTTCTCTAGGCCTTCAAGGGTCACCTTGTGCCTCACTCGTACATTACAGATGCGCTAGCCGCACTCTTCATACCTGGGGGCTTCTTTCACAGAAGCTTAAATTATTTACCTGGGCCTCATGCCCAACACATGTGTTATACTTTCACATATACCTTTTTTCACCATTATATGCATCGATATGACTTAAGTTTTGGCCAAGCTGGGTTGCCTGGCTCTTGTATTTATGCCCTACGTTCTTGTTAATTCGGCTAGGGCATAAGGGGAGCACCTCTGCGATTGTTACCGCCGGGTCAGCCGGATGTGTACCTCAGGCTGGGTGAAGTCGAAAGCTAGCGTTCTTAAGGGAATATTTGGTCGGTGAACAAAAGATGACTTTTATTTTCCAGATCTGCCCCCAGATTCTTTTTCTGCGCTTCTTATCACAGTCCGGACATGCACTTTAGGGCATGCTTACCCAGGGAAAGGAACCCTTAACGGAACTATTCTCCCTGGAAGATGTTTCTTACTACCAATGTAATATAACATAACTAGTTGGGCACTTGTCTGATAGAGCACTAATGACCCCTACGCCCGGTCTCCACGCATGCCCCGGTTCTTACATAACTGAGAGGGTATTCGGATACACTCCGGACCGTCGGGCCCCGAGGTTGAAGCGAAAAGGTCCGCCACGACAAACGATCTACAATCCGGCTAGAAGGCATTATACATGTCACTTTAAAATACATAGTCAATTTGACTGGTTGAATTCCTCTTCAATACCATCCAATAGGCTGTCTAGTCTACAGTTCTGTTGGGAATACTTTGCGGCCAATTCTACTTGTTCGTATACTAAGCTCACAGGGATCTCCTTCCCATCGGGCCCAACAGGTCCGACTTCGGCCATGTGGTTCGGGTCAGCCTTCGTGTACCGGGTCTTCACCATTGCCCAGGCTTCCCTGGCGCCCTGACGGCAGGCCAATATCTTCCATAATCGGAAGCGCCGCCGCGCTCCCTTCAGCTTTTTTGCAAGCTCTCCAAGGCCTTCGGGTATGGAGACGAATGGCCACAAGGCCTGTGCGACGTCTTGCATCACCTGCCGAACTCGTTCGTGCAGCTGTGAGAGCTCGGGAAGAAGGTCACCCGTTGAACCGGGCATTTCCTCGGTAGGACGACCTATTAGCGTACTTATAGACATAACTCTGTCAGCCGGCTTCCTCGCCGAACTCTTTTTCAAAGTTTATTCAAGCACTTACTAAATATGCCGCGTCAAAGCCGCCGATTCTCCTTAACAGAGTCCGACAGTTGGGCACGAACATCTTTTAGTACCATGCCCAACTTGGTGTTGGCATCTAGGAGATCATTCTTCTCCTGCCTCACCCTCGTAAGCACGCTCTCACCGGCCTTCAGCTGGCATAGGAGCTGTTGCTTATCCGGATTTACTCCAGCGTCATCTGCAATTTTATCATCAGACCTGCATATACGTCGCATCCTATATGACACATATCATTCGAAGGATATATTACCAAAGGGGGTCTCTTTGGGCTCCCCCGCCGCGGCCAGTGCGGCCTGAAGTTGGGCTATGCACTCTTCCAGCTCCTGGGACAGTTGAGTATTCTTTTCGGTAAGAACCTGCATAACAAATGATCCTTAAATCAGTTATTCTAACTATTTCAAATCTCAGGGGCTACTGATATATATAATCACCAAATTTTCTCACCCGTATGTCCTTTACATACTGCTTCGTGGCTCTGGCTAGACCATTTTGAGCGGCATGGAGGTACGCATCTCCCGAGTTGAAGGCATCCAATGCCTCTGGGAGAAACAAGCGTCACGAAGAACAGTCCGGCGACGCCTGTGGTTTATGGCACTTTCCACCTCGGAATTGGTGGCGGACAGTTTATCCGCATCCTCCGTCGGAGGAGCGCCCGGCGCACGCCTCGTATTTGTTCCCGCCTCCGAACCCGGCCTTGGAGCCTAGCTGGTGGAGGCGCGATTAGTAGCCTCTCCGGGTATAGTCCGGCGAGCGCTCTTTTTCCTGAAAAGAAGGCATGGGCGTTAATATGCCTCTGAGAATAATGTCTTGAAATAAAGACTACGCGCCGTACCGCTGCGCCGGTGTCTCAATCTGGGCTGCGGGTCTTTTCAGCCTGCCTGGCCTCGCGGCCCCTTGTTGGCTAGTCGCCGCAGGCTCGGCCTTCCGCCTCGAGGACCTCCCCTGCAAAACACGGCTATTATACGGCAATCAAAAACACGCAAGGACGGATCCCTTTTCGAAGTACTGGGACTTCGGTCTCAGTCACCTATGAGGCTGGAAGTAGCCCAGGGTAATCGGCCGTAATGGCCACCAAAGCGTTGTCATTACTCAATTGGTAAAATACCCCATCGATCAGCTCCACAGATATGTCCGGATCCTCCTGGGAGGCCGGGTCAAGGGACCGTCCAGGGTCCTCGGGTTGTGGAGGGGGGTTGTTTATCTCCCTTACAGCCTGGCACAGCTCCTGCGTTGAAATTGCTAGACTGAATACTTAACTATGGGAATACGAAACAGATGGGCGAGAAAAAGTCTCCGCTTACCCAGCTCGGAGGATTGTACATAGAAAATCCGCCTTGCGGGTTGACACGAAGGAATTCCTCCTCTTCTCCCTTGTACAAAGTGGAT
Organism: Triticum dicoccoides; assembly: GCF_002162155.2. Taxonomy (NCBI): domain Eukaryota; kingdom Viridiplantae; phylum Streptophyta; class Magnoliopsida; order Poales; family Poaceae; genus Triticum; species Triticum dicoccoides. Next base: position 253,908,800 of record NC_041386.1, on the reverse strand, counting down.
ACGATCTTTATTAGATCAGCAACCGATCCTGGCCCTTTACGACCGTGGCGGGTGGCGTCATCCTCCCCGTTGAAATCCCATATGGGGTGGCCTCTATATTGAAGCGGCTGCACCCCCCGCATAATACATATGGCCATGACCTCGATCATGGTTAATCCGGATCGAGCTAAAAAACTTATCCGTCTCATCAGGTAATGAACGTCCCTGTCATCTTCCTCCAGGGAGCTCCATGGACACCAGCTCCGGCGCTTCTTCAAAGGGGCATTGTCAAACTCAGGAAGGCCGATTCTAATAGGATCCGGGAGGGGGACTTCTTCTATATAAAACCATTCTGAAGGCCAATCTTTGGACGTCTTCTTTGGGGTTGCGGACAGGTATCCGGTCCCGGCAATACGCCACACTTCGGCTCCGCCCACTTGATATATTGACCCCTTCTGAGAACGGGGCACAAGGCAGAACAACTTCTTCCACAGAGCAAAATGAGCCTCACAGCCCAAAAACAACTCGCAAAGGGCTACGAATCCCGCAATATGCAACATGTAGGCAGGCGTAAGGTTGTGCAACCGGAGGTCGTAGAACTCCAGGAGCCCCCGGAGAAACGGATGAATTGGAAATCCGAGCCCTCTTACCAAATAAGGGACAAGGCATACCCGCTCTTCCTTGGAGGGATTGGGAAGGCTCTCCGCTTGCTCTCTGCCATTATAGGTGGCGAGCCCGGCTTGAACCGGGACCATGTACGTTGGGGGAAGAAATCTCTTGGTCTAAAGCATCACTAATTTGCTGTGCGGGATGGAACATCTCTCCCAATCTCCATGCTTGGGGCTAGGGGAGCGAGAGGAGGAGCTGCGTCGACCGGCCATGATGGAATGGATCTCTGTCGAATGCGCTCCGATGAAGGCTCGCCAAGGGAGGATGGTGTGATTTGGATCTGAATCCTTGTCTTTTTAATAGGCAGCTCATTCACACAGCTAGGGGGTAAATGTAAAAACACCCTAGCTCTTCACATTCGCTCGACACGTGGAAAGTGGCCATTATTGGGCGTGGAAGCCAAGGAGTGCAACATTCACAAGAGGTCGGACACTATTTCGACGGGTACAGGGAATTTGGAGAGGAACCCGCCTTGCAATGCCAAAGACAATACTGCGCGCCGGACTCATCGTCATTGAAGCCTGGTTCGGGGGCTACTGAGAGAGTCCTGGATTAGGGGGTCTCCAGACAGCCGGACTATATCCTTTGGCTGGACTGTTAGACTATGAAGATACAAGATTGAAGACTTCGTCTCGTGTCCGGATGGGACTCTAGTTGGCGTGGAAGGCAAGCTAGGCAATACGGATATGGATATCAACTCCTTTGTAACCTAACTTGTGTAACCCTAACCCTCTCCGGTGTCTATATAAACCGAAGGGTTTTAGTCCGTAGGACAACAACCACAACATACAATCATACCATAGGCTAGCTTCTAGGGTTTAGCCTCTCTGATCTCGTGGTAGATCTACTCTTGTACTACCCATATCATCAATATTAATCAAGCAGGACGTAGGGTTTTACCTCTATCAAGAGGGCTCAAACCTGGGTAAAACATCGTGTCCCCTGCCTCCTGTTACCATCCGGCCTAGATGCATAGTTCGGGACCCCCTACCCGAGATCTGCCGGTTTTGACACCGACAATGGGCATCTCCATAGCCCGTTGATATGCCTAGTTGATGTGAGACTATCTTCTCCTTTTTGTCTTCTCCACAACCACCACTCTATTCCACCTATAGTGCTATATCCATGGCTCACGCTCATGTATTGCGTGAAGATTGAAAAAGTTTTGAAAAAGTTAGAGTATGAAACAATTGCTTGGCTTGTCATCGAGGTTGTGCATGATTTAAATACTTTGTGTGGTGAAGATAGAGCACAGCCAGACTATATGATTTTGTAGGGATAACTTTCTTTGGCCATGTTATTTTGAGAAGACATAATTGCTTTGTTAGTATGCTTGAAGTATTTATTATTTTTATGTCAATATAAACTTTTGTCTTGAATCTTTCGAATCTGAATATTCATATCACAATTAAGAAGATTTGCATTGAAATTATGCCACGTAGCACTCCACATAAAAAAAAAATCTCTTTTTATCATTTACCTACTCGAGGACGAGCAGGAATTAAGCTTGGGGATGCCTGATACGTCTCCAACGTATCTATAATTTTTGATTGCTCCATGATATATTATCTACTATTTTGGACTATATTGGGCTTTATTTTCCACTTTTATATTATTTTTGGGACTAACCTATTAACCGGAGGCCCAACCCAGAATTGCTGTTTTTGCCTATTTCAGTGTTTCGGAGAAACAGAATATCAAACGGAGTCCAAACGGAATAAAACCTTTGGGAACGTGATTTTCTCACCGAACGTGATCCAGGAGACTTGGACCCTACTCCAAGGAGTCAAATAGGAGGTCACGAGGGTGGGGGGCGCCCCCCTAGGGCGCGCCCCTGCCTCATGGGCCCCTCGGTGCTCCACCGACATACTTATTCCTCCTATATATACACACGTACCCCCAAACGATCAGAACAGGAGCCAAAAACCTAATTCCACCGCCGCAACTTTCTGTATCCATGAGATCCCATCTTGGGGCCTGTTCCGGAGCTCCGCCGGAGAGGGCCATCATCACGGAGGTCTTCTACATCATCATAGCCTCTCCGATGAAGTGTGAGTAGTTTACCTCAGACCTTCGGGTCCATAGTTAGTATCTAGATGGCTTCCTCTCTCTCTTTGAATCTCAATACAAAGTTCTCCCCCTTCCTTGTGGAGATCTATTCGATGTAATCTTCTTTTTGCGGTGTGTTTGTTGAGACCGATGAATTGTGGGTTTATGATCAAGTCTATCTATGAATAATATTTGAATCTTCTCTGAATTCTTTTATGTATGATTGGTTATGTTTGCAAGTCTCTTTGAATTATCCGTTTGGTTTGGCCAACTAGATTGGTAGTTCTTGCCATGGGAGAAGTGCTTAGCTTTGGGTTCGATCTTGCGGTGTCCTTTCCCAGTGACAGAAGGGGCAGCAAGGCATGTATTGCATCGTTGCCATAGAGGATAACAAGATGGGGTTTATTTCATATTGCATGAATTTATCTCTCTACATCAGGTCATCTTGCTTAAGGCGTTACTCTGTTTTTAACTTAATACTCTAGATGCATGCTGGATAGCGGTCGATGAGTGGAGTAATATTAGTAGATGCAGAATCATTTCGGTCTACTTGTCACGGACATGATGCCTATATACATGATCATGCCTAGATATTCTTATAACTATGCTCAATTCTATCAATTGCTCAACAGTAATTTGTTCACCCACCGTAGAATACTTATGCTCTTGAGAGAAGCCACTAGTGAAACCTATGCCCCCCGGGTCTATTCTCGTCATATCAATCTCCATCACTTTAATCTTGCTTTGCTTTTTTACTTTGCTTTTACTTTTTACTTTGCATCTTTATACCAAAAATACCAAAAATATTATATCTATCAGATCTCACTCTCGTAAGTGACCGTGAAGGGATTGACAACCCCTAATCGCGTTGGTTACGAGTAGCTATCGTTTTGTGCAGGTACGAGGGACTTGAGCATGGCCTCCTACTGGATTGATACCTTGGTTCTCAAAACTGAGGGAAATACTTACGCTACTCTGCTGCATCATCCCTTCCTCCTCGGGGAAAACCAACACAAGCTCAAGACGTAGCAGTCCACGGAGGGCTCCACCCACGAAGGGTCCACGAAGAAGCAACCTTGTCTATCCCACCATGGCCATCGCCCACGAAGGAATTGCCTCACTAGCGAGAGATCTTCACGAAGTAGGCGATCTCCTTGCCCTTACAAACTCATTGGTTCAACTCCACAATCTTGTCGGAGGCTCCCAAGTGACACCTAGCCAATCTAGGAGACACCACTCTCCAAGAAATAACAAATGGTGTGTTGATGATGAACTCCTTGCTCTTGTGCTTCAAATGATAGTCTCCCCAACACTCAACTCTCTCTCACAGGATATGGATTTGGTGGAAAGAAGATTTGAGTGGAAAGCAACCTGGGGAAGGCTAGAGATCAAGATTCATATGGTAGGAATGGAATATCTTGGTCTCAACACAAGTGTAGGTGGTTCTCTCTGAAAAAATATAGGTTGGAAGTGTAGGTTTGTTCTGATGGCTCTCTCCATGAATGAAGAGGAGGTGGAGGGGTATATATAGCCTCCACACAAAATCTAACCGTTACACATAACTTTCCAAACTCGGTGGGACCAAATGGTTAAACTCGGTTGGACAGATTCAGCAAAGCTAGTGACTGTTAGGGTTTTCGGTCGGACCGACATGCAACTCGGTAGGACCGATATGATTAGGGTTAGGGCATAACGTAATCTCGGTGAGACTGATTACACAAACTCGGTGAGACCGATTTTGGTAATAAGCTAACTAGAGAGTTGGTCAGGTAAACTCGGTGGGACCGATCGCTCATTTCGGTGAGACCGAAACGTTACGAAGGGAGAACAAAGAGTTTACATTGCAATCTCGGTGGGACCGATCGCTCATCTCGGTGAGACCGAAATGTTACGAAGAGAAACAGAGAGATTACAATCCCATCTCGGTGAGACCGAGATCCCTATCGGTGAGACCGATTTTCCTAGGGTTTGTGGCAGTGGCTATGACATTTGAAACTCGGTGGCACCAGATAGAAAGAATCGGTGGGGCCGAGTTTGACTTTTGGTTTAGGTCATATGTGGATGTGAGAAAGTAGTTGAGGGTTTTGGAGCATATCACTAAGCATTTTGAGCAAGAACCTCATTAAGCAACACCTCATCCCTCCTTGATAGTATTGGCTTTTCCTATAGACTCAATGTGATCTTGGATCACTAAAATAGAAAATGTAGAGTCTTGAGCTTTGAGATTGAGCCAATCCTTTGTCCTTAGCATTTTGAGGGGTCCACTTTTCTCATCCATGCCATGCCAATCATTGAGCTTTCCTGAGATATTAATCTTGAAATAGCATTAGCTCAATGAGCTATATGTTGTTAGGAATTACCAAAACCACCTAGGGATAGTTGCACTTTCAACACTCCATGATTGTTTGATGGAAGATTGGCCCCCGCGTCGCCCTCCACGCCGCCCTCCCATGTGACATGGGAGGCGATTCGTCTCTGCTCCGCCTACTCCCTGAACAACTCAATGTGTGAGCTTCCAAGACAGAACATAAGAAAAAAAAAATCTAAAACGGTCATCCATGGATAGTTTATATATAGGCCTTGCTTCGGTAGACCCCCCTCCCAACAAAACATAGAACGGCGGAATGGTCATACAGAAGAAATGTATGCCCACCTCGTATTGTACAGTTGTGTCGGGCGTACATATACCGCGCGCATGCCAAAAAAATGCCAGTTGCATGATCTACTCGCCCGCCCCATCTGGTCGCCCGCCCGGCGATCATCATAGTTTCAAGTGGACGATTGCTGCCGCCGCGGATCGCCGCCGTAAACTCCGTCTGACGCCACTGTTGCCGCCCTGACGGCGTTCGTCGCCGCATCTCACCGTCGTCAACCGACGCGGCGGACGTGAAGGTCCCGACGTCCGATGCCGTGGATCCTCCCAAGCATCCGGCGTCGTCTACACTGCGGGCCAAGGTTTGTCATCTAAACCTAACGAGCATGGGGCGGGCATGATGGATAGAAGTGAGGGCTAGTTCGTGCATGTACTGATTTGTGGTTTATGGTTCATCAAAACCTCCCGCCGCAGCGCCCCCTCTATGGACTATCGCATGATTTAGAGAACCAGCGTTGCTTTGGGCACGATGCAGTGTACTAAACCTAACACACAATGTTTTTGCAGTTATGTGAGTTAGCGTGTTGACATGGACGAAGAAACGACATTCACGAGGGATGAGAATGATACTGATAAGATGACTAAGATTGATAACGATAATTTTAACGAAGATGATGAGAGCAACGACAATGATTCTGTCTCATCATATGATATCTTGCCTCTGGAGGATTTTGATAATAATGAACACGGCACAAATAGTGAAAACGTAAGTGGCATATATTTTGATTTTATTTTTGAAATTGTAAAGTATGGCATGTCGAACTATTTATCTATGTATACAAATTTGCAGGAAGATGCGGATGTTGACAATGTGCAAAATAGTTGGCAGGAATCATTCGCAGATAACTTGAGCCAGGTTAGTTGATAGATGTTGCACATCGATCAATAGTATGAATTAAATGATAGTAATTGACATATATATTTTCAAATGAATTTTCTAGGAGTCAGATGGTCCTAGCGGTGAGAACGATGAGGGAGAGATCGACATTAGCGAGGCTCGAAGGCAGAGCAGATGCTCGAGACACATTGGAAGGCATGGCTATGACCTCTCGGTCGCAAGGGGATGCATACATATTCTACAACAATCACGCCAAAGAGCACGGGTTTAGCATCAGGAAACAGAAGGTGAAACGAGGTGCTTCAAGAATGATACGGTACTAGCGGTTTCTTTGCTCCAGGGCAGGGAGACGCCAGAGAAAGTTCATAACCATGGAGGGCCGCAAGCGCAGGCTTCGACCGGAGACTCGTTGCGACTGCGGTGCACATATGATGGTGAAGCTGGACAGAGAACATGGAGTTTGGTTCGCCACATCACTCGTGGATGATCACAACCACGCGATGGCTCGGCCCGACGAGGTTTGTTTTTTGTGGTCACAGAGACAGATTGGAGATGGCAAGAGGGCTGAGATATTGGAGATGGAAGCAGCTGGGATAAGAAAGCATATAATAATGGACAACTTCATCAGCAGATACGGTTCGTACGATAAGTGCGGGCTTATCAGGAGGGACATTTACAATCTTTGTTGCAGAGAAAAAATGAAGCTCATTGCAAAGGGTGACGCTGAGACAGTAGTTGGCATTATGAGGAGCAGGAAGGAGAAGGACCCTGAGTTTTTTTTGAGTATGTGCTTGACAAGGAAGGGCGACTGAAGAGTATGTTCTGGTGTGATGTACACTCGCGGAGGGACTATCAGGACTACGGATATGTGGTCGTGTTTGATAACACGTATAAGATGAAAAGATATGGTATGCCGTTCGTCCCCTTTGTCGGAGTTAACAACCACCGTTGCACCACAATGTTTGTGTAGCACCCAAGATGCGATTCTATCCCAATCACGTGATGAATTCATGATTGGGGCACAACCGCATTTCGAGCGCATAGCAAGGTGGATATCATTACAACATACCATGTACTGAATAGACGAGAATACAAGATAAAGTCTTAAACTCGCCACAAGCTACAACATGAATACAACAGTACATCAATACATAGCAATCATCATACAGAAGAGCAGGATCCGACTACGGATGAAATCAAACGAAAAAGAAGAACGACATCCACCCTGCTAATCCCAGGTTCCCTGACCCGGAACCTATCCCTTGATCAAAGAAGAAGAAGCAGAAGAACTCCAAACAAGCAAGCATCGCACTCGCGTCAGATCATCGCATTACCTGTACCTGCAACTGTTGTTGTAGTAAACTATGAGCCACGAGGACTCAGCAATCCCATTACCATGGGTGTCAAGACTAGCAAAGCTTAAAGGGTATGAAATGGATAAGTGGTGAGGTTGCAGCAAGAGGCTAAGCATTGTATGGTGGCTAACTTATGAGTACAAGAATAAGATGAGAATCTACGCAATGGTCGCAAACTAGTAACGATCAAGAAGTGATCCTGAACTACTTATGTTCAAATATAACCCAAACCGTGTTCTCTTCTCGAACGTACCCGAAAAGAGACAGTCACGGCTACGCACGTAGTTGGTGTATTTTAATTCGAATCTGGTGTCAAGTTCTCTACAACCCGATATTAAAAACTCCCATCTGCTACATAACCGCGGACACGGCTCTCGAAAGATTAAACCCTGTAGGGATGTCCCAACTTAGCCCATGACAAGCTCACGATCCGTGGATACAATCCTCCATCGCAGGACCCTCCGATCAGACTCGGAATCCCGATGCACAAGACATTTCGACAATGGTAAAACAAAACCAGCAAGACCTCCTGATGCACCGACCTAGCCTAATAGGAGTCGCACGTATCTCTTTCTCAGGGTACACCGGATGGGCAATACGTCGGGTTGGCTGAGGCCCTGGTTGCCCAGGGGGCACCGGACATCGCCCGGTTTGGACCAACAGTCATGAGGAGCCTTGGCCCGGGGGTTGATTAAGAGACCTCGGGGGCCGGCAGGTCCCTCTGCAAGTTTTTAGTTGTTATTAGGCAAATGGTAAAACCAATGTTGGGCCTTGCTGCAAGAGTTTTATTCAAAGCGAACTATCAAGAGGGGCACATAAACCCTCACCATGTTAGGGACGCAAAATCAAGGAACATAACAGCGGTATGATGTAAACTAAGGCGGCAAGAGTGGAACAAAACACCAGGCAAAAGGCCGAGCCTTCCACCCTTTACCAAGTACATAGATGCATTAATTAAATAAGAGATATTGTGATATCCCATGATATTCATGTCCCAACATGGAACAACCTGCAATTGCACCTCCAACTAGCAACGCTATAAGAGGCGCTGAGCAAAGCGGTAACATAGCGAAACAACGGTTTGCTGGGATGGTGGAAAAGGTTAGGGGCTGTTTCATGGCATATTGGGAGGCTTGATAAATAAGTGGTAGGTAGCGCGACCTAGCGATAGCATCAAGACAACTAGCATAGCAAAGATAGTAGTGAGATCCAAGGTGACGGTCATCTTGCCTGAAATCCCGCTAGGAAGAAGAACGAGTCTATGAAGTAGACAAACCAATATAGTCGAACGGGTCCTCACAATTGCAACGTAACCAGAATTATCAAGGAGAAACACAATCGGAAAGAAGTAAACAACATGGTAAACCAACAAGCATAAGCATGTCATGATGCACAATCAAGTATGATGCATGTCCGGTTTAATGAGTCATGGCAGGGCAAAGTGCAACAAACAATACTACAAATTAAGTGGAGCTCAATATGCAACTCATTGCATATTGACGGAATACCACATTCAAATATTTAGTTCGCTCTCGTTTATGCTACACATGAAAATTAAATGTTGGTTAACATGGCAAGAGGTGAAGCATAAGTAAACTAACTATTTAGGCACGTTTAAATGAGACAGGAACAACAAACAACAATTCCTGAAAATCCTCATATGCAATTTTCAAATTTGGCATTGTTCTGCCCTAAACCATATGTTAGGGTTGTTAAACATGCAAAGTAATGCCACCATGTTAATATATGCATTTTCGACCCCATTTACATATAAAATTTATTTAATTTGGAGCTACGGTGATTTTGTTATGAAATAAAGCATTTTAACAACTCATTTAGCAAATTAAATGCAAACAACATTTTAAACATAGATGAAAGTGGCTATTATAAAACTAGATGAAATTCTAAGCATTTTACATGTTTAAATCATTTTAATCCGATGCACGGTTGTGGAGTTATTAAATGCATGAACATGAGGGTGCAAACTATAAAACATGCAGTCTCTGGATAATGTCTAAATTCGCAGCAGGGAAAAAAATACATCAGGCCGAATCTAGCTGGCCCAACAATGCACAGGGTGAGGTCGCTGGATCTGATGCTCACCAGGCCTCATGGGCCGGCTCGGTGGGGAGGCTGGACGCGGGCTGGGCCTAATAGTGCTGCGCTCGGTCAACGTGCGAGCGAGACAAGCGGGTGAGCTATTGCTGCTCGTTTCTGAAGATCAGAAACAGCAGCACACCCATGGTGATGCAGAAGACGACGACAACGGGACTTGGCGAAGGCGGGGCATCTCCAGCAAGGCGAGGATGGGGCGGCGGAACTTGATCTGAAGAGGAGGACGGCCATGGCGTCCTGCTCGAAGGACAAAGAGAGCAGAGAGAGACGTGAGCTTCAGAAAATCAGAGGACCGAAGGCAGGAGAGGGAGGGTCGGCCGGAGATGGTGGCTGGACCTGGAGTCAAGGCGGCGAAGCACCTGCAAGGCAGGGCAGCGGCCATCTGTTCGACGTGGTCCCGTGGGCGCTCAGGCCTTGGGGCTTCGGGGTGCCATGTCGCCGGGTTCCTGTAAGAGACAGAGAGAGCAAGAAGAGAGAGTGAGAGGAAGGACAGGGAAAGGAAGGAAGGGGCGGCGCGGGGCTCATCTGTTGGTGGTGCTCATCTGTAACGCCCCGGATATGACTTTCCATACTTGTACTCCGACTCTTTCCTTTTTCGGAGATGTGTTGTGAGTTTCCCTTTGTGGTTGGGTTTTGTCTGCGTTTTGCATTTTGTCCTTGTCATGCATATCATATCATGTCATCATGTGCATCGCATTTGCATACATGTTCGTCTCATGCATCTGAGCATTTTCCCTGTTGTCCGTTTTGCAATCCGACACTCCTATGTCCTCCGACGCCCCCTTTTGCCTCTTTTCATGTGCGGGTGTTAAACTTTCTCGGAATGGAACAAGATTTTCCAAGCGGCCTTGGTACACCACCGGTAGACTGCCTGCCAAGTTTCGTGCCATTTGGAGTTCGTTTGATACTCCAACGGTTAACCGGGGAACCGTAAAGGCCTCGTGTGTGTTGCAGCCCAACACCCCTCCAAAGTGGCCCAATAACCCATCCAAACCCCCTCCATCCTCTCGGCCGTTTGATCACAATCGTGTGGCCAAAAACCGCACCTCTTTTGGACTTTCCTAGCTCCCTCTACCTATATATTTGCACCCCACCTCCGGAATTTGTGGATGAAACCCTAACTCTCCCTCTCGCGCCACCGGACATGTTCGTCCGGGTCGGACGCATCCGTGCCGCCGCCACCGGCAAATCGCCGCCTGCCATGTGTCAAGCGCCGCCGCCACCCGCCGCGGCCTAGAGAGCCCGCGTCCGGCCCTCCGAGCCCACGCGCCACCCGTCGCCTCTCCCGCTTCCTCGCGCGCCGTCTTCTCCGCCCGTGCTCGCCTGTCGCCGTCAGCCGTCGCCGGCGACCAACTCTGGTGACCGGATCCCGTCGTCCTGCGCCGCCGTTCGCCGCCATGGAGCCCAGATCCGAGCTCGTCCGCGCCCCACCGTGTCTCCTCGTCGTCGCCTGGCCCCGGATCTAGCCCTACCGGACCGGGATCCGCCTTGACCGCCTCTCCCGGCGCCGTCCCCTCGCCGGCTCTTCACCCCACCTCGCCGGAGTTGCGTTGGGGTCGCCGCCTTGCTCTGCCTCCCCGATCCAGGAGGGATCGGTGGAGCCGAGCCGGCCCAGCCCAACCGGCCTCCAAGGCCCACCTGTTTTCCTCCTCTCTAGGCCGAGCCCATCTGGTGAGCCACCACTTTTCCCTGCCCCGTGCGCAACATAGTATCCTATGCTCGGTTCTAGACTTGGTGTTTTCCACTAAGTCCCCGAATCTGCTTTGTTTTTATATCGCCTTCATCATGTTGTAACTCCCTGACCATAGCTCCGTTTCATGTGCATGATATATCAAAATGTTCATCATGATGTGCTCTTCACTTTGTTCCATTGTGCCATGCTTGTTTGATTCCATCTTGATGCCCAAATGATGCTGATTCTTAGCAGAGTATGAGCATTTGTCATTTTTGCTACATTTATTGTGTGCTGCATATGGACTTGAGCTCTACATGTGTTTTGGGATATGCCATTCCATATTTACAGGGGTGTATGCCATGTATTTTTGTGAGCAATGTGGTGACTAGCACAAGCATGCAAAGTAGCTATCGTGATATTGCTGATTTCAGGGACTTAGAATTTCAATAAGTCTTTGATCTGCTGTTATTTTTATGCCATGTATTCATGTTGCTACAGTGAGATCCATACTTCTTGTGAGTATGTTCAGTAAGGATGATTTGTACATATGTATGCTCTATCCATCCATGTCCCTGTTTGCATTTATGGAGTGCCCTAGCATGACTCAATCTTGCTCCACTTTTGCTATAAAATGTTCCTGGTAGATTGTTTACGTGTTAATCAATTTTTCCATGGTTGTTGTAGTTGATCCATGCATGCTATGAGATTGTTCTTGCCATGGTTAGCTTCTTGAACATGTCTTCTTGATATTGCTATGCTTATCTTTTCATGCAATGCCTTTTGATGAGTGAACCGAGCTCGCAAAGACGCCTTCATAATTTTGTTTTTGCCATGTCCAGTTTTCTGCTAAGTCTGAATCTGTTAACGAAACCTGCTATGTTTACATGGGTGCCCTCATATCTTTTGATCCTTTTTGGCTTATGGTCAGTAAGGGACTTTTGTTCTATGCTTTGATTAGATTAATGCCATGCCTTGTATTGCTATGTTCTGTTCCTGTAGCATGTTGATATCTTGCTCTAAACATTGCTTCCTGATGTTAATTCCTGACATGTTTGTATTTTCACTAAGTCTGTGATGCTGGTATCTTTTGCACTTTTGCCATGCTTGTTTGAACCTGCTCTTATGTGATTTAGCCATAGCTCAGTGTTCATATTTTATCAAGCATCTTGAGTAGATCACTTCCATGTGCTTTGTTTCTATGTTGGAGTGCAGTAGCTTAGTTTCTTGTCGCATTCTAGATGGAATCGTGCTGTTAATCACAGTATTGTGCCCTTATTGTTTTGCTTGCCATTTGCAAACCGTGCCTCCGATTCCGGTGATCTTTATATCGATTTTGACAAGAATCAACTCATCTTTCCAGCGGCACACTTGGTTGCCAAGTTGATGCCTGGTTCAATCTTTCCCTTCCGAAGCACGCATATGCATTGCATATCACATCCCGCATATCATGCCATGTTTTGCATCATGTTGTTTGCGCATTGCATCATGGTTGATTGTCATTTCCTTTTCTTGTGTTCTTGCTTTGGGTAGAGCTGGGAGACGATTACGTGATCGAGGAACCTGTTGAGTACTCTTACAAGGATCAAGCTTTTCGTCAACTCAAAGAACTTTGCAGGCAAGATTACCATACCCTCGAAATCACTTCTATCTTTGCTTGCTAGTTGCTCGCTCTATTGCTATGCCGCGATACCTACCACTTGCTATATCATGCCTCCGATATTGCCATGTCAAGCCTCTAACCCACCTCGTCCTAGCAAACCGTTGTTTGGCTATGTTACCGCTTTGCTCAGCCCCTCTTATAGTGTTGCTAGTTGCAGGTGATGATGGAGTTTTTTCCTTGTTGGAACATGTTTATTGTTGGGATATCATTACTATTTTATCTGGTTTACTTTAATGCACATATATACTTGGTAAAGGGTGGAAGGCTCGGCCTTATGCCTGGTGTTTTGTTCCACTCTTGCCGCCCTAGTTTCCGTCATACTAGTGTTATGTTCCTTGATTTTGCGTTCCTTACGCGGTTGGGTTATAATGGGAACCCCTTGACAGTTCGCTTTGAATAAAACTCCTCCAGCAAGGCCCAACCTTGGTTTTACCATTTGCCACCTAAGCCTTTTTCCCTTGGGTTCTGCAGACTCAAAGGTCATCTTTATTTTAAACCCCCGGGCTAGTGCTCCTCTAAGTGTTGGTCCAAAACAGAGCCACTTGCAGCGCCACCTCGGGGAAACTTGAGGGTTGGTTTTAGTTGTACATAGTGTTCATCTGGTGTGCCCTGAGAACGAGATATGTGCAGCTCCTATCGGGATTTGTCGGCACATCGGGCGGCTTTGCTGGTCTTGTTTTACCATTGTCGAAATGTCTTGTAACCGGGATTTCGAGTCTGATCGGGTCTTCCTGGGAGAAGGAATATCCTTCATTGACTGTGAGAGCTTGTGATGGGCTAAGTTGGGACATCCCTGCAGGGTTTTGAACTTTCGAAAGCAGTGCCCACGGTTATAGGCAGATGGGAATTTGTTAATATCCGGTTGTAGAAAACTTGACACTTAACTTAATTAAAATGCATCAACCGCGTGTGTAGCCGTGATGGTCTCTTTCCGGCGGAGTCCGGGAAGTGAACATGGTCTTGTGTTATGCTTGGACGTAAGTAGTTTTCAGGATCACTTCTTGATCACTTCTAGTTCACGACCGTGCTTTGCTTCTCTTCTCGCTCTCTTTTGCGTAAGTTAGCCACCATACATGCTAGTGCTTGCTGCGGATCTACCTCACTACCTTTTCCGACCCATAAGCTTAAATAGTCTTGATCACGAGGGTGTGAGATTGCCGAGTCCCCGTGACTCACAGATTACTTCCAAAACCAGACGCAGGTGCCAATGATACAAGTGCAGGTGACACAACCGGGCTCAAGCGGGAGCTTGATGAAGACCTTTTCGTTGTGGTGTTTTCGTTTCCTTTTGATCAATAGAGGAGCCCAGTTGGGGCGATCGGGGATCTATGCATTTGGGGTTGTCTTTATTTTGGTTCCGTAGTCGGACCTTGATTGTATTCTGGATGATGTAATGCTATATTCATGTATTGTGTGAAGTGGCGATTGTAAGCCAACTCTTTATCCCTTTCTTTTTCAGTACATGGGATGTGTAAAGAATACCCCTCTTGCGACATGCCTACCGTGCGGTTATGCCTCTAAATCGTGCTCTGACACGTGGGAGATATAGCCGCATCGTGGGTGTTACATCGTCGACGGAGGGAGCTCCGGTAGCACGGCGCTGGAGGAGAAGGAAGGGCCTCTGGCGCGGGGCTCCAGTGCTTGCTCGAGGCATGAAGCTGCTAGGCGGCAGCACAGATTTGTTCGGCATGGGGAACAAGAGATGATAGGGATCGAGCGAGAGGAGGTGGTTGGCCCGATGCTGAAAACGAGGGAGGTGGTAGGAGGCTGTGGTGGCGATTGTGGTTGGTGGTTGGATCGGGAGGGGATCCCAAGGAGGAGTAGACAGTGGAGCGGCAGCGGCGGCGGGTGGAATGGAAGGATGGGACATCCTAGGTCTAGGGTTAGACTGCTATTTATATGAAGTGGGTCTAAATGCAGTCTAATGGAAGCTCTTTGATCTAAATTAGACAAACATAAAATATGGTTAGGGGAGTCCAAACAAAGAGCCTAAGATATGGGGGATGTTTGGGGATGATCCGGACCCATCGGTCACGACTACTCGGGTCAGGTTCGGAGAAGTTTCGGACACGCACGCGAGGGGTCTATGCACTGCGCAAAGAGGTTAGGTGGTTTGACAAGAGGGAATCGAAAACCCAGTTGGTCTGAGAAAAGTCAACGGAGACCACGAGGAGAAGCGTCGACTAAGAACAGATGGAAGTTTAAATGAAAACATGCAGATGCAATGCGCATGATGCTATGATGAAATGCAATAACAAGAAAATAAAACACACGACGGCAATGAAGAACAAGGAAGGCTTCTGGACCGTCCATCTCGGGTCGTCACAACTCTCCTCCACTAACAAGAGATCTCGCCCCGAGATCTAGGGATGGCACCGAAGAGAAACGGAAGAAGGAAGAGGTAAAACTAAGTTGCTTCTTTGACAAACGAGTGAAACCAAAGAACCTTAAAGTTTGCAAGGGCATGAAAATAGCACAAGTGGCAAGAAAGAATTTGAAAACCACTCAGGTTTAAACAAGATAGACAACGAATGAGAAGGATAGAATTTGGGAAGCACTCCGATTGAAAAGTGGGGCAAGACTTGATAAGATAAAAGGAACTTGAAGAGATGACACAACACCCCGGTTAAATTGATAAGCATGGAAAAGAACATGATCTTGACAAAACAAGATGATGGGTGAAGAGAGCAACATCACAATGCCTTCGGAACAAAAGAGTGGAATGAAAAGAATGGAGAAGGGAACATCAACTTCCACCATGAATGAACCTAAAGGAGCCTTCCTACGAAGAAGGGTAGAATGGAGTTGTTGGAAAATCAACAACGAAAAGAATAAGCTTGTTGTGGGCTTATGGAAAACATTTCAAAATTATGAGGTGGCAACCGGCCACTAATGGAAATAGTTGATTGGATTGAGACCAACAAGGATATGAAAACTTCTTCACCGAGATGATAAGGAGAAAATTGGATCATTGATAAGCACCACAAATAGCTACATTCCTTAGGGAAGGCTGCAGGTGAAATATAACCCAATATAACTCCAACAAAAATATTGATTGGCTAAAAAGATCTCTTGAACAAAGAGAAAATGATGGACTCAAATATGTCACTCTTGAAAACTTGTGAATCATGAAACATGAAGGGAAATTATCAAGAATCACATAACACCGCCTCAAAAGATAAGGTAGGAAGAATTGCACTTCGGATGCAAGATGAAGAATGCTTGAACTCCTCAAAACAAAACATGTGTTGAGCACCATGTTTATTTTAGAGTATAGCTTGGCGGATCTTAGCTTCGAGAGAAATCTTGAAGAACAATTGAAGAATGAAAGGAACCCTTGATGAACCACCGTGTTGAGCCTTCGTGAGAACTCCGGTAATAAAAGAATGATCAAATGAAAGTATAGTTGAAAAGAATTCCAGTAGAAGTCTTGCAATGATTAGATGGCGCTTCGTGACAGTATAATTGAGAGCTTGATACTTTAGAAAGAAAAGGATGAAACACTTGATCCGAGAATTTATTCATCACGAATAAAACTCCGGAAGAAGGAATTAAACACTTGGATGAAATAAGAATAAGAATTATGTTATGCGTATCTTTCATCAATTTAAATTGATGACAAGCGACGAATTTGACATACTACTTATTCCCATTGAAAAGGATTGAGGAGAGATATAGCACAGACTTAACGGACCACCGGTAGGATTTTGGGCAGAACGAAATAATTGATACGAGAACAAAGGAAGAGTAATCTTGAATGAACCACTGGTAAGAATTAAAATTGGATGAATAAAGAGAACGAATCACCAGTAAGAATTAGAAACGAACAAAGATACTTGAGGGAACTAGATGCAAGAGAACGAAGAGATCATGAACTGACTAGAGGATATTTGAATGATGCACCGGTAAGATTTGGAGAATGAGAGCTGAAAGCTGAGAATGAATAATTCTGAGATGATGGGCTCCGGAGATCAAACTGAAAATACTCCTGAATTGCTCCAGTTGGGTGAAAATAATTCTCACAATCAAAAACAATTATGACAGGATGGCATCAAGCTTGAACTACGAATCTTGGAGAAAATGAACAAAGATTTAAGAGAAACTCTTCTTCAGTCTTCAAAGGCTGAGAATGACGATGAGAAACACCACCAAATTATTTGAGACACTCTGGAATGATGAAAAGATGAAGATTGGCATCAAAATGAAAGGAATTGAAGGAAAACTCGGAGAAGACATTTAACTGATGAGAATTCATTCTTACGTCAAACTTTGAAAGAATTTGAGAATCCTTTGGATAAATAAGAAGAGTCACGTAAGATCCTAGGAAAAGACATGTGGGTTAGGTCCCACTCAAAGGAAACACCGTTGAAACAATTTTAAGGAGAGATTGCACTGGTTGAATTAAATGGCTTGAATGAGATAACAACCTCGGAATAGCTTGAACGGATTAAGAATGGAAACGCGAATCTTCCAAGATATCTTCAACACTCCGGATATGAACTGGGAGAGGTGAATAAATAAGAGAGCCTTGGATAAGAAATTCACACGGGAAAATATGTGAAACAAAAGGAAGATATATGATCAACACCGAAGCTTGAAGTTAATCCACCAGAGAGGAAAACGAGTGAAGAATGACAAACTTGAAGCTCCCTTAGCATCTTCATAAGAAACACCGGGTAAAAACATTAAAGGAAAAGAATGAAGAGACTTCACTCAATAAAATGGATACTTGATTAAGAAATCCAAGTCCTTGAAGTAAAGGGTGGGATGGTGGGAAAAACAAAGGCAACTTGGGACGGATGAAAGAAACACCGTTGGGAAAACTGAGAAGTGATCCTGCGAATGGGGAAAATGATATGATCATCTTGATGAGAAGCACGCCGGTTGGAGAAGAATTGACATGACCATCTCGATGATCAAGAAGGATTAACACTCCCATAGAAACATGAGAACACCACTTAGGAAAGGTATGGAATCAAGACTTGACATTGAAGCAACTCGAATACCACAACTCAACACAAAACAAAGGATAGGCTTGCAGAATAAGCCAGAACAAACATATGATAGACCCCATACCATATCATATGTCTGTTGGAAAGATATCCTATGTGATAATTGTATTCCCAACTATAAACTCCCAAAACTTTCTGGTTATGCAATCAGGTGTTGGGGATACAGGGAGGCACAAATATCTCACACAACTAACAAATCCTACACTCCAATTGTATCCATCTGTCAACACATAACCAAGAAAACCTCGAAAATCGTGTACCTCAGACCTTTGACAACATTCGATATACTAGATGTGGCAATACATCTGATCGCTCTCCCCAGTACTGGGTGTCATCAAACTACTCTCACCACAAAGAGTATAGAAGCATTTCTGATGTCGGCGTCCTCTGGTATCTCGGAACTGAAATGATAAGCACTATGACAAAGACACCTTGGAGCTCAACTCCCTAGGACACTGCCACAACCCCTAAATGTCAGAGGCACCAAGACAGAATTCCTGTCACAATGATATCAGACTAATTCCACAATACGCGCGTGCTCCTAAAAAATTTGAGTGAAAAATAATAGAAGAGTGGAAAAACACGTACGTCATGAGTCCTCACCAGAGTGACGAGGGGGATAAGGAGTAAAAAAAATTCCTACTCTCCAATATAACTAGAGTCAAAATAGTTTTCTTCTAGACTCAACAACGACAGCGGTTCGATCAATCAAGGGGGCTCCTAAGGTCGGTAAGGCTCTGATACCAACTTATAGCGCCCAAGATGCGATTCTATCCCAATCACGTGATGAATTCATGACTGGGGCACAACCACATTTCGAGTGCATAGCAAGGTGGATATCGTTACAACATACCATGTACTGAATAGATGAGAATACAAGATAAAGGCTTACACTCGCCACAAGCTACAACATGAATACAACAGTACATCAATACATAACAATCATCATACAGAAGAGCAGGATCCGACTATGGATGAAATAAAATGAGAAAGAACAACGACATCCACCCTGCTAATCCCAGGTTCCCTGACCCGGAACCTATCCCTTGATCGAAGAAGAAGAAGCAGAAGAACTCCAAACAAGCAAGCATCGCACTCGCGTTAGATCATCGCATTACCTGTACCTGCAACTGTTGTTGTAGTAAACTGTGAGCCACGAGGACTCAGCAATCCCATTACCATGGGTATCAAGACTAGCAAAGCTTAAAGGGTATGAAATGGATAAGTGGTGAGGTTGCAGCAAGCGGCTAAGCATTGTATGGTGGCTAACTTACGAGTACAAGAATAAGATGAGAATCTATGCAATGGTCGCAAACTAGTAATGGTCAAGATGTGATCCTGAACTACTTACGTTCAAACATAACCCAAACTATGTTCTCTTCTCAAACGTACCCAAAAAGAGACAATCACGGCTACGCACGCGGTTGGTGTATTTTAGTTCGAATCTGGTGTCAAGTTCTCTAAAACCGGATATTAAAAACTCCCATCTGCCACATAACTGTGGGCACGGCTCTCGAAATATTAAACCCCGCAGGGTGTCCCAACTTAGCCCATGACAAGCTCACGATCCGCGGAGACAATCCACCATCGAGGGACCCTTCGATCAGACTCGGAATCCCGATGCACAAGACATTTCGACAATGGTAAAAAAAAACCAGCAAGACCTCCCGATGCACCGACCTATCCTGATAGGAGTCGCACGTATCTCGTTCTCAGGGTACATCGGATGGGCAAGTCATCGGGTTGGCTAAGACCCTGGTTGCCCAGGGGGCACCGGACATCGCTCGGTTTGGACCAACACTCATGAGGAGCATTGGCCCGGGGGTTGATTAAGAGACCTCGGGGGCCGACAGGTCCCTATGCAAGTTTTTAGTTGTTATTAGGCAAATGGTAAAACCAATGTTGGGCCTTGCTGCAAGAGTTTTATTAAAAGTGAATTGTCAAGAGGTGCCCATAAACCCTCCCCGTGTTAGGGACACAAAATCAAGGAACATAACACCGGTATGACGTAAACTAAGGCGGCAAGAGTGGAACAAAACACCAGGCAAAAGACTGAGCCTTCCACCCTTTACCACGTATATAGATGCATTAGTTAAATAAGAGATATTGTGATATCTCATGATATTCATGTCCCAACATGGAACAACCTTCAACTACACCTGCAACGAGCAACACTATAAGAGGGGTTGAGCAAAGCGGTAACATAGCCAATCAACGATTTGCTAGGATGGTGGAAAAGGTTAGGGGCTGTTTCATGGCATATTGGGAGGCTTGATAAATAAGTGGTAGGTAGCGTGACATAGCGATAGCATTGAGACAACTAGCATAGCAAAGATAGTAGTGATATCCAAGGTGACGTTCATCTTGCCTGAAATCCCACTAGGAAGAAGAATGAGTCCATGAAGTAGACGAACCAATGTAGTCGAACGGGTCCTCAGAATCGCAACGTAACCGGAACTATCAAGGAGAAATGCAATCGGAAAGAAGTAAACATCATGGTAAACCAACAAGCATAAGCATATCATGATGCACAATCAAATATGATGCATGTCCGGTTTAATGAGTCATGGCATGGCAAAGTGCAACAAACAATACTACAAATTAAGTGGAGCTCAATGCATATTGACGAAATACCACTTTCAAATATTTAGTTCACTCTTTTTTATGCTACACATCAAAATTAAATGTTGGTTAACATGGCAAGAGGTGAAGCATAAGTAGACTAACTATTTAGCAAGTTTAAATGAGGCAGGAACAACAAACAACAATTCCGAAAAATCCTCATATGAAATTTTCAAATTCGGTACTGTTCTTCCCTAAACCATATTTTAGGGTTGTTAAATATGCAAAGAACGCCACCATGTTAATATATGCATTTTCCCACCCCATTTACATATAAAATTTATTTAATTCGGAGCTATGATGATTATGTTATGAAATAAAGCATTTTAACAAGTCATTTATCAAATTAAATGCTAACAACATTTTAAACATTTTCAACATAGATGAAAGTGGCATATTATGAAACTAGATGAAATTCTAAGCATTTTACAAGTTTAAATCATTTTAATCTGATGCACGGTTGTGGAGTTATTAAATGCATGAACATGAGGGTGCAAACTGTAAAACAGGCAGTCTCTGGATAATGTCTAAATTCGCAGCAGGGAAAAAAACACATCAGGACAAATCTAGGTGGCCCAACAGTACACAGGGTGAGGCCTCTAGATCTGATGCTCACCAGGCCTCATGCGACGGCTCAGTGGGGAGGTGGGACGCGGGCTGGGCCTGGTAGCACTGTGCTCGGTCAATGCGCAAGCGAGACGAGCGGGCGAGCTGCTGCTGCTTGTTTCTAAAGAACAAAAACAGCAGCACACCCATGGAAATGCAGAAGACGATGGCAGCGGGACTTGGCGAAGGCGGGGCATCTCCGGCAAGGTGAGGACGGGGCGGTGGAACTTGATCTGAAGAGGAGGACGGCCATGGCATCCTACTCGAAGGACAGAGAGAGCAGAGAGAGACGTGAGCTTCAGAAAATCAGAGGACCAGAGGCAAGAGAGGGAGGGTCCGCTGGAGATGGTGGCCAGACCTGGAGTCAAGGCGGCGAAGCACTTGCAAGGCGGGGAACGACCATCTGTTCGACGTGGTCCCGTGGGCACTCAGGCCTTGGGGCTTCGGGGTGCCATGTCGCCGGGTTCTTGTAAGAGACAGAAGGAGCACTGAGAGACAGAGAGAGCAATAAGAGAGAGTGAGAGGAAGGATAGGGAAAGGAAGGAAGGGGCGGCGTGGGGCTCATCTGCTAGTGGTGCTCGTCGGCGGAGGGAGCTCCGGTAGCACGGCGCTAGAGGAGAAGGCAGGGCCTCGGGCGCGGGGCTCCAGTGCTTGCTCGGGGCATGAAGCTGCTAGGCGGCAGCACGGATTTGTTCGGCATGGGGAACGAGAGACGGCAGGGATCGAGCGGGAGAAGGTGGTTGGCCCGATGCTGAAAACGAGGGAGGCGGTCGGAGGCTGCGGTGGTGATTGTGGTTGGTGGTTGGATCGGGAGGGGATCCCAAGGAGGAGCAGACAGTGGAGCGGCAGCAGCGGCGGGGGGAATGGAAGGATGGGACATCCTAGGTCTAGGGTCAGACTGCTATTTATATCAAGTCGGTCTAAATGCAGTCTAATGGAAGCTCTTTGATCTAAATCAGACGGGCAAAAAATATGGTTAGGGGAGTCCAAACAAAGATATGAAGATATGGGGGATGTTTGGGGATGATTCGGACCCATCGGTCACGACTGCTCGGGTCGGGTTCGAAGAAGTTTCGGACGTGCACGCGAGGGGTCTATCCACTATGCAAAGAGGTTAGGTGGTTTAACAAGAGGGAATCGAAAACCCGGTTGGTCTAAGAAAAGTCAACGGAGACCACGAGGAGAAGCGTCGACTAAGAACAGATGCAAGTTTTTATGAAAACATGCAGATGCAATGCGCATGATGCTACGATGAAATGCAATAATAACAAAATAAAACACATGACAGCAACGAAGAACATGGAAGGCTTCTGGAGCATCGATCTCGGGTCGTCATAGTTTGGTTGTGCCATCATTGCTGACGAGACAGAAGGGACATACATGTGGCTGCTACAGACATTTATGAAGGCAAAGTTTCAGGTGAAGCCAAAGTCAATAATCACAGACGGTGACACTGAAATGATCTGGGATATTCAGACTGTCCTTTCAAATGTGTTCCATCGTCTTTTCTCCTGGCATACCGAGAAAAATATGCAGAGGCACCTGCATTAAAAGTTACTGGATGAGTTCAGATCGCTCCTGTACTATGCCACCTCTTAATCGAACTTTGTGCAGAGATGGACCGCTTTCTATGATAAGTGGAAGATAGATAGAACTGAAGAGTGGCTTGACATGATGTACAGGAAGAGGAGACTTTGGGCAGCTTCATATCTTTCCGATGGTTTTTTCTTGGTATGAGAAGTAACCAGAGGAGCGGAAGCCTCAACTCCTGCCTTCACCTTCACCTGGACTACGGTATGACAATAGTTGATTTGGTAGTGCATTATGAGAACTGTATAGTTTTCCTGCGTGAGAACGAGGCGTACGATGACTACAAGGCACACCGAAAAGAACCACCGTTGGTTACTGAATATAAGGCCCTTGAGGAGCATGCCGCCAAAGTATTCACACTTGCTAATTTCTACATCCTGCAAGATGATTTGCATAAGAAGGGTCAGCTGGATATATTTGAGACGCTCGTGGGAATTAAGTGCCAGAGATTCATGGTGACATGGAAGGATAACCACAAGTTCAGGTACAATGTTGTTTATGAACCAGGTAACTCAGAAGAAACAATTATATGACTAATGTTGCTAGCTTCTCTTGTGCCGCGCAACTTTCGCCGGTACCATAAACCCATCATTTAGCTTCCTCAAAACAGCCACTATACCTACCTATTATGGCATTTCCATAGCCATTCCGAGATATATTGCCATGCAACTTTCCACTGTTCCATTTATTATGACATGCTTCATCATAGTCATATTGCTTTGCATGATCATGTAGTTGACATCGTATTTGTGGCATGGCCACCATTCATAATTTTTCATACATGTCACTCTTGATTTATTGCACATCCCGATACACCGTCGAAGGCATTTACATAGAGTCATATTTTTTTCTAAGCATCGAGTTGTAATTCTTGAGTTGTATATAAATAAAAGTTTAATGATCTTCATTATTAGAGCATTGTCCCATGTGAGGAAAGGATGATGGAGACTATGATTCCCCCACAAGTCGGGATGAGACTCCGGACGAAAAAAGAGGCATAAAAAAAGAAATGAGAAGGCCCAAATAAAGAGAAAACGAGAGAAGGGGCAATGTTACTATCCTTTTTCCACACTTGTGCTTCAAAGTAGCACCATGATCTTCATGATAGAGAGTCTCTTATGTTGTCACTTTCATATACTAGTGGGATTTTTTCTTTATAGAACTTGGCTTGTATATTCCAATGATGGGCTTCCTCAAACTACCCTAGGTCTTCATGAGCAAGCAAGTTGGATGCACAACCACTTAGTTTCTTTTGTTGAGCTTTCATACACTTATAGCTCTAGTGCATCCGTTGCATGGCAATCCCTACTCACTCACATTGATATCTATTGATGGGCATCTCCATAGCCCATTGATACGCCTAGTTGATGGAGACTATCTTCCTCTTTTTTGTCTTCTCCACAACCACCATTCTATTCCACCTATAATGCTATGTCCATGGCTCGCGCTCATATATTGAGTGAAAGTTGAAAAAGTTTGAGAATACTAAAGTATGAAAAAATTGTTTGGCTTGTCATTGGGGTTGTGTACGATTGGAGCATTTTGTGTGATGAAAATAAAGCATAGCCAAACTATATGATTTTGTAGGGATGAGCTTTCTTTGGCAATGTTATTTTGAGAAGACATAATTGCTTGGTTAGTATGCTGGAAGTATCATTATTTTTATGTCAATATTAAACTTTTGTATTGCATCTTTCGGATCCGAACATTCATGCCACAATAAAGAAAATTACATTGATAAATATGTTAGGTAGCATTCCACATAAAAAATTCCGTTTTTATCATTTACCTACTCGAGGACGAGCAGGAATTAAGCTTGGGGATGCTTGATACGTCTCCAACGTATCTATAATTTTTGATTGTTCCATGCTATTATATTATCTATCTTGGATGTTTTATATGCATTTATATGCTATTTTATATGATTTTTGGGACTAACCTATTAACCTAGAGCCCAGTGCCAATTTCTGCTTTTTCCTTGTTTGTGAGTTTTACAGAAAAGGAATACCAAACGGAGTCCAACTGACGTGCTAATTTTTGATGATTTTTTATGGACCAAAAGAAGCCCCCGAAGTAAAAGAGTTGAGCCAGAAGAGTCCCAAGCCGTCCACGAGGGTGGAGGGCGCGCCCTACCCCCTAGGCGCGTCCCCCTATCTCGTGGACGATTCAGAGATCCCCCTGACGTGAGACCTACGCCAAAAATTCCTATAAATACAGAAACCTCCAGAAAATAACCTAGATCGGGAGTTCCGCCGCTGCAAGCCTCCGTAGCCATTGAAAACCAATCTAAACCCATTCCGGCACCCTGCCAGAGGGGGATCCATCACCAGTGGCCATCTTCATCATCCTGGCGCTCTCCATGATGAGGAGGGAGTAGTTCACCCTCGGGGCTGAGGGTATGTACTAGTAGCTATGTGTTTGATCTCTCTCTCTCTCTCTCGTGTTCTTGACATGGCACGATCTTGATGTACCACGAGCTTTGCTATTATAGTTGGATCTTATGATGTTTCTCCCCCTCTATCTCCTTGTGATGAATTGAGTTTTCCATTTGAAGTTATCTTATTGGATTGAGTCTTTAAGGATTTGAGAACACTTGATGTATGTCTTGCATGTGCTCATTTGTGGTGACAATGGGATATTCACGTGATCCACTTGATGTATGTTTTGGTGATCAACTTGCGAGTTCCGTGACCTTGTGAACTTATGCATAGGGGTTGGCACACTTTTTTGTCTTGACTCTCCGGTAGAAACTTTGGGGCACTCTTTGAAGTCCTTTGTGTTGGTTGAATAGATGAATATGAGATTGTGTGATGCATATCATATAATCA
Source organism: Triticum dicoccoides (assembly GCF_002162155.2). Lineage (NCBI taxonomy): Eukaryota > Viridiplantae > Streptophyta > Magnoliopsida > Poales > Poaceae > Triticum > Triticum dicoccoides. Next base: position 253,883,149 of record NC_041386.1, on the reverse strand, counting down.
TACCCACAGATACTTGAGGTGACATTAGGGTATATAGGTGACATTAGGGTTTTGGTTGATTTGTGTCTTAAGGTGTTATTCTAGTACGAACTCTAGGATAGATCGAACGGAAAGAATAGCTTCGTGTTATTTTAGTACGGACTCTTGAATAGATCGATCAGAAAGGATAACTTTGAGGTGGTTTCATACCCTACAATAATCTCTTCATTTGTTCTCCGCTATTAGTGACTTTGGAATGACTCTTTGTTGCATGTTGAGGGATAGTTATACGATCCAATTATGTTATTATTGTTGAGAGAACTTGCACTAGTGAAAGTATGAACCCCAGGCCTTGTTTCAATGCATTGCAATACCGTTTGTGCTCACTTTTATCATTAGTTACCTTGCTGTTTTTATATTTTCATATTACGAAAACCTATATCTACCATCCATAATGCACTTGTATCACCATCTCTTCGCTGAACTAGTGCACCTATACAATTTACCATTGTATTGGGTGTGTTGGGGACACAAGAGACTCTTTGCTATTTGGTTGCAGGGTTTTTTGAGAGAGACCATCTTCATCCTATGCCTCCCACAGATTGATAAACCTTAGGTCATCCACTTGAGGGAAATTTGCTACTGTCCTACAAACCTCTACACTTGGAGGCCCAACAACATCTACAAGAAGAATGTTGTGTAGTAGACATCACTACCCAATCCTTTCGAGTGAAGCCATTGGAAAACTCATACAGTTCAGTCAATTTCTTCAATGACAGAGACAAAGATCTTTTGTTCTCTAAAGAATTTGTTCTCACTAAGGAGTTAGGAATTCGTCAGTGCGGATTGCCTACAAGTGAGGAACATGATAGCCCTAAGGATTTTGAGAGCTCAAATTTCTGACCGTTGCTGTGCTACCCGCCAGCTGTCCCAAAGTATCTTATCCACCTAATGGGCATATCATTGAAGGGCATTTATGTCTTATCATGTTGGACTGCTCCCCGACTATAAATATCTGCCCCCTACAACCACTAGCTAGGTGGCTGCTCAGAGAGAAACTAACACTTGTCATCGAGAGCATCCCATCCTCCGAGGACTTTGAGCGAAAATCATCAGTGATGAAAACCCAAACCGAAACACCTACAACCCAAAGTGATTGAGCATCACTGAAGAGATTGTTCCTGTGTGGAACCGATGCTTGTTACCTTTGAAGACTGTGCATCTTCTAGACGGTTAGGCGTCATGGTCTAGAGCGTCCAACATGAATTATGGATTGCCGAGTGACCAAGTATGTGAAGGTTTGGAAATCACCTGAAGACTTACCACGAGTGATTGGGCGAGGTCTGTGTGACCTTAGCTCAAGGATAATACGATGAGGAATGTGTGTCTGGGACAATATGTCCTCAGGTTTAAATACCTTGCCGCTCCAACCAGACGTACAACGGCACAATAGTTCGAACTAGTCTACCAAATCACTGTCTTCACCAAGCTACTAGTTCTATTTTATCAACCCTTTCATTTCCTCATTCATGTCTTGACGAACTTGATCGTTACTATTTGAAGACTTTGACTAAAGACTTTATCAATTTCCTCAATACTATTTCTTCAACCTGCTTATCCTGTTTACATGCTACCTGTACTTTGTGCTTGTTCCATATCATCATGATGACTGTGTTACTGCCCTGTTATGCATGCACCTGAGTACTTATTCCGCTGCTTGTAGTTCGCCGCCTAGCAAATTCCTCAAGTTGAATTTCATTAGTGAAGAATTCATAAAAATCGCCTATTCACCACCCCTCTAGTCGATATAATGCACTTTCAGAAGGTACCCACACAGTGCGAGGATATTGATGGGGTTCCCAGTAAGAACCATCTTCATTCAGTTTCCTTTCGAAGCCGATGCCTTCCTTTCTATGATTTTTTGTGAAGAATGGATTTCTTGAGAACATCGCAAAGGGTTATATGTCCTTTGAGAGATTTGAACATTCCTGTCTGAACAAGATCCTTCAACCTAGCATTTTCATCCTAAACAAAACTATTTTACTCGACCGAGGGGTTAGCATTCATACATGATTCAACATTTGATTCTGCATTGGTTCGTTCAAGGCATTTTAAACATGGTGGATCAAACACCTCAGTTTTATCCTTGAGTTGTTGGGTGAGAATAGAATTTTCTCTAATCAAATCTTCATGAGCCTCTCTCAGCGCCTCAAGTTCCTGTTTCCTTTCAAGTAATAATAGGTCAATCTTTTGTGGTCTGCTTAGAGAAAATCACGACGAGTTGAGGGTTCATTGATTCGTAACTTGAGAGTGGAATACTCGTCGGTCAACGACTAATTTTTCTCCATCTCCTCAACCAACAACCCTTCAGATTTCCTGAGGTTTTTCTCAATTTTCTCAAGAGAGTTTTGTTGAATATTTGCAATTTTGATCAACTTAGCATGGTCATCCTCATCAGAAGAATATAGATCACTGGAGTGAACCTTGTGACGTTTGGAGGATACCTTTTCTTTTGAAGCCTTGGCCATGAAGCAGTAGGCAAGAGTTTCATCGTCACTTGACGGGTTCCTAAAGAAATTCATTGCAGGAGAGGAGGCACATGCTATGCCAGCCATGCCCGAGTCGGAATTCTCATCAGACTCATTTTCTTCTTTGGAGGCACGCGATTCCTCTTCTTCATAATCCATCTCGTTGCCGATGTACACCTTGGCCTTGCGGGAAGTATTCCTGCGGTTGGAGGACTTGGACAGGTTCCTTGATGAAGATCTTGATGAAAATTTTGAAGCGGAGTTGTCCTTCTTCTTGAAAAATTTCTTCGCTTTCTTTCTTCATCGGAGTCATAGCTCTTTCTCTTGATTTTGCCTTGATAGTTGCGTGATCATATCTCCCACTAGCACAAATTTTAGCTTCCCGGAGAGGGCAGTCCAAAATGAAGTGTCCAGACTTTTTGCACTTGAAACAGGTGTATTTTTCGACAGGTTTTAATGAAGATTTTGAATCCCAAGAGTTGCTTGAACTTCTATTTTGGAACTGGCTCTTCTTGTGGAGATGTTGGAATCTTTTTGTGACTAGTGCCAGATCTTTGCCAAGCCTTTCTGGATCATCTGAATCTTCTTCAGCATTTCCATTGGAGGAAGAATCAGCCTTAGCCCTGAGAGCTAGATTTTTCGTTGAGTTGAGCCATACAGATCTCTTTTCTCTTCTTCTTGTTCCTCGTTTCAATCTCTCCATGACATCAACAGAGTTGAGGGACTTGAAATCAGGACGTTCGCAAATCATTAAGACAAGAGTGTCGAATGAATTGTCAAGCGGTCGGAGCAGTTTCTTCACAACTTCATGGTCGGTGATATTTTGGTGTCGAGACCTTGAATTTCATTTGGTATGTCACTGAGATGATCAAAGGTTTGCTGAAAACTTTCATTTCGAATGCGCTTCAAGTGATTGAATTTCACACGTAGAGTATCAATTCAAGCTTCCTTCTGAGTTGAAGCTCCTTCATTGATCTTTTCGAGGACATCCCACAGCTGCTTTGCAGTTTCACACTAGCGATACCGAAGGAATTGTGCTCAACAGAGACGGCCACCAATCTCATCTTTGGCTTGAGCATCTAGCTAAATGAGCTTCTTTTCTTCGTAGGTAGGAGCTTGAGGAATTATGACTATGAACCTGAGCTGCACCACGTTCCACATATAATCATCTATTGCTCGGAGACGGATCTTCATCTTCTCCTTCCAGATGGGATAATCCGTCGCATCGAATATGGGAATCTTGAGATGTGATTTTTAGTTCACTGAGGACATACTTAAACTCCAAAGTCGTTAGACTAAAATGAGCAGAGTCAAGGAGTAGCTTGCTCTGATATCAATTGTAGGAACAAAGTATGTCTACTAGAGGGGGTGGGTTGAATCGGAGTTTTGTATTTTCTTTGGAAAAGTTAAATTTCTCAAAACCCAGCAGCGGAACGAATGAAAAACAAACTACAGTGAACCAAAACGGAGTACCGAAAAGAAAACAATACATGCATCAAGGTTAATTATATGAATGAAAATGCATTGAAGGTAAACATGAGTGATAGAGATAACCGAAAATGCTCGAAGGCGACAAGGTATTTGTTCAACTAGTTCATCCTTCTACGCAAGGAGTACGCCTGGTTGGAGGGGCTGTGGTTTAACACGAAAGATAAACTCTCTTCACCTTATTCTCCTCGACAATCGATTCGTCAACCGATGCCGATTAACTGTGGTAGATACTTGAAGGCGATATCCGAACCTTTATAGACTATTATTCGAGAACCACAATCACTCTTGGTCTCTAAAGAAATTGACACCTAACCGTCTAGAGAGTTTGCAGCTCTCAAGAGTAATAGGCAGAGCGTACTAAACAAGATTTCAGTGATGCTGAACCACTATCTAATTCTTTAGCTCTAGGGTTTTTCCCTCGGTGGATTTTAAACTCAAATCGCTCAGAGAGTGGGTTGCTCAACAATCTTCTCAGAATAAAATGGAGCAGCCACCGGACAAAGCCGATGCGGTGTGGCTATTTATAGGCGCAACCTTCCCAGATGGGAAATGACCATTTTGGACACAAGGTGTTGTGGGAGATCCGCGGCCACCTATGGGACCGGGCGCCCCCTTGCCGGTTTGGCGGGGGACATCGCGTTGCACAAAGAGCAGACCAACGCGCGACAACACGATAGAGAGCACACAAGCAATTTAACCAGGCTCGAGCCACCATGAGGCGTAAGACCCTACTCCCGCTTTGGTGGATTGATGGTGGAAACAAACATGGTGGTGTATGGTACACATGCCCGACAAGGCCTGCATCAGGGCTACTGTCACCACAAGCGTATGGCGGGTTGGGTTTGTCAAGTTTCCAACCCTCCAACCCCCTCCTACAATTGCCATGGGCCTCCTTTTATATATTAAGGGGTCACCACATTGGCAAAACAGTCATTACCCATTGATATGATAGCAAACAGTGCTATCATACCTAACTCTGTGGGCTGGCAAGATGCATTAAATGCACCGCTCAGTGGCACATCACTAGCTCCCCGGCAAGGTCTGCCATGCTTATCTCGCCAGCTCCGCATCTATTCTCTTGACACATTGCTGGATGAGTGTCACCTGTTGGTTTCTTCTGTAGGAGATGGCTGCCATGTGGCGAATGCTGCCACTTAATCACCTTGCGGCTTGACACCACACTGATTGACGACGTGGGTCCTGCTTGTGTGGTTGGCGGGATGGTTCAGGCCTCGCAAGCCCTGGCAGGCGCTGCCGGGGAGTCTTGGTTGCTTGTTTTATGTGGTGGCCTGGCCCCTTGCCGGGCTCGCCTGCCCGGTGAGGGAGGCCCTTCTCTTGTCGACATCCTGTTCCTTTGGCTCGATCTCGATCTCTCTAAGCTGCATGTTGGTTCTTCAAATCTTTTGGTTCTTCATCCTCTGACTTAAGCTGGTGCTCCAATCTTGATCTTGTGCCTATGCATAGTTGGACAACATACCCGGGGTCTGTTGCACCGACAGAAGCCCTCGGGCCTATCCCGATCCTGCTGCTGAGCATCGTCAGGGTAGGGCCTAATAAGTGCTCAGGCAGGGCTGCTGAAGGGGCTGACCCCTTGAGGTTTTCCGTTGCCGCTTCATTAGTCTTGATCTTGGGGAGGTTTCCGATTTCCATGCGCGTGGTGCGCGGTGCCATGGAAGAACTTGGAACATGGCCCACGGATTCTCCTCGCCCCATGATCACGAGGCAAAAACTGCCATCCCACTAGCCCCCCGTCCCACATGCACCCTCCACATGCTCCGCATGCATTGGGTGTGGTAGGTGACGGATGCATAGGGCACGGGAAGGAGCGTTGTAGCTGAAACCCGAGCATCGCTGGTTGGGGCAGAGGGACGGGCTCGGCCCTCAGAGCCATAATGGGTGCAGAGAGGCTGCATTGGAGGAGAGGGGCGACCGTCTCCCATAGGAGGGGTCAGCCCCTTGTCCCGTTTCCCTATAAAAAGGCCCGAGGCAGTGTTCTTCAGAACACACTAATCCTTATCTTATGTGATCCTTCTTATCTAGACATGGTGCAAGGGCCAGGGTGTGGTGGAGCTCTGGTGGCGGTGACGAGGGATTCTTCTCGACAGCACGCCCCTCCTCCCCCTGAGGTAGCGAAGCCGTTCGCAAGGAGGGGAGGAAGGGGGCCTGGCCATGGTCGTCGTGGTGCTCGAGGAGGAGGAGGACGGGGCGGCGCCCCAGTGGTGCCTCCGCCGGCGACTCCAACGCCGATGGAAGGCCATGTCGGGGACCAACCTCGAGAGTTCATTGTCAGGCTGTATAAGCCCCTGCGCAATCGCCTTCATCTTCCATCCTTCTTTGTGCGGGAGATGGAGCTCGAGCAGCCGCGCGCCCTGAGGCTGCACATGAGGGGCTGTGGGGATGGGAGCACGAGGGTTGACGTCGACTTCCCTGCCCATCATGTCATGTACCTCCATCGTGGATGGAAGACCTTTGCCCGTGCCCACAGCTTTTCGGAGGGGCACATTTTCCATTTCAAATTAATGGAGAGCGGCCTGATCTCTGTCAAGATCTTTGGGCGCTCGGGAGGCCGCTTAGGGTGCTGCATGGAGAGCTCGACCGACGACGAAAGCTCCTCCTCGAGCGAAAGCAACAAGGAGGACAGTGACGACGATTATGACGGCAGCAGGCGAAGGGGCGACGACTCTGACTCCGGTTGATTGTTGCCCGCACCATCTTCATCAGGCGGCAGCACCATCATCTACATCTGCATCTCCACCCGGTAATGTGATTTTCCGGGGAGGTTGCTGCAGAGGTGTGGATGGTGTTGCCAGGCTCCTCCAGCAGTCTTCCAGCTGGACCCCGCCAGGCTTCCTCTCGGGCTGCAGCTTCGCTAGCCCTGCCGAGTCCTGCTGGCCCTAGTGACGGTGGTTGATGTGGTCGCCTTCCGCCGTGCTCTCCATCGAGGCGTTCCCTCGGGCTACCTCTCCTGGAGCCTGATGAGAGCGGGCAGGGCCTTCGCCTTGGCACTCCTTTTGCCCTCCTCGCCTTCGATGGCTGCGCCTAGGAGGAGAGGGACAAGAAAGGGCATCACGGAGCACTTATCTTTTTTCAATCTTAAATCCATAGGCAATCACCAAATTTTAATTCAAATAATGTAATCTCTCGAGTCCATCTTTGTATTATGTAATGCTTGTACTTGCAACTGCATATGAATGAAAAAGATGAATCTTGTCGGGAACTTGTGCATGTGTATGTCCATGCAGAGGCAAAGTTCCTCTTTAATAGAATAAACGAGTTTTCCCCGGCAGGATATCCTGCCGGCACCCTCTTTGCCTGCCAGAGAACTTCGTCTGCTGGGGAACAGACAAAGGGTCCAGCCCCCCGCCAACTCCTTTTTCCCAAAGGCCACTGCGACCACTCGGACTGAAGCAGTGTTAGAGTCATGGATGGGACCACCTAAGTTTCGAAGAGGGAGGCGAGGTTTCATTATGCAAAGTTGTAGCTTTACAGAATACTAATGGACAAGAGGTGAACTTATCTGTTTGGCTTGCCGGGGATCGCCGTGCCATGCAATCTTCTCGTCCTTTGTCGAAGCCAGGTTCACGGCAAGAACTTGCAACTCCTTGTAGATGAGAATGAATGCAGAATGCAATCCTATCTATATGCATATGCAAATGCTCATGAAGTGCTTATGCAATGATCTGGGTGTGCTTGGGCATGCATGCAATCTTAGTTGGGCCCCCCTACAACGCTTCTTTATTTTCTCTTGCACAGGGTCATCCCCCGGCTTGTACAAGGGGTTACATGCAACTTTGGCAATGCCATGTACAATGGGTGGCTGCCGGGCCTGGCAGCCTCTGCGCCTTACGGGTAGAACTTACAAATATGCTCAATGTTCCATGAGTTTTGCAACGGTGTGCCATCTCCAGTCTCCAGACGGACTGCACCGGGTCTGGAGACTCGTACTACCCGATAAGGGCCTTCCCACTTTGGTGATAACTTGTGTGTACCCTTGGCAGACTGAACGTGCCTAAGGACAAGGTCACCTTCCTCAAGACACCGAGCACGAACCCTGCGGCTGTGATAGCGACGCAGGGCTTGCTGATAGCATGCAACACGTGTAGCGGCCCGGATACGGTTCTCCTTGAGTACCATAGCGTCGTTATGCCGGTGCTGATCTTGCGCTACTTCATCATAGGCAAGCACCCGAGGAGACCCATAAATGAGTTCTGTGGGGATAATTGCTTCTACCCCGTAGACCAGGGAGAAGGGAGTCTGCCCGGTAGCTCGATTAGTTGTCATTCCGAGGGACCAGAGAACTACCGGCGGCTCCTCGATCCACCGCCTGTCGTGCTTCTACAGTGTATCGAAAGTCCTTGTCTTGAGTCCATGAAGCACTTCAGCATTCGCCCTCTCAGCTTGTCCGTTGCTCCGGGGTGTGCCACAGAGGCAGATGAGATCTTCCATCCGAGGTTTGAACATATTGCATGAAGGCGTGGCTAGTGAATTGGGTGCCGTTATCAGTGATGATCCTTGCCGGAACTCTGAAATGACACACCAATTCTCTCAAGAACTTGATAGCTGACTGAGCAGTCACCTTCCTCACGGCAGTCACTTCTGGCCACTTTGTAAACTTGTCGATGGAAATGAACAAGAATTGAAAGCCCCCGATTGCTCCGTGGAAGGGGCCGAGGATATCGAGCCCCCAGACCAAAAATGGGCATGACAAAGGGATTGTGTGAAGAGCTTGGGCAGGTAGGTGTGTTTTCTTAGAATGGAACTGAGACGAACTCAACTGCATCTTAGAGGGCTGTGGGCCAATAGAACCCTTGCCGGAATCTATTCAACCAACGCAAAGAACTTCAAAGAGGCATCTCAAACCGTCACCGCCCGAACCACAACTTCAACATGGCGTCTCCCACCTCCCCACCGCCTCCCTAACCCTAGCCACCCACCATTGCCGGTGATCTCCACACCACACCGTGGGTTATGCCATCTGATCCGCTCATTCTCTCCAGCGTGCCTTCCTCTCTCACCAGCTTATTCCCTTCCTCATGGCGGTCCATGCTGCAATCTCCTTGGGCTTGGATTTCTCCCCGGGGATGAAGTTGGCTCACGAGATCCAACACACCTTCAGCAAATCGGTGCACCCCACAGCGGACACGGGCCATTTCACAATGGTCGTCTCGTTTGCACGACATTCTTTCCGGTTAGATGTGGAGAACGTGAGACTTGCTCTTGAAGCGGTGATCAGAGGATATTGTTATCATCTCAAGGTATCTCCTCTCCACCATGGAGTTTTTTCGTTCAACGTGTCATGCAAAGAAGTGGGGTTTTTCATTCAGCATCAGAGGAGTTTTGTTTGTGATCAGTTCAAGTGTTTCTTTCATCTTTGGGGTCATGGGGGCCCAGATTGGATGAAGGAGTTTAAACTTTGGCAATCTGAATGTCACAAGAATGGACTTTGGTTAGTCCCTCTAAGAGGAGAGCTCGCCTTGGTTTGGAGGCCATGCAGCATGCCCCGATCAAATCCTCTCTCCGGGCTAGTGCGGCCAAATCTTTGCCTAGGAAACATTCTACGTTCGCTACATTCATGCAATACCCATCCCGTAGAGGTTATAGTTATGGCCCATCCGATGATGAGGTGACCACGGTTAGGGAAGCTGGTTATCACGTCTCTTGTCATGAGGGTTCTGTGATTTCTTCTCCGATGATACCCTCGCCGCTGGCAAGGCCAGCTATTCAGTTTGGAACAGTTCCTACTTCTCCAGAGGGTTTATCTCCTGCTAGTTTAAACCCCGGATCTTTGGCTGGCCGGTTACTTTTTGCTTTGGAAGGTTTGGATTCATCTCTATCACCTTTGTCCCCCGCACCGGGCCATGTTTCCTCTTTGGGATCAAGGACCCATCCCATCTATTTGTCCGACGATGAGAGCTGCAGCCCACCATCTCTGACAATTCAAGTTCCTTCGCCTAAAGATATTATCAGAGATTTGCACAGTTTTGACGATATGATTGAAGATATGGCTGCTAGTTATTGGGACTGCCAAAATTGCTTAGCCATGCGCCACACGTCAGAGACTTGCACCAACCCGGTCCGGTGTAGAAATTGATTTAGATCAGGGCACATTAGAAAAAACTGCATCGGCCAACCTCCAGACTTGCCCGTCTAGGTGCCTAAAGTCCCATCACCAGGTTTTGGGAAGCAAGACCGAAAGGAGGACTCCCCTCTCTCCCCGTCTCTCCAGTTTCCCGAGGACAAACGCCACCGCAGCCTGAGAAAATCCTAATCCCAGCCTCTCCACCACCTCCATCGCCGCCAATCTGCTCGACCTCAGACACCCAAGCTTCCCCGAGCTCTTGCCCTGCTCCTGCTCCGCAAGCATCAATGGCAGTGTACGCGATTGATCCACATCGCTTCATCCCAGCTGGGTTTGACATTGAAGATGGTGGAGAGGATCGGCTGCCCCGCACCTTCTACACGCCGGCCGTCCCACCACCCCAGGCTCATGAGCAGTACATGGTGGCGATTGTCGAGCCGATCCCACCCCCGGAGCTGGTTGGTATTCGTCGCCAGCAGGTTCTGGATTTTCTAGTACAAACCATGCATGTCTCGGTTATTTCTGCACAAACTTGGTTTCAAGGGGTTGGATTGTTTGAGATGGAGGATCCGGTGGTCCGTGGCTTTTTTACTTTGCATCGACCGTTCCCGTTAGGAGTTGATGAGGAGGGCAATGAGTTTTTTGTCCGTTTCATCCCACACAATCAGGGAGAGGGATTTCGGGCTATTCATGGCCACATGACAGGATGGTTGATGCTCATTGGCATCCCGTTGGATTACCGGAACACCCAATGCATTGCGGATGTAGTTAGCACTTTTGGTCAGTTTCATTATTGGAATACCAATGATAGGCGCAAGGTCAGATCTTTGGTCCACGCCTCCTTCCTAGATAATGCTCTCGCCCCTCGTTCTGTCACATTCAGGGAGTTTGCGAATTGGGGAGATACAGTGGTTTCATGGTCGGCTGGCTATTACATTTTGTCAGGAGAATTTTCTGGAGCCATGATCCCTGCTGATGAGGATCCAATGCCTCTTGATGGTAATCCTCATCCGATGCCTGGTGTCAACCCACCTTAGCCATTTTGGGCCATGCCCCCTGCCCTAGGCTGGAATGGTATGCCACCAAGAAACAATCAAGGCCACAATGCAGCAAATGGATGGGCTAACAATGCTGCAGATGGATGGGCTAACAATGTGAATCAAGATGTTGAATGGGGCCCCTGGGAGGAACAAGCCCATCCACCCCAGCAACCAAATGAGGATGTTCAGCCAGCCCAGGATCAAAACTCTATGATCTTGAACCCATCCTTGGATTCTGCAGTTGATATTGATATGGATGAGGTACAACAGCCTCTGCATGTTCCAATCGTTCAGATGAATCTAGTTCATTTGGGAATTGTCAGGGTTGTTTATGGACCAGTACTACCTCCTTCTATGATTTGGGAGAGATCTTTCAAATCTTTGTTGCCTGAATTTGCCATTAAGAACATACCTGCTTGTCTGCCTGGGTTCTCTCTGCCGCTACTGAAAGTTAAGTTTGGGTCTATTGATCTACATAAGAGGTTCTCGCTCATGGCCAATCACACTGCTAGTTTGGGCTCTGATTCTACTTCTTCGGTGGTAATCGAGGAATAGCTAGCAGAGGATACATCACCACCCAGCTTTGCATTGCCATAGTCTCCTTCGCCGCTGGTTTCTCAGGAGGATTTCCAGTTTACTTCAGTCACTCCCACACCGTTGGGCAAGAGGCCATGACAGACTCGACGTCCCAAGCACTCTGCCATGCTCGTTGAACCAGACCTGGATTTCTTGACTTGAAGGTTGACTCACAGTTGTGCTAAAAGGACATGCATGAAGCCAGTTTCTGCTATCCCTTTGAAATCTTCCCCTCTGCGTCGCCCCAAGGCCAAGAAGCTCAAGATCCATGAAGATTCTAGCCAGCAGCTCCCTCTTCCGGCTCCCACGCCCATCCCAAAAATGCAGGTCATCAGAGAGGCACTGGGCATTGACCCATCAGAGTTATCGGTGGAGAAGCTTATGGCTCCTCCACGCTCTTTTGAAGATGATGATGTTGCACATGATGATTGAACACCGAAGAAGCTTGGTGGAGAGTTGGGCACTTTTGTTCTCGTGTCCTTTTATTTTTAGTTTCTTCAGTTTGTGTTATTGTCTGAACTGCTATGGCTCCGGTACTTTTGTAACTGTCCTTGCTACGCTTATGTCCATGCTGTTATGCAGTTGGACTCGCTTTTATTCCCCCGCACTAGTTTTCTATGGATAGTTCCTTGTTTCGTAACTGGCATGTGCTATGTTGGAATGTGCGTGGGTCGAATTCTGAGGCTAGGCAGCGTGACCTAAGGGCAAAGATTGAGGAGAGTCGTTGTTCTATAATTTGCTTGCAATAAACTAGATGTGAGCACTTCGACATTCGAATGATTAGATCCTTTTTGCCTAGGAGGTTTGATCAATTCACGTTCTCGCCATCCATTGGAGCCTCCGGTGGGATCCTTGTCATTTGGAATTCGTTGGTCTTTGATGGTCAGCTCGTTGATGTTCAACACTTCGGGGTTGTGGTCTCCTTTAAATCTTTGCATAACTCTGAATGATGGACCCTAGTCTCTGTGTACGGTCCATGTGAGGGCCAGCCTAGGGATGATTTTATTAGTTGGTTATACCACCTAAACATCCCTCCTGATGAAAATTGGCTATTGCTGGGGGACTTTAATTTCATCAGAATCTTGGATAACAGACATCTACCAGGTGGTGATGTTAATGATATTTTTCTATTTAATGAAATTATTGGTCACCTTGGTCTTTTGGAGCTGCCATTGAAAGGTCAAAGTTTCACCTAGTCTAATATGCAACAAAACCCTCTGTTAGAGCAGCTTGATTGGTTTTTTACCACAACAGATTGGATTTCTCATTACCCAAACACTATGGTTCATCCCCCTGCTAAAACTGCCTCCGACCATGTACCTTGCGTGGTGTCCATTGACACGACCATTCCTGCAGACACGGTTTTTAGGTTTGAGAATTTCTGGGTTGATATGCCAGGATTTATGGAATGTGTAATGAAGTCTTGGAACTCTCCAGTTTTTTCTGATCTTTTTGCTTCTGGTGTCCTCACTAGAATGTTCAAGAGACTGAGATCTGATTTGAAAATATGGAGCAAGAAATTATCATACATCAAGAAGCTCAAAGTGGATTGCTCCAAGGTGATCCTCCATTTTGATCAGCTGAAAGAAGTCAGGGCTTTGACAAGGCAAGAGTTCAATTTTTGGAAAATTGTTAAGCTTCACTATGAGCATTTGCTAAAGAATCATTATATTTATTGGAAGCAGAGATGCACTATCCGGTACATTAAGGTTGGTGAGGAAAACTCCAAATTCTTCCATGCAATTGCTTCTGAGTGTATGAGGAAGAACTCAATCTCCAGTTTGAAAACCCATGACATGGTTGATCCAATGTCTGAACATGAACAGATGGCGGGAATTCTTTGGGCCTCGTTTAAATCTAGGATGGGCCAGGCCCAAGGGATATCTATGGGCTTTGATTTACACCAGTTAATTCAGCCAATCCCTGGTCTGGAGGAACTATCTTTTCCCTTTTCAGATGAGTAAATCAACCAGGTTTTGAAGGAGTTGCGTGTTGATCGAGCCCCCGGCCCTGATGGTTTCAATGGGGTGTTTGTTAAGCATTGTTGGCCCATAATTGAGAATGATTTTTTGAGGCTTATTAAGGATTTTTATGAGGGAAAGCTTTCGCTTGAAAATATCAATGGTTCTCTCATCACACTCATCCCTAAGATCATTTCTCCTAAAGGGCCAGATGATTTCAGGCCTATATCCCTCACCAACACTTGTTTGAAATTTTTAACTAAGTTGTTGGCCAATAGGTTGCAGAAAGTGATTCTTAAGTGTATTCACAAAAACCAGTATGGATTCCTCAAAGGTAAATCAATTCAGGACTGCCTGGCTTGGTCTTTTGAGTACATCCATCAGTATAAACACTCGAAGCGACCAACCATTATTCTCAAATTGGATTTTGACAAGGCTTTTGATACTGTCGAGCATGAGGTCATTCTTCAGATGTTGAAGCATAAAGGGTTTGATGATATATGGTTGAGTTGGGTTAAGCAAATTCTTTCCACAGGTTCTTCATCTGTTTTGTTAAATGGAATTCCTGGGAAACAATTCAAATGCAAATGTGGAGTCAGACAGGGTGATCCTCTTTCCCCATTGTTGTTTGTCATTGCATCTGATCTTCTGCAGTCAGTGGTTAACCAAATGTTGGCACATGGAGCATTATCCCTGCCTATTCCATCTCATGATGCAAATTTTCCCATCATCCAATATGCAGATGATACTATTATCTTTCTTGCAGCTAAGGATGAGGAGCTTGTTGCACTTAAAAACATGCTGCATACCTTCCAACAATTCACTGGTTTAAAGGTGGACTTTTCAAAATCATCAATGATTCCATTGAACATAGAGGAAAGTGAAGCTGTCAGGCTGGCTGCTATTCTTGGTTGTACAATTGGACAGCTACCATTCACCTACCTTGGTCTACCCTTGGGAACTACTAGGCCCAAGATCATTGATCTCATGCATCTGGTTGATAGTCTTGAGAGGAGATTAACGGCTAGCTCTTCAATGCTGAATCAAGGCTCTCATTTACAATTGCTTACATCCATCTTGACCTCTATGCCTATATACTTTTTGTGTAGCCTGAACATTCCACCTGGGATCATTAAGCAGTTGGATCGAATCTTCAGACAGTGTCTCTAGAGGGGTAACATTTATGCTCCAAAGCAATCCCTAGATGCATGGGACCTGGTCTGCAGGCCAAAATACAACGGTGGTTTAGGGGTCATTAATCTCAACATCCAGAACAAAGGCCTCCTCATCAAGCATCTCCACAAATTTTATAACAAGGTTGACATTCCATGGGTGGCCTTGATTTGGAACAGCTACTATGATCGTGGTGTCCCCCATGCCACAGCACAAGCTGGATCGTTCTGGTGGAGAGATGTGCTAAAACTTCATGAGACTTATACTGCCATTGCCTTAGTTCATGTCAACATGGGTGACACAGCATTGTTTTGGACTGATTCTTGGCATATTGGGGGCTCTACTAGACCTCTCTGTTGGAGACTGCCTTGGTTATTCTCCTTTGTCAACAATGATAAGATATCAGTTCAGGAATTCCTTCAGTCACATGACCTATTCTCCATGTTTTATCTGCCCCTTTCCCATGAGGCTGCCTCTGAGCTACATGTGCTGGAAGGATGGATCATGCAAGTTAAACATGGACCCCACCATCCCTGATGTCTGGATATGGCCTGGTAAATCTGGGGGTTATTCTGCCAAAAGTTTTTATATCATAATGCACTCCCATTTGCCCACAATACAACCTTGCAAATGGTTGTGGCAGAGTAGGTGCACTATGATGATCAATGTTTTTGGATGTGCTATTTTTTGACAGACTCAACACAAAGGATATGTTGGTTAGAAGACATTGGAGGTCAAGTCAGGATGATAATCTTTGCCTCATCTGTAATGAATATGTGTATGAAGATAGAATTCATCTGTTCTTCAATTGCAAGTTCAGCACCAGAGTATGGAATTACTTGGGCATTGATTGGACTGGTGGCTCTGATATCCAACGGTGTATCATCCATGCTCGGGCCAGCTTCAGACTTCCCTTCTTCTTTGAAGTTATGCTAACAACTGCATGGAATATATGGATTCTCAGAAATGGCAGAACCTTCAGAGCTGACAGAGCCACCTTTAGTGCATGGAAATGTAAATTCATCCATGATATCTCACTCCTAGCTTATAGGGTGAAAGACAAAATCAAACCTCAATTGTTGGCTTGGATTGATTCTCTGTTGTAAAGCAGGTAGGCATAGTTAGACATAGATAGATTTTTCTTACTTGCTTTTGTATATAGTTTCTTGTTTTGTACAATGCTCTTTTTATTCAATAAAGTGTTGTGGGGCTTTTGCCTCACAGTAAATATTCAAAAAAATGCCCTTGATCCAATGTGTGAGCCACACATTCCTCTATGATTCTCAGATAGCAGTTCCTTTTCATCCTCTCGGCAGACACACTTCAATATCACATAGTTGGGACTTCATCTGTACAAAGTGTCATTGACAAACTAATAAATACTGGCCCTCCGAGCTACTTTCTCAGCTTCATCTGGGTCACTGGGGAGTTCTCCGGTTTGGAGGAAGCGGACGATGTGCCTTGCCCAAGTTGGAGCCCGAGGCTCGGCAACGAGGACTAGCGGCACCTCCTCGGCTATGGGAGCACCAGCCTCGTTCGCGGGGTCCATAGGCCCGGCTGGAGGGGGTGTTCTGGTAGGCTGTGAGGACTTGTTTCCGGCAGGGTCTCTGCCGGGAACAGATGGCTCGATCGGGAGAGGCTTACCGTAGTCCAACTTTCTCTTTTTCTGGGCCATTGTGGTTGGTGATACGGAGGGTTGAGAGAGGTGGAGAACAAAATTTCCTGGTTCCATAGGAAGCTTCTGCGCAACACACTTTCACAGGTGATCAGCTATGTTGTTTTCCGCATGGGGTACGTGCTTTGTTTGCAACCCGTCAAAGTGCTCCTCTAACCTCCTTACTTCCTCAATGTATGCTTCCATCAATGGGCTTTGGTATTCCTTGTTGACTTGTCTCACCACCAACTGTGAATCTCCTCGAATGATTAGCTTCTTGATTCCCAATTCTGCTGCAATTCTGAGTCCGGCAAGGAGCCCTTCATAGTCAGCTGTATTGTTGGTGGCTTCTTCCTGGAGAAAGTGCAGTTGGATGACATACTTCAGGTGCTCCCCAGAGGGGGCAACAAGAAGCACGCCAGCTCCTGCACCTTGTAGGGAAAAAGCACTATCAAAATACATAATCCATTCTTGGGGTGAGTCCTTGCCGGGGAGAGCTATTTCTATTGCTTCCTCATCAGGGGTTGGCGTCCATTCTACAATAAACTCTGCGAGCGCCCTGCTTTGAATGGTTGAAGTGCTCTCAAACTTCAAACCAAATCTAGATAACTCCAAAGCCCACTCCACTATTCTACCAGTAGCCTCAAGGTTTCGGAGTATCCTCTACAACAGAAAACGAGTAGCAACCATGATCTCATGGGCTTAGAAGTAGTGGCGCAGTTTCCTTGAGGCCATGAAGATGCCAAAGATCAACTTTTGCACACCAGAGTACCTCGATCTAGCCCCTTGTAGCAACAAGATGACGAAGTACACTGGGTGCTGCACCACTTTCTTCCTTGCTACGTCCTTGGGGTTGCACTTTTTGCCGTGCTTATGGCTGTTCTGATCCTCTTCTTACTCTGCCATGGTGTCAGGACCCCGATCCTAAGTCACACCGATCTAGCATGTAACACATCATATCACTTTGTGGCATCACGCACGGTATTCCCACGGGTGCCACCTTACCTGGCCCGGGACTATTTGCACCTTTTGGCTCACGTATATGATAGTGTCGCTAGCATCCATATGACAAAGAACCCGGGCAGACATGACTAGTCGTAAACCCAAAGTGGCACTAACTTACAGGGACATGCATACATGACCCAGCAACGAACGTGCCGGTCATCAGCGAGTGAATTCGGGCTGTAGCAGCTGGGCTAATAGGACTCCGGAGACACCGCGTGACATTTCCCCAAAGGGACAGACACATGAACGAAGAAGGACACATGCCGGCCAGCCTAAGTGTTCCGGAGCAGTAGCAAGCTACCATGGCTCACTTGAAGCACTAGGAGACATTTCCCGGTAAGAGAGGATACCAAGGATAAACAACTAGGTTGTTGGATCCCACACATACCAAGCATTTCAAATCATACACACAATATGCTCGATATGTGCAAATACAACATGGCATCACAACATAACTCTATGACTCAAAGTATTTATTCAATAAACTCCGAGGAGCAAGATATTACAAACATGGGTCTCATGACCCAACATTCAGAGCATACGAGTCAAAGCACATGCGGAAGCTTAACATGTCTGAGTACAGACATCTACAAATGAAAAAAGGCTGAGAAGCCTGACTATCTACCAGACCCTGCCGAGGGCACAAGATCGTAGCTGAGGTATTAAGCTAAATGTCTTAGTCCACATGGAACTACTAGCGAGACTGAAGTCTCTCTGCAAAAACATAAATTAAGCAAACATGAGTACAAATGTACCCAACAAGACTTACATCGGAACTAACTACATATGCATCATTATCAACAAAGGGATGGTGGGGTTTAACTGCAGCAAGCCAGCTTGGACTCAGTGGCTAACCTGAACTACAACTGCAAGTAACTCTTTTGAGGTGGCGCACACGAGTCCACATATTCACCATTTCAATACACCACTATGGATCCGCTCCCATCTCCCTACGAGAATGCCATCCATAACACTCACGCTTATCTTGCACATTTTAGGGTATCCACTTTCACTTGTCTATGAACTGTATAGGCAACCCAGAGGTCCTTTACCACGGACGCGGCTATTCGAATAGATCTTAATAACCCTGCAGGGGTGTACTTCTTCACACATGCTCTCGCCACTTACCACCATGTACACATCGTGTATCTCGGCAACCTTCAAGCGGAAGCCTGGCGAGGGAGTCTGTAACGCCCTCGATGCGGCTATAGCTCCCACGTGTCGAGGCACGACTTAGAGACATAACCACATTGAAAGCAATGTCGCAAGTTAGGCAATCATCACAACATCCCATGTAATATAAATAATAAAGGGGAGGTACATAGTTGGCTTACACTCGCCACGTCAATCAAGTACATAAATAGCATTACAACATCCAAACACTCATGGCCCGACTACGGCGCCAAAATAAAAGATAACCCAACATGCGACACGGTCCCGATCACCCCCAACTGGGCACCACTACTGATCATGAGGGAAAGACACGTAGTATCATTGAGAGTCCTCGTCGAACTCCCACTTGAGCTCAAGCGCGTCACCTGGAGCGGAAACATCAGGCCCTGCATCTGGTTTGGAAGTAATCTGTGAGCCACAGGGACTCAGCAATCTCGCACCCTCGCGATCAAGACTATTTAAGCTTATAGGTAAGGCAAGGAAAAAACATGTGGAGCTGCAGCAAGTGACTAGCATATATGGTGGCTATCCTGTTCGCAAAAGAGAGCGAGAAGAGGAGGCAAAGCGCGAACGAGTAACTAGAGGGCATCCTGCGGCAAGCATTACGCCAACACCCTGTTCACTTCCCGGACTCCACCGAGAAGAGACCATCACGGTAACTCACACTGTTGATTCATTTTATTTAAGTTAAGGTTCAAGTTATCTACAACCAGACATTAATAAATTCCCATCTGCCCATAACCGCGGGCACGACTTTCGAAAGTTCAAATCCCTGCAGGGGAGTCCCAACTTAGCCCATGACAAGCTCTCATGGTCAACGAAGGAATATACCTCCTCCCGAGACGTTCCGATCAGACTCGGTATCTCGGTTCTTCAAGACACTTCGACAGGTTAAAACAAATCCAGCAACACTGCCCGAATGTGCCAACAAATCCCGATAGGAGCTGCACATATCTCGTTCTCAGGGCACACTCAGATAGGTCAAGCTACGAGTAAAACCAACCCTCAAGTTTCCCTGAGGTGGCCCCGCAGGCTGCCTGGTTCAGACCAACACTCAGAGGAGCACTGGCCCGGGGGGGGGGGGTTAAATAAGATGACCCTCGGGCTCCGGAAATCCAAGGGAAAAAGGGGCTAGGTGGAAAATGGTGAAACCAAGGTTGGGCATTGCTGGAAAAGCTTTAATAAAGGCGAACTATCAAGGGGTTCCCATTATAACCCAACCGCGTAAGGAACACAAAATCTGGGAACATAACACCAATATGACGGAAACTAGGGCGGCAAGAGTGGAACAAAACACTAGGCGAGAGGCCGAGCCTTCCACCCTTTACCAAGTATATAGATGCATTAAGATAACAAGGCAATATAATGATATCCCAACAAGTAAATAATGTTCCAACAAGGAACGGTCTCCAAACTTCACCTGCAACTAGCAACGCTATAAGATGGGCTGAGCAAAGCGGTAACATAGCCAATCAACGGTTTGCTAGGACATGGTGGGTTATAGGTTTGACATGGCAATTTGGGAGGCATGATAAGCAAGTGGTAGGCATCATAGCATAGGCATAGCAAAAGAGCGAGCATCTAGCAAAGCAAAGATAGTAGTGATTTCGAGGGTATGATCATCTTGCCTGCAAAGTTGTCAGAGTTGACTGGATCCTCGAAAGCAAACTCAACGGGCTCCTCATTAGCGAACTCGTCTCCCGGCTCTACCCAAACAAGACAAACAAGCAAACGGAACACATTCAACCACGCGTAAAGCTCAAACAATATGATGCAAGGATGGTATGCTATGCGGGATGCGATGCGGGATGCATATGCAAGAAATGACAAGGAATGCATGAACCTGGCCTCAACATGGAAATCCAAGTGTGCCACTGGAAATATGAGATGAAATCGCTTGAAAACGATATAAAGAACGCCAGAATCGGAGTTACGGTTTGGAAATGGCAAGCAATTCAAATATGACCACGTTCTGCGATTTACAGCAAGTAGCCATCTAAAAGCAACTAGATGAACATGCTACAGCACCCAAACATGGCATCAAAATACATGGCAGGGATCCATTCATGAAGCTTAACAAAAGTCTAGCACTGAGCTACGGCCAAATCATCCATTAACAGGTTCAAACAAGCATGGAAAAAATGCATTTGACAAACAGATTTCAGACTTAGTGAAATTAACACTTGTCTCGAATTTCAGGACAGATAACACTCTTTGGAGCATGAAAACTATATGCTACAGGACCTGAACATGGCAAAGTAAAGCATGGCATGGAGCAACTCAAAGAGCTTAACAAAAGTCCCTTAGTGACCTTGAGCCAAAAGGGATCGGAAAATACATTTGCAAGCATGTGAACATGGCAAAAACATAACCAGTTCTCAGGCTTGGTGAAAACTGGAACATGCTGAAACAGATACCAAGTAGGCATGTTTACGAGCTCGATGCACTCACTACAGAGCAAGTCATGACGAGCTAAGCATACACCCATCAAGAATACACAAAATACAAACTAGACATGGCAAGAACTATAACATAGCATGCACGGATCAACTACAACATCCTTGGCAAAATCGCTAACAAGTAGACAATCTGTCCAGATTCACGAAATGACAAAAGTAGAGCTCGATTGACTCAAGCTAGGGTTCTCCATAATTGCAAACAAAGACATGGATGGATAGAGCACTACAATATTAACAAAATATCCTTACTGATCATCCTCAAAAGAGGCACGGATCACTAGGAAACAACATGAACATATGGCCATATGAGATAAACAGGTCATGGACTTAGTGGAAATGCTAAGTCCCTGAAATCAGCATTAACAAGTGCCTCACTTTGCAAGCTTGTGCTAGTCACCACACACATCACAAAAATACATGGGTTGCACCTCTGGAAAGATGGCAAAACCCTTAACAAAACATATGTAGAGCTCAGGGGCATATCATGCACACAATAATCATGGCAAAAGTGACAAATATCTAAATGGAGCAGCAGATCTGACAATTATCTCAAGTAGCCCTCTTCTAACAGCATTTCAGGCATCAAGATAATGAGATGAAATGATGTACTCTCTGAGATGAACATTTTTATATGCTATATGCCCAAAACGGAGTTACAGATGCAAAGTTACGATGCGATGAACAAGGGCATATGAATTAGGGTTTCGGAAGAAAGTCAACCCGAGATATTTCTCAGATCCAGATCCACACGCTTTACGAGGTTCGTCGGAGGATCACTGTTCGCCGGAGGGCTCGGGTCGGTGCCGGACTTGCCGGGGCGGCGCGGACGCCGAGGAGGGAGGAGGAGGCCGGGGCGGAGACGGCGGCGGTCGGGCGTGGCGAGGGGCGGCCCGGTGGCGGCGCGGCGACCGGCGGGCGTCGACAGCGACCGAATGCGGCGGCTCGCCGGTGTCGAGGCGGAGGAAGGCGGCGGCTCGGGCGCCGCGGAGGAGGAGGACAAAGGCGCGCGGGCAGGGCGCCTCTGGCCCGGGCGGCTCGAGTTTGGAGACCGTTCCTTGTTGGAACAATATTTACTTGTTGGGATATCATTATATTGCCTTGTTATCTTAATGCATC
The DNA here is from genome assembly GCF_002162155.2 of Triticum dicoccoides. Lineage (NCBI taxonomy): Eukaryota > Viridiplantae > Streptophyta > Magnoliopsida > Poales > Poaceae > Triticum > Triticum dicoccoides. The sequence continues at coordinate 253,860,915 of NC_041386.1, read as the reverse complement.
TATATACTTGGTAAAGGGTGGAAGGCTCGGCCTCTCTCCTAGTGTTTTGTTCCACTCTTGCCACCCTAGTTTCCGTCATATCGGTGTTATGTTCCCGGATATTCCATTCCTTACGCGGTTGGGTTATAATGGGAACCCCTTGATAGTTCACCTTGATTAAAGCTTTTCCAGCAATGCCCAACCTTGGTTTTACCATTTGCCACCTAGCCCCTTTTTCCCTTGGGTTTCCGGAGCCCGAGGGTCATCTTATTTAAACCCCCCCGGGCCAGTGCTCCTCTGAGTGTTGGTCCGAACCAGGCAGCCTGCGGGGCCACCTCGGGGAAACTTGAGGGTTGGTTTTACTCGTAGCTTGACCTATCTGAGTGTGCCCTGAGAACGAGATATGTGCAGCTCCTATCGGGATTTGTCGGCACATTCGGGCGGTGTTGCTGGATTTGTTTTAACCCGTCGAAGTGTCTTGAAGAACCGAGATACCGAGTCTGATCGAAACATCTCGGGAGGAGGTCTATTCCTTCGTTGACCGTGAGAGCTTGTCATGGGCTAAGTTGGGACTCCCCTGCAGGGATTTGAACTTTCGAAAGCCGTGCCCGCGGTTATGGGCAGATGGGAATTTGTTAATGTCCGGTTGTAGATAACTTGAACCTTAACTTAAATAAAATGAATCAACAGTGTGAGTTACCGTGATGGTGTCTTCTCGGCGGAGTCCGAGAAGTGAACACGGTGTTGGAGTAATGCTTGCTGCAGGATGCCCTCTAGTTACTCGTTCGCGCTTTGCCTTCTCTTCTCGCTCTCTTTTGCGAACAGGATAGCCACCATATATGCTAGTCGCTTGCTACAGCTCCACATATTTTTTCCTTGCCTTACCTATAAGCTTAAATAGTCTTGATCGCGAGGGTGCGAGATTGCTGAGTCCCTGTGGCTCACAGATTACTTCCAAACTAGATGTAGGGCCTGATGTTTCCGCTCCAGGTGACGCGCTTGAGCTCAAGTGGGAGTTCGACGAGGACTCTCAATGATACTACGTGTCTTTCCCTCATGATCAGTAGTGGTGCCCAGTTGGGGGTGATCGGGACCGTGTCGCATGTTGGGTTATCTTTTATTTTGGCGCCGTAGTCGGGCCATTTATGTACTTGATTGACGTGGCGAGTGTAAGCCAACTATGTACCTCCCCTTTATTATTTATATTACATGGGATGTTGTGATGATTGCCTAACTTGCGACATTGCTTTCAATGCGGTTATGTCTCTAAGTCGTGCCTCGACATGTGGGAGCTATAGCCGCATCGAGGGCATTACAGAGTCGGCCACGACCTGACTAACAACACAAGTCTCTAGTCCAGGTTTATCGCCTATTCGGGTTCCATCCGCTAGGAGATCCGGCTGGGGTTTCACTCACAGCCCCAAACAATGTGTACAGGGTTCCCCGACACCAAACGGGCGTCCGGCATACCCGGCCATGGTGTATCTACCGCATCATAGCCCACCCCTAGGGTCAGCGCTACGCACGGACTCCAACACATAGCCTACAAACACCAGAAACTAGTTACAACTCCTGGACAGAGGGCAAGGGCAGTTAATAAGTCGACAGGGTCCATTGGTTTCCGGCCCAATGCGTGGTAGTAGCTTTTCATGGATCACAAACATAGAACTCAGTTCCTAAGGATGGCTTCAATGAAACAACCCACCATGTACTCCTACATGGCATCTCATAGATACCTTTACCAAATCGTGTTCACACACTTAGCTCTCAACAGTAGGACATGTTCACAGACCTCCAATTCATCCTTGATGAATCAGACCTGACTCAACTCTAAGCAGTAGCAGGCATGAAAAACAAGCATGAATGAGTAGGCACATTAGGGCTCAAACAACTCCTACTCATGCTAGTGGGTTTTATCTATTTATTGTGGCAATGACAGGTCATGCAGAGGAAAAGGGGTTCAACTACCGCAGCATGTAACAGTTGAATCGTTGTTGTCCTAATGCAGTAAAAGAGAGCAGGAGTGAGAGAGTGGGATTGTATCAGAATGAACAAGGGGGTTTTGCTTGCCTGGCACTTCTGAAGATAGTATATCTCTTCATCGGTGTCATCGAACTCATCGTCGGAACCACGTCTACTGAGAGGGGACAAATACTGGCAACAAAGAAGGAAAACATAATCAATGCAATGCACAATATGATGTATGATCATGACATGGCAAAATGAGTGTGTTGGGCTAATGCAACTACAACCAGCTGGGTTTGAGTCATTTTGAACCAAAAGTTCAATCCCAAACTCAATAATTTAAATAGTGCATTATCATGTTTGATATAAACAGCAGGGTTAAGTTGCTTTAACATGCTTGAAACTAGTACATATGGATAGATTGGATTTTTTAAATCATTTTTCATATATAACTTATTTCATTCTGAGTTATGGCTGAATTTCTATGAATTTTAGAAGTTTTGGACATTTTCTGGAATTTCCTGAAATAGAATAAATCCAGAAAAGCCTATTACTGTGTTAGCATTGCGTCATGCTGACCTCAGCACGTCAACTGACCCAGTCCAGGTCAAACCTGACCAGCGGGACCCATTGGTCAGTGACCTAGTGTCAGTTAGTGACACAGACATGTGGGTCCGGTCAACGGCCACATCAGTGAGGTCAACGCCGACGAGCGGGGCCACTGTGATTAACTTAAACTAAACATGGGTTAAATCATGGTTAGTTAAGGGCGTGGGGCCCATATGTCATTGACACGGGAGACTAACTAAACGCGATTAGCACCTAAACTAATGGTGCCACGTCAGCCACCGAAGTTTCGCCGGCGACGACCACGGCCGATGGCACAGGTGCACCATGTGCTCGCTATAGAGCACCATTCGATGCGCAGTTTGTTCCTATGGGTTCTTGGGAGTGAGGCGCATCCAAAGCAACAAGCGGCAACAACTGGGGTGGCCGGCGCTAACGGCAGCGAGCTCTTTTGCGGCCGCCGGAGTTTGGGCATCGACGAAACCGACGATGCAGCGCGCAGGGAAATCAGTAGTTAGTACCTACGGGTTCTACGCGTGCTCACGAGGCCAACGGGCACATGCACGGGACCAAAAGATCACTGGAGCCTCGTCGGCGACGAGCTTGTGCGGCAGCATGCTACGGTCAGCAAGGGGGCGACGTCTACGGCGAGCAAACGAAGCAGAGGAGAGGGGGGTTGGACGCAGGGGCTCATAGGGAGGCGGCACAGTAAGTCAGTGGGCTTGGGGGCGTCCTTGACGGCGCGAATCGACGACGAAGAGCTCGGGTGCCCGAGGTTGAAGGAGACCGCGGTGATGATGAAGCAGGGCCTTCCGGCATCTTGTAGCTCAATGGGAATGACGAGGAAGTTGCGGCGGTGCTTCTGGACTCGGTGTTAGGGAGAGGGGTGGCCGATGGCCACGGGAACGACAATCGGTGTCAACGAGCTCAGTTCAGAACGAGAGTAGAGGAGGGTGGGGGAAGAGAGAGCCACGTGGAAGGGATAGGTCGAGGGAAACCAGGGGACTGCGTGGCGTCCAAAACAATGTCGGGGAGGCGGCGGGAAGCAGGAGGTGGCCCGGCGCGTGGTCACGCGTGTCGAGCACGCGCCTCTCGTCCTCCTGGTGAGAGGAGGGTGATGACTGGCAGTTGGGCTCGGGTGGGCTGCACAAGAGCTGGGCCGACAACAGTAGCAGGCCGCCAGGTAAGTAGGTGAGTTCTTCTGCTCTGTTTTAATTATGTTATGTTATGTTTTCTTTTTATTTATTTATTTGCCACTGTTTGAAAATCATAATGACTTCAACTAGTGCCAAAGATTCCTCTAAATATTTTTATGTTGCACATTGGTCATTTCCAGGTGCACATAAAATACTCCAGGGCTTTTGAAAATATATTCTTATATATTATGAATATAATTCCAAGTGCAAATACAGTAATGATTTAAATTTAGTGCCCAAAATATTCCTTATAAATGTTCCATATTTTTGGTTTGGATCAAAACCATTGGCAAAAATATCAAACATCAAGGCAGAGCATTTTGGGTTCATTGAATGCAATTTTTTTAGCTAGACCTAATTGAATTTCAAAGTGCTAGGGTTTGAACACCCCCCATTTCAAGTTTCTTTGGAATTTAAACATGATGCACCAATCTAATGCAAGCACTGACTAGGGTTGTGACAACTCACCCCCACTAAACAAGAATCTCGTCCCGAGATTGAAGATGTGAGGTAAGAAGACAGAGGAGACACAAAGTCAACACAATCTTCATGATCCAAGTTGCACTTCTCGAGGATGCTGATTCATTCCGCCATCTTTGTCTTGACGTCTTGCTCTGAGAACTCCATCCAACATGACAATGACAGAAAGAAACTCTACTGGAGTCGATCTTCTCAAAGATCGAGCAATTCAAGATCGACTCATGGAGTGAGACATTGTGACATCTCTTGAGCTGAGACACAAAAGACACATCGAGAGCAATGGCAAGAGGTATATGACAATGGTTCAATTGGGTAGGCAAAAATTCCATGCTTAAGATGATGGTGCATGGTTTCAAGATAGTGAGAAATAACTGCCATGATTCCATAACGGGGCACCTTAGGGAAGGTGACTCGTAGAATTATTCCATTAAGTGGCAAAAAGATTTACTTTTAATATAGAGATCATTGAGACTCTTTATACCAGCCTAAGGCAATCACAATCGATCATTTGAAGGAGTTCGAAAGAATGACATACTCGGACTAGAATGGATGATGTGGACTACCTTGTTGAAGACAACGCCATGGATGATTTTTGCTGATCATCAGAAATGGATGGGACCCATGGTAGGACCACTTTTGAAGATGATCCTGAATAGCAATTACTAAGAAGGGTGGCCCATGGAATTTGGTACAATGGCGGTGTAAGCTGGGAATAAAATGCAAATGTTGGGAATGTTCCAACCATCATATCTGCCTGAGATTCAGATCCGATTGGTGATAGGATACTTCAGACTCAGCATGTCTAAAAAATAAAGTTTGCAACGCAAATCGACAAGACGATGTTGCGAGATTCTCAGGAAATGAACTACAATAGAAAGCTCCAAAACATGAGTTGGTTCTGCTACACATATGTGAACATGCTGTCGAAGACAAGCATGACCACATAGTAGTCTTATAATAAAACACTACTGAGTTTTGGTAGGGAACCATCATTAATGATATCAAAGTCTCCGAGCGGAAGTCTAAAGTAATAACCTTAGAACAGACTCCTTTATCTTGAACAAATCAATCAGTGGCTTGGTGTGCTAGGGAATACGTATGGAGTGGAGGTAATTAATCTACCAAACCATAGAATACTTCGCACGTATGCATGACTGATTTGGGATGATTCCAGGGGAAACAAAACAAACCTTTCTCAAATTCATGGCGGCAACTTACACCTAATGCAAGTGAACTTGGAGAAAGTCACTTCTTTCACCAAAACATATACCTCATGAGCGGAACACGAAGGCAATGCTTACAAAGTTTCCAACACTAGCTCAATGTTCAACATGAATCATGGAGGAGACAAGATGCTGCTGATGGGCTCAATAACAACTCATTGGAATTTACATATCACTGGAATTCCACCATTATGTGGACAATGTGATAGTATTGGTCAGACCAAAAGATGTAATGGTATATGCTCGAGGGATCAAGCACGAGTAAGACAACATTAGATTATCGTTTGTTCTGATTTGATTTGACGATAGCCCACACTCAAATGAAAATTTTAACAAGACAATAGATCCAACAACTGATCAGAGGACCAATTGGTGACGATATCATCTTTCTTCAACACACATACAAGATATCCCTTAAGATGAACTAAGTCAGACAAGCTTTTATCTTCCATCTCTCCAAGTTGTTGTTTGGCTTAACCAACTAGCTCAGGGGTATCCAACACAGATTCTTGGAGAAGGGGTAGTTTACAAGAAACCAACTTAATCACGAGCTCAACATAACAGTCAGGGGGCAACCTGGTGATACTTCCGAGAAGATATTCGAAAAATCACGAACCACCAATATGTTATTAAGCTCGAGAACAATCTTGCTTTTCAGGGTAAAACAATGTGATCAAATAAGCAAGGGGTTGACACAATCCTAACTCATTGATCAAAGAATGCACCAGGAAAATGGTCTAGGTAGCACAATCTATCTTAGAATGATGATTCTATAACCAACGCACTAAGAATGAGGTTATTGTCCACTAACTACCAAGCAATGGGGTTGCTAGGAGTATTGATTTAGCACATCATAGTTACTTGTCGGCATTCTGGTTGCGACAACACAGAACCGAGGAATGAATAATGATGGCGAGAAGTATCACTGCAACAAGAATTCATAAGAGTCAGTGCAATTCTCATGACATTCTTGACATAAGACGGTAATACTCCAGAGAAGAACAGAACAAAAGCTGGATGTCATTTTGATCTGCGGAATACAACTACTTTGACCCAATCGTAGAAATGGATGATGAACTGGAGTTTGTTTCTCCTAGTCATTCTGAACTAGAACGACTTGACAGGCCACAAGAATAATATGCATCGATGAACACGAATGCACAACTATCCCTAACTATCAATTGATAGACGAGGCCAGATAACAACTAAAGAGGGACAACCCAAAAGATAATATAATTTTCTGAGTTGTGGGTGCATAGATTAGCATGTCGAATGAGTTCAACATATTTCTTCCGGATAACCCATGCAGAAAAGGTAGAACTGGCAGGGTCACAACATAGAATCGAGAACTCGTCAAGAGCACTCTGGTTGTGATCTTTCAGTTCAGCGAGGAACTTCTTCCATAAACAGTCCATGGTATTTGGAAGAAGGAAACACCACGGATCTCAAGGACTATCGCAAAGGTTACTAATATCATAAAGGAACGAGCAAACACCATCAAAAGGAGGTAAGTGGAGTGAATCTTGGGTTCGAGAACCCAGAAATAGAATGCCTACCAACTAAATGGCATCATTGGATGCTTTCGAGAATAATGGCTAGAATCATCACACTAGGGATACAAAGCATTGCTAGATTACTAGGTGACTCCCTAAGACACCTAGGGTCATCATAATAGCTCCAATATATATGTCGAGGCAATAGGGTACCTCAATGCACCAGTTAGTCTGGCCCAAAGGAACACCGGGAACATGGAGGAATGATTTGCAAGTGCATCCGACTATTTAGAAACCTAGGATGACTCGGACAACATAACGGCTATAAATGGTCAAAAGATTGGAGACATCCTGCAAATGGTGGCATAACCACTTAACATCACAATATCAAGGTTTCAAGACCAACTAGCGATACACATAAGTAGTAGGAACTAAACTGAGGCTTAAAGCCAACAATCCTATAAGTCTACGGATTAGTAACACGTGATCCTGATAGGAAGAAGAGAAAGCCTAGTTCCTTAACCCCGTATGAAAGATAGGATGACTCGGATCAGAAGGGCGTAAGGTATAAGGAGTAAAAAGAGCCTTTCGTTCCATCCCACAATCAATTCCCTTACATAACTAAAGAATTTATAGACTCAACTTCGACCAGTTTGGCTTGGTAATCGTACAGGAAGTCAGGCTCTGATACGAAAGCTGTCAGGACCCCTATCCCAAGTCACACCGATCTAGCACGTAACACATCATATCACTTTGCGGCCTCACACACGATATTCCCACGGGTGCCACCTTACCTGGCCTAGGACCGTTTGCACCTTTTGGCTCACGTATATGATAGTGTCGCTAGCATCCATATGACAAAGAACCTGGGCCGACATGACTAGTCATAAATCCAAAGTGACACTAACTTACAGGGACATGCATACATGACCCAGCAACGAACGTGTCGGTCAACAGCAAGTGAATTCGGGCTGTAGCAGTTGGGCTAACAGCACTCCGTGGACACCGCGTGACATTTTCCCGAAGGGACAGACACAGGAACGAAGAAGGACACATGCCGGCCAACCTAAGTGTTCTGGAGCAGTAGCAAGCTACCATGGCTCACTGGAAGCACTAGGAGACATTTCCCGGTAAGAGAGGCTACCAAGGATAAACAACTAGGTTGTCGGATCCCACACATACCAAGCATTTCGAATCATACACACAATATGCTCGATATGTGCAAATACAACATGGCATCACAACATAATTCTATGACTCAAAGTATTTATTCAATAGGCTCCGAGGAGCAAGATATTACAAACATGGGTCTCATGACCCAACATTCAGAGCATACAAGTCAAAGCACATGCAGAAGCTTAACATGTCTGAGTACAAACATCTACAAATGAAAAAGGCTGAGAAGTCTGACTATCTACCAGATCCTGCCGAGGGCACAAGATCGTAGCTGAGGTACCAAGCTAAGCGTCGAAGTCCACACGGAACTTCTAGCGAGACTGAAGTCTCTCTGCAAAAACATAAATTAAGCAAACGTGAGTATAAATGTACCCAACAAGACTTACATCAGAACTAACTACATATGCATCATTATGAACAAAGGGATGGTGGGGTTTAACTGCAGCAAGCCAGCTTTGACTCAGTGGCTAACCTGAACTACTACTACAAGTAACTCTTTTGAGGTGGCGCCCATGATCCACATATTAACCATTTCAATACACCATTATGGATCCGCCCCGTCTCCCTACGAGAACGCCATCCATAACACTCACGCTTATCTTGCACATTTTAAGGTATCCACTTTCACTTGTCTATGAACTGTACATGCAACCTAGAGATCCTTTACCACGGACGCGGCTATTCGAATAGATCATTTATAACCCTACAGGGGTGTACTTCTTCACACACGCTCTCGCCACTTACCACCATGTACACGTCGTGTATCTCGGCAACCTTCAAGCGGAAGCCTAGCGAGGGAGTCGGCCATGACCTGACTAACCACACAAGTCTCTACTCCAGGTTTATCGCCTATTCGGGTTCCATCCGCGAGGAGATCCGGCCGGGGTTTCACTCACAACCCCAAATGATGTGTACAGGGTTCCACGACACCAAACGGGCGTCCGGCATACCTGGCCACGGTGTATCTACCGCATCATAGCCCACCCCTAGGGTCAGCGCGACGCACGGCCTCCAACACATATCCTACAAACACCAAAAACTAGTTGCAACTCCTGGACAGAGGGAAAGGGCAGCTAATAAGTCGAGACCGTCCATTGGTTTCGGTCCCAATGCGTGGTAGTAGCTGTTCATGGATCACAAACACAAAACTCAGTTCCTAAGGACGACTTCAATGAAACAACCCACCATGTACTCCTACATGGCCTCTCATCGATACTTTTACCAAATCATGTTCACACACTTAGCTCACACATAGTAGGACATGTTCATAGACCTCCAATTCCCCGATGAATCAGACCTGACTCAACTCTAAGCAGTAGCACGCATGACAAACAAGCATGAATGAGTAGGCACATCAGGGCTCAAACAACTCCTATTCTTGCTACTAGGTTTTATCTATTCATTGTGGCAATGACAGGTCATGCAGAGGAAAAGGGGTTCGACTACCACAGCATGTAACAGTTGAATCGTTGTTGTCCTAATGCAGTAAAAGAGAGCAGGAGCGAGAGAGTGGGATTTTATCAGAATGAACAAGGGGTTTTTGCTTGCCTGGCACTTGTGAAGATAGTATATCTCTTCATCGGTGTCATCGAAGTCATCGTTGGAACCACGTCTACTGAGAGGGGACAAATACCGGCAACAGAGAAGGAAAACACAATCAATGCAATGCACAATATGATGTATGATCATGACATGGAGAAATGAGTGTGTTGGGCTAATGCAACTACAGCCAGTTGGGTTTGTGTTATTTTGAACCAAAGGTTCAATCCTAAACTCAACTTATGAATTTAAATAGTGCTTTATCATGTTTGATATAAACAGCAGGTTTAAGTTGCTTTAACATGTATGAAACTAGTACATATGGATAGATTGGATTTTTCTAATCATTTTTCATATATAAATTATTTCATTCTGAGTTATGGTTGAATTTCTATGAATTTTAGAAGTTTTGTACATTTTCTGGAATTTCCTGAAAAAGAATAAATCCAGAAAATCCTATTATTGTGTCAGCATTGCGTCATGCTGACCTCATCGGTTAGTGACCCAGTGTCAGTTAGTGACACAGACATGTGGTCCGGTCAACGGCCACGTCAGCGAGGTCAGCGCCGACGCGTGGGGCCACTATGATTAACTTAAACTAAACAGGGGTTAAACCGTGGTTAGTTAAGGGCGTGGGGCCCATATGTCATCGACATAGGACACTAACTAAACACGATTAGCACCTAAACTAATGGTGCCACTTCAGCCACCGGAGTTTCGCCGGCGACGACCACGGCCGACGGCGGAGGTGCACCGTGTGCTCGCTATGGAGCACCATTCGATCCACGGTTTGATCCTACGGGTTCCTGGGAGTGAGGCGCATCCAAAGCAACAAGCGGCAGCAGCTAGGGTGGCCAGCTTTGATGGTGGCGAGCTCTTTTGCGGCCGCTGGAGTTCAGGCATCGACGAAACCAACGATGTAGCGCGCGGGGAAATCAGTAGTTAGTACCTACGGGTTCTACGCATGCTCACGAGGCCAACAGGCACATGCACAGGACCAAAAGATCACCGGAGCCTCGTCGGCGACGAGCTTGTGCGGCGGCGTGCTACGGTCGGCAAGGGGGCGACGTCTACGGCGAGCAAACGAAGCATAGGAGAGGGGGGTTCGACGCAGGGGCTCACAGGGAGGCGACACAGTAGGTCAGTGGGCTCGGGGGCGTCCTTGACGGCGTGAGTCGACGACGAAGAGCTCGGGTGACCGAGGTTGAAGACGACCGCGGTGACGATGAAGCAGGGCCTCCCGTAGTCCTATAGCTCAATGGGAATGACGAGGAAGTTGCGGCGGTGCTTCTGGACTCAGCGTTAGGGAGAGGGGTGGCCAGTGGCCACGAGAACGATGATCGGCTTCAACGAGCTCCATTCGGGAAGAGAGCAGAGGAAGGGGGAAAAGAGAGAGTTGCGTGGAAGGGAGAGGTCGAGGGAAACCAGGGGACTGCGTGGCGTCCAAAGCGACGTCGCGGAGGCGGCAGGAAGTAGGAGGTGGCCCGGCGCGTGGTCACGCGCGTCGAGCACGCGCCTCTCCTCCTCCTGGCGAGAGGAGGGTAATGACTGGCAGTTGGGCTCGGGTGGGCTGCACAAGAGCTGGGCCGACTACAGTAGCAGGCCGCCAGGTAAGCAGGTGAGTTCTTCTGCTCTGTTTTAATTATGTTATGTTTTCTTTTTATTTATTTATTTGCCACTGTTTGAAAATCAAAATGACTTCAACGAGTGCCAAAGATTCCTCTAAATATTTTTATGTTGCACATTGGTCATTTCCAAGTGCACATAAAATATTTCAGGGCTTTTGAAAATATATTCTTATATATTATGAATATAATTCCAAGTGAAAATACAGTAATGATTTAAATTCAGTGCCCAAAATATTTCTTATAAATGTTCCATATTTTTGGTTTGGATCAAAACCATTGCCAAAAATATCAAACATCAAGGCAGAGCATTTTGGGTTCATTGAATGCAATTTTTTAGTTGGACCTAATTGAATTTCAAAGTGCTAGGGTTTGAACACCCCCATTTCAAGTTTCTTTGGAATTTAAACATGATGCATCACTCTATTGCAAGCACTAACTAGGGTTGTGACACGCGATCTGGCCTCTCTCCACTTTATCCACCTCCGCTGTGCTACCAAGGCTGCACTAACCACTTGGTTGGTTGCTGCCAAGTAAAGCAGTAACGACTCTCAAGGTTTGGGTGCAACCAAGGTAGGCACAGATGGCAGGTAAGACTTCAACTCTTGCAAGGCTGTATCTTCTTCCGGTGTCCACTTCATAGGCCCTGCCTTCTTCAAAATTTTAAAGACCGACAGGTCACGCTCGGTAGACTTGGAAATGAATCTGCTCAGCGCGGGAACACATCCCGTCAAGCGCCTCACATCCTTAACTGTCCTTGGCGCCTGGATCTTCTCAGTGGCCTTGATCCTGTCGGGGTTAGCTTCGATCCCCCGGTGGGACACGAAGAATCCAAGTAGCTTGCCGGAGGGAACATCGAATGCACACTTCTCTAGGTTAAGCTTCAGGTTGATCTTGCGCAAATTATCAAATGTCTCCTCCATATCCTGGATAAGGGTGGCCTTATCCTTGGTTTTGATTACACTGTCGTCCATATAAGCTTCTATGTTTTTGTGCAGTTGTGTCTCAAAACCAATCTGGACTGCTCGTGCAAAAGTAGACCCGACACTCTTCCATCCGAAAGGCATGCGGACAAAACAATATGTTCCACATGGAGTGATGAATGATGTTTTCTCCTCATCTTCTTTGGACATGAAGATCTGGTGATATCCGGAGTATGCATCTAAAAAGGTGAGAAGATCACACCCTGAAGTAGAATCCACAATCTGATCGATGCGCGGCAAGGGGAATGGGTCCTTTGGGAAAGCTTTATTGAGATCTGTGGAATCAATGCAAAGCCTCCATTTCCCATTCGCCTTCCAGACTACCATTGGGTTTGCCAACCATGTAGGGTGTAGTACTCCTCTGACCAATCCAGCTGCCTCTAACTTCTTGATTTCCTCGTCAATGAACTGCTGCCGCTCCAAGGCTTGCTTCCTAACTTTTTGCTTGACGGGTCGGGCATGTGGGCAGACATCAAGGTGGTGCTCGATTACCTCCCTGGGAACACTGGGGATATCAGATGGTTGCCAGTCAAACACATCGATATTTTCCCGTGGGAAGGCAATGAGTGCGCTTTCCTATTTGTCATCAAGGGTGGCACTGATGGTGAAAGTACCATCAACACCAGCCAGCCCTGCCGGGACCTTCTTCACTTGGGGTGCTGCAACCTTGGATCTCTTGCTGTTGGAACATTCCGGCACGTCGTCAACCGATATGGTGCACTCGGAGGGTGCACGCTTCCCGGACTCCTTGCCGGAGGTCCTACAACCCCTCTTATTTCCTTTGCTTTCCTTGGTGGGGACTATTGCCGCCACAGCCTCTGCTGCGATGGCATCCTGATACATCCTGTCCACACAGATAATCGCATCCTTCTCATCTGATGGGATGGTGATGACTCCCAACGGCCCAGGCATCTTCAAGGTGTTGTAAGCATAATGGGATGCTGCCATGAACTTGGCCAAGGCCTATCATCCCAGAATCCCATTATACAGCAGGGGGCTCAACCACATCAAACACAAATTTTCAGTCCCATAGTTCATCTCTCCCCCAAACGTCGCCAGCAATGCATTTTTTCCCTTGGCACGGCTCCTATCGGGATTGACTCCTTGAAACGTGCCGGTAACCTCCAGCTCTTCCTCTCCTATCTGAAGCTTGTTAATAACTGTTGGGGAAATCAGATTCAACCCGGCCCCGCCATCCACTAACATCTTTGTGACCTTGAGGTTGCGAATTGTTGGGGAAACCAACAACGGCAAATACCCTACCGCGATGGTGCGGCAAGGGTGGTCCTCCTCATCAAAGATGATGGGTGTGCGGGAACATTTCAGTGGCTTCCGGGCCTCTAGCACTGGCTCCACATCATTGACCTCTCGTGCCCAATGCTTGAGCTGGCGATGGGAGGAGTGCAAGGATGCACCTCCATCAATGCATAAGGCATTAGTGGCCCTATGAAATTCCTGCTCACTGGTTTCCTCTTCATTCCCTCCATCACTCAAATCATCACAGGTTTCCTTCTCTTAGCCCCTGGCGGGTTTTCCTTGGTTCCGAAAGGGTTTGTCAAGGCGGTTTGCTTCACCGCCTCGACCCTTCCCGCTAGCAGCATTCTGACCTTTCTCCTTATCACGCTTATAATATTCTGCTCTCTGTCCCTTGACAAGCTGCTCAACTTGATAACATTCATGAAGGGCGTGGCCCTTGGTCTGATGGATCTTACAGTACGACCCTTCACCTTTCCCGGCTATCTCCATGGCAGCGGCTTCCCAACAGGCAGTGCATGCGGCAACTTCCTTGCCGGGGGCCTCAACCTTGGCCTTCTTGCCAATACTAGGCTTGCCAGAACCTTCCGCAGTCATCATTGTCTTATCTCTTGGCTTCTTATTGCGCTTCTTGCCCTTCCTTTGACTGGTTGACTCATCTTCTTCCTCTAAATCAACATTGATGCAATCCTCCTCTTCAGGCAACTTCCTTCCTTCCTCCATCCGAGCACACTTATCCACTAGTGTGTACAACTCCTTCACAGTCTTAGGCAACCGCACATTCATCTTAGAATGAATGTGACGGTTGCACACATTGGACTGGAAGGCTGCTATAACAGCTGCAGGATGGATATTCCGAATATTCCTATGGACTTTACTGAATCTATGTAAATACTTATGGAGAGTTTCTCCTTCTTTTTGGTGGAGAAGCTGTAGGTCGTTTGGCCTGCTGGGCTCCTGGTGGCCACCGATGAACTCGTGGCACATGTCTGCCCATGAAGAAATGGAGTTCTCTGGCAGGTGCATGAGCCAAGATCTCACATTGGGCTTTAGAGCCAACTGGAAATAGTTGGCAAACACCTTCTCGTCTCTTCCCCTGGCAGCCTGAACAATGATGGTGTAGATGCTCAGGAACTCTGCCGGGTTTAGTATCCCGTCGTACTTCTCGGGTATCTCCGGCTTGAACATGCAGACGGATGACCAACAGACTTGCCGCAGCTCGCGCATAAAGGCAGGGCAGCCAACCTCGAAAGGTAGGCACGCGCCAACACCAAACGCAGGCTCGTCAACATTGAGGCCGCCACACCCGTCGGTCTGGCGGGGGTCGTCGAGATGCCGTCCCATGATGACGCGCATGTCTCCCCGCCACCTATCTTACGGGGTCCACCATTGGCACGGATGTGCTCGAGGGTCAGAAGAGCCATCGAGACGTCATAGGGATCTTGATCTTGCTGCGCCCGCGCCAGCTGCCGTGGTGGGGACTGCACGGTAGGGACAGCCCCCTTCGTTCGGTCAGTAGTACGAGCAGTCGTCTTCACTTGCAGAGGTCGTGGCGGGCTAGCGCTCCACGAGCCCCCAGCCTCAGCGAAACCGAGCAGACTCAGGATGGTGGCATTCCATTCATCCATTTGCTTGGCTGCTGGCAGGAACCTTAGTAGCAGCTGGGCCCGTGCCATAGCCTCCATGGCTGTGCTTGGCATGGAGGTTGACGACCTCGACCACACCGTCGCCTGGCTCCTGACGATGCCCGCGGCAGCGACGGCGGTAGCGCACCCGCACTGCGGTGGGGCGGCCACCTGGGCAGCAGGGTCGTGCGGTGATGGCGCTCGAGGGTCCGCGGCTCCGTTGGGTGCAGTGGTTGGGCCGGCTCGCCCAGGAGGAGACACACACGCCGTGACCGCCCTCGTGGCAGGGACGACCGGAGGACGGTGGCTCATCCTGGACCGAGCACCGTTGTTGTGGCTGCGCCCGTTGGTGGGAGGAAGGGATGTAAGTGGAGTCACCCTCCCGTCCATACCTTGTGGAGCTTGACCATCGAAACGATGCTGAAGCTGTTCTCCTTCGACGCCTTCAGCCCCTGTGCCTACCGCAGGGGGAGTGGCAACGACGCCACCTGATCCTGCCACGCGCCAGTAGCGCTCACATCCTCACTTGTCCCCGCATCCCCCGCTGCATTTGAGGCACCGGGCGGCAGAGCCTTCGAGGTGGATGGCTAGGCCGAAGGGCCGGACTTCTTATTCTTGGGCGCCATGGTCGATGGCGTCATCGGAGATGAAGATGGCAATGAAGATGACGTGCTGCGCGCTTTCAGGTTCGCATAAGCGAGCCCCCTACCTGGCGCGCCAAAGATGTCATGGGAGATCCGCGGCCACCTATGGGACCAGCGGCCCCTTGCTGGTTTGGCGGGGGACGTCGCGTTGCACAAAGAGTAGACCAGCGCACGGCAGCACGACACTGAGCACACAAGCAATTTACCCAGGTTCGAGCCGCCGCGAGGCGTAAGACCCAACTCCTGCTTTGGTGGATTGATGGTGGAAATGAACGTGGTGGTGCATGGTACACTTGATCGGCAAGGCCTGCCTCAGGGCTACGGTCACCACAAGCGTACGGCGGCTTGGGTTTGTCAAGTTTCCAACCCTCCAACCCTCTCCTATGATTGCCATGGGCCTCCTTTTATAGATTAAGGGGTCACCACTGTGGCAAAGCAGTCATTACCCATTGATATTATAGCAAAGAGTGCTATCATACCTAACTCTGCGGGCTGGCAGGGTGCATTAAATGCACCACTCAGTGTCACATCACTAGCTGTGCAGCAAGGCCTGCCGGGCTTATCTCGCTAGCTCCGCAGATATTCTCTTGACACCTCGCTGGACGGGTGTCACCTGTGGGTTTATTCTGTAGGAGATGGCGGCCATGTGGCGAATGCTACCACTTAATTACCTTGTGGCTTGACACCTCACTAATTGATGACGTGGGTCCTACTTGTGTGGTTGGCGGGATGGTTCAGGCCCCGCAAGCCCCGGCAGGCACTGCCGGGGAGTCTTGGTTGTTTGTTTTAGGTGGTGGCCTGGCCCCTTGCCGGGCTCGCCTACCCGATGAGGGAGGCTCTTCTCTTGTCGACATCCTGTTCCTTTGGCTCGATCTCAATCTCTCTAAGCTGCATGTTGGTTCTTTACGTCTTTTGGTTCTTCATCCTCTGACTTAAGCTGGTGCTCCAATCTTGATCTTGTGCCTGTGCACAGTTGGGCAACATACCCGGGGTCTGTTGCATCGACACGAGGTCCAGCCAATGGCCAATCGACATGCTTATAATGGTCGGATTTTGGAGCAATGGTGACATTACTTGAGGAACAAGTAATGCTAAGACCTCGGTCCGAGAGAAATCTCTTGCAGCGAAGGAGATCACAATATCTTGTTGGCAAGTATTTGCTCGAAACACAAACGGATTTCTCTCACGACATTCATAGGATTTGGGTTTAGCATCAGAGAATCACAGTTTCAAATGCTACACCCCTCTTAATAGTATGGTGGTCCTATTACTCAATGAAAGAAGAAGAATAACGAAACAAATGCTACGTCTTCATCTCGTCTACATTCTTCCTCGAGCGCAGTCATTTTCTTTGAAATACACTCTAACTTCAGCAATTTTTAGGGGTCTCTCTTGTTAGCTTCATCTTCGGTGATAACCTTCGCTGCCACGCAAGGAGATTATCTTCGTCGTTTCCATCAGACTCCTCAATACTTTAGGGACATGTTACTCTCTGTGCACTAGCAAACACATAAGTCCCACAATGTTTATGTCAACAAACTCCAAAACATAAGGGGCCTATCATTGCACCAACATGCCTGTTGATCTCATTATGCTTGATATTGAATGCAATCCATCTTGTCACATGGTACTTAGTAGACTGTTCTTATGAACCATAGGTGTCATTATTGACATGAAAGAAGGGATTATAAAATTTCAGTTTCCATTAAAGAAGAGTATGGATCACTTCCATAGAACTATAATTAAGCCACCATATGAATCAATCATGAGGGCTACCTATGGAACTAAAACCAAATATGACAACACTTGAAACTACACATTATGCTTAGCTGGAGGCGTAAAACAATAGCGCTAGTTGGGAGGCAACCCAATAGTTATCTTAATTTTTGTGTTTCTTTTTCTGTTTTCTTGTGTGCACAAAATTATGCTACTGTTATGATTGTGTTTTTATTAGTGTTTGTGCCAAGTGAAGCCTTTGGGATGATTTGGATGATAGTTGCTTTGAGTTTGTGCAAATACAGAAACTTTTGTGTCTAGTAGTAGGATTGTTGACATTTGCTGGAGCATGATAAATTTCCGAATTTTTTACACATGATTGAAATACAAATTTCCCACATTGCCCTAATTTTTCAGCAGTTTTGGAGTTACACAAGTATGGTTAATGTTTAGATTGCTACAGGTTGTTCTGTTTTTGACAAATTCTATTTTTGATGCATTGCTTTGCTTGTTTTGATGCAACTATGGATTGTATCTGTCGGAATAGGGGCTCCGGGGACCCTAAGGTTCGACCGCTGGGGTGCGCTCATTCCTACTGCCCTATACTTTCTTCCTGCTAACCACGGCGAGGCTACTACGAGAGCGAGCTAGCGGGAGCCGAACGGCAGCACAACAGTTGCCTAGGTTTGGGCCACCTTGTAGTGTAAAACCCTACTCCTGCTTGGTTGTTGGATTGCACAAACGAGAGAACTCGAGTACAAGGGTTGGGGTGTGGATCGTCGACCCCCTCTATGGCGGCACCCTGCCCTCCTTTTATACATGCCTTGGTCCTCTTCCCTAGAAAACATTGGCGGGAAGGGTTGCCACACAATGGCAATTTTGAAGGGGGACAGGGCGCAGTCTATCCTGACAAAAGGTGGTCTTCGCCAGCAAAGACACAATCCACTATGTGTAGGTGGGCTCGGTGATGATCTCTGCCCTGCGCACCCGCGATCTTGGTCTTCTTGCCCCAATCAGGCAACCTTTGGGGATTGCTTTGGGAATCGGCATGCTGGCCTTGCTCCCTTAGCACAAAAGAGGAAATACTCCTCATCCGCATCTATCGGCACGGTCTACGGTGTCCTTCATAGCCACACGCGTCACCCACGTGGAGGCGTGAGGCCGCATGACCAAGCTGGGCAATGCCTGCCTCGCACGCCTCGGGAGGGCGCCTCATGAGGCCCTGGTGGAACCGCCTCCACTAGTGGAAAGTGCTAGCCACAACTTTTGTTGGTGGCGTGCCATTTTGAATGAACACCAACAATATTTTTTTAAATAGTAGTGGCGTCGGGCAATTTTGTACGAGATAGGTATACTGTTATTGCTGGCGTAGGAGTAATAGGGAACGCCACCTGCAAGTGGGTCCCAATGTTCTTCGATGTCCTAAGTTAGAGATGGCCTAGCAAAAGTTCCCTATGCGAGCACTAACCAGAATACCTACGGCGTCGCCGCATAATTTATGCTAGAAGTGCATTTTGCGGGCCCATCAATTTTTTAGCCAACATAACACTAGCGTGGCTTTTCCCAAATACCAGGGATACAAAGGATTCTAATGGCGTGCTCTAGTATTTCAACGCCAGTAATTACGTCGCAACACCACTCAAATTTGACCCATAGCATCCATTTAGACATTTTCTCCCTCTCCCCCTCTCTCTCCTCTTCTTCATGAGAAAAAGACCAAACTCTTTCGCTTGATTTCTTAAGTAGGTAGTTAGCTAGATCTCAGCTAGTTCACACACTCTCACTCACTAAGCTAGTTCTCTTCTCCACCCACTCAAACACATACACACTGGCACTAAAATTTTCACCACACTCCATCAATGGCACCTCCAACTTAGGTACGGTCGGCCGCCCCCTGTCCCCTCTCCCGCACCTTTGATGAGGTAAAAACGACTGAACTTCTTGTTAATTTATGTGCATATATCCCAGGCATTCGCATATGGATGGATATGTGATGGATGTGTACGTGTGTTCATTAGTTGCTAGCTATAGAAATTGCACAATGCACGTGAACTATTATTGTGTCGTGTGATATCGATACCTCATTTTTAACAAATGTCTAGAGCTAGAATTGACAATGTTTTGGTGAAATTCTAATTCATTTCCCTTTTTTCAAATATCATGCACTCATATGTCCCTTTTTTTAGCAAAGGTCATGCGGAAATTTTTTATGCCGTCGTTGCTAGTACATCTAATTATTTTAGTACTTCTACCTTTGCATCGCTAGTTGATCGCCGCATATCGAAAGATTCAATATGGATCAAAGTGTGAAGGGCTTTCTCAATTTTGCGGTGGCAAATATGGTACAAAAGGGTGAAGTGCAGATATTATGTCCATGTTCGACATGCGAAAATGGAGTTTTGCACAACCCGTTTGAAGGAAGCATGCTGGAGCACTTGCTCCATCGCGATTTCGTTGAAGGTTTTATAGACGATGGACAAAGCATGTTGAGGAGGATGTTAGCGATGATGAAGGAGGAAACAATGATGTGGAAAACATTGGCGATGAAGAAGAGCTGCCGGAAGGAGGAAACAATGAACATGCGCATGAAGGAGGAAATGATGAAATGCCACCCAAACATGAAGAGGATCATGAGACTGTCACACACGATATGTCATTGGCTTCAATTCTACAAGATCCTCATGTCAAAGATCTGCTTTGGAAGAAGACGACAACCGAGAGAGCTGCTATTAACGAGGCTGTAAACTTGGTGCAATTGGAAATAGACATGAAAACTCTACTATATGAAGGTTGCGATCCCGAACACACCTGCCTGCACGTCTTGCTCAAACTTGTAGAAATCAAGGCAAGATTCAAGAGTACAGATGAAAGTCTGGAAGCTACTTTGGAATATTTACTCAAAGTTTTGCCGAAGGGAAATTTGTTGCCTCGTAGTGTAGATGAGGCGAAGAAGATCGTGTATCCGCTTGATTTGCCGCATGGAAGATATCACACATGCATAAATGATTGCATCTTATATAGGAATGAGTATGAGAAAAAACAAAGTGTCCAACTTGCAATGAACCTAGATACAATCCTGGAAAGGAGGAATCTTGAAAGGTTGTATGGTACCTTCCGTTGATTCCTCACTTGTAGCGTTATTTCACTGACCCGAAGGAAGCAAAGAACATGATTTGGCACAAGACAAGAGAGTCTAAGTGATGGAATTTTGAGACATATTGCAGATGGTTGCGAGTGGAAAGCACTGGACAATTTAGAAC
Source organism: Triticum dicoccoides (assembly GCF_002162155.2). Lineage (NCBI taxonomy): Eukaryota > Viridiplantae > Streptophyta > Magnoliopsida > Poales > Poaceae > Triticum > Triticum dicoccoides. Next base: position 253,840,190 of record NC_041386.1, on the reverse strand, counting down.
TAGAATTCACGCAGAAGCAAGAAACCCTAGGTTGGTTGTTAGTAGTGATAGACTAAATCCATTTGGCAACTAGAGTAGCACACATAGTACATGGCTCGTATTTGTATGGATGTACAACCTCCTGCCCTGGCTCTGCATGAAGCAAAAGTACATACACATGGTTATGCTAATTCAAGGTTTAATCAGAGTACCTCGATCTAGCCCCTTGTAACAACGAGATGACGAAGTACACTGGGTGCTGCACCACTTTCTTCCTTGATGCGTCCTTGGGGTTGCACTTGTTGCCGTGCTTATGGCTGTTCTGATCCTCATCTTACTCTGCCGCAGTGTCAGGACCCCGATCCTAAGTCACACCGATCTAGCATGTAATACATCATATCACTTTGCGGCCTCATGCACGGCATTCCCACGGGTGCCACCTTACCTGGCCTGGGACCGTTTGCGCCTTTTGGCTCATGTATATGATAGTGCCGCTAGCATCCATATGATAAAGAACCCGGGCCGACATGACTAGTCGTAAACCCAAAGTCGCACTAACTTACAGGGACATGCATACATGACCCAGCAACGAATGTGTCAGTCATCAGCGAGTGAATCCAGGATGTAGCAGCTGGGCTAACAGGACTCTGGAGAATCTGGGCTGTAGCAGGCTAATAGGACTCCGGTAGACACCGCATGACATTTCCCCGAAGGGACATACACAAGAATGAAGAAGGACACATGCCGGCCAACCTAAGTGTTTCAGAGCAGTAGCAAGCTACCATGGCTCAGTGGAAGCACTAGGAGACATTTCCCCATAAGAGAGGCTACCAAGAATAAACAACTAGGTTGTCGGATCCCACAACTACCAAGCATTTCAATAACATACACACAATATGCTCGATATGTGCAAATACAACATGGCATGACAACATAACTCTATGACTCAAGTATTTATTCATTAGGCTCCGAGGAGCCAAGTATTACAAACATGGGTCTCATGACCCAACATACAGAGCATACAAGCAACAAGCAGAAGCATAACATGTCTGAGTACAGACAACTATAAATTAAAAAGGCCGAGAAGCCCGACTATCCACAAGACCCTGCCAAGGGCACAAGATCGTAGCTCTGGTAACAAGCTAAACGTCAGAGTCCACGCGGAACTACTAGTGAGACTGAAGTCTCTCTGCAAAACATAAATTAAGCAAACATCAGTACAAATGTACCCAGCAAGACTTACATCAGAACTAGCTACATATGCATTAGTATCAACAAAGGGGGTGGTGGAGTTTAACTGCAGCAAGCCAGCTTTGACTCGGTGGCTATCCTAAACTATGACTGCAAGTAACTCTTTTGAGGTGGCGCACACGAGTCCACATATTCACCATATCAATACACCACTAGGGATCCGCTCCCGTCTCCCTACGAGAACGCCATCCATAGCACTCACGCTTATCTTGCGCATTTTAGAGTATCCACTTTCACTTGTCTATGAACTGTACAGGCAACCAGAGGTCCTTTACCATGAACGCGGCTATTCGAATAGATCATTTACAACCCTGCAGGGGTGTACTTCTTCACACATGTTTCCACCACTTAGCGTCTGCACATGACATGTGCTCGGCAGACTTCAAGCGAAAGCCGACGTGGGTGTAGACCACGACCTACCTAAACACTCAAGTCTCTAATCTAGGTTTATTGCCTATTCAGGTTCCATCGTAGGGAGTTCGGCCGAGGTTTCCACATACGGCCCCGAACGATGTGTACAGGGTTCCGCGACACCAAATGGGCACCCGGCATACCCGGCCACGTGCCTACCGCATCACAGCCCACCCCTCGGGTCAGCGCTGCGCACGGCCTCTAGCATACTACAAACACCAGAAACTACTTGTAACTCTTGGACAGAGGACTAGGGTGGTTAAGAAGTCGAGCGGGGTCATATTTCAGGGCCCAATGCATCGTAGTAGCTGTTTCATGGATCACACACATAGAACTCAGTTCCTGAGGACGGCTTCAATGAGACAACCAACCATGTACTCCTACATGGCCTCTCACTGCTACCTTTACCAAATTGTGTTCACACACTTAGCTCACACACAGTAGGACATGTTCATCACCATTCCAATTCATCCCCGATTAATCAGACCTGACTCAACTCTAAGCAGTAGCAGGCATGACAAACAAGCATGAATGAGTAGGGACATCAGGGCTCAAACAACTCCTACTCATGCTAGTGGGTTTCATCTATTTACTATGGCAATGACAGGTCATGCAGTGGAAAGGGGTTCAACTACCGCATCATGTAACAGTTGAATCATTGTTGTCCTAATGCATTAAAAGAGACCAGGAGCAAGAGAGTGGGATTGTATCGGAATGAAGAAGGGGGTTTTGCTTGCCTGGCACTTCTGAAGATAGTATAGCTCTTCATCGGTGTCATCGAACTCATCGTCGGAACACGTCTATTGAGAGGGGACAAATACTGGCAACACAGAAGGAAACACAATCAATGCAATGCGACAATATGATGCATGAATGTGACATGGCAACATGATGTGATTTGAATTAATGCAGCTAGCAGCAGAAGGTTTTGAGTTGATTTGAACCAAAGGTTCAAATTCATATTCAAACTATGAATTTCCAAAGTGCATTAACATGTTTTGAGCTATATGATACGTCCATTTTGCATCATGCTTTTATATCGATATTTATTGCATTATGGGCTGTTATTTCACATTATGTTACAATACTTATGGCTATTCTCCCTTATTTTACAAGGTTTACATATGGAGGGAGAATGCGGGCACCTGGAATTCTGGGCTAGAAAAGGAGCAAATATTAGAGACCTATTCTGCACAACTCCCAAAGTCCTGAAACTCCACGGAATACCTTATAATAAATAATGAAAAATCCTCGCCAAAGATGAAGACCAGGGGGCCCACACCCTGTCCACGAGGGTGGTGGGCGCGCCCCCTACCTCGTGGGCCCCCTGGTGGCTCTTCGATGACCATCTTCTGCTATATGAAGTCTTTCGTCGAGAAAAAAACCAGAAGCAACCTTTCGGGACGAAACTCTGCCGCCATGAGGCGGAACCTTGGCGGAACCAATCTAGGGCTTTGACAGAGCTGTTCTGCCGGGGAAACTTCCTCCCGGAGGGGGAAATCATCGCCATCGACATCACCAACGCTCCTCTCATTGGGAGAGGGCAATCTCCATCAACATCTTCATCAGCACCATCTCATCTCAAAACCCTAGTTCATCTCTTGTATCCAATTCTTGTCTCCAAGTCCGGGATTGGTGCTAGTAGGTTGCAAGTATTGTTAATTACTCCTTGTAGTTGATTGTAGTTGGTTTAATTGGTGGAAGATCATATGTTCAGATCCTTTATGCATATTATTACCCCTCTGATTATGAACATGAATATGCTTTGTGAGTAGTTACGTTTGTTCCTGAGGACAAGGGAGAATTCTTGCTATTAGTAGTCATGTGAATTTGGTATTCGTTCGATATTTCGATGAGATGTATGTTGTCTAGCCTCTAGTGGTTTCATGTGAACGTCGACTACATAACACTTCACCATTATTTGGGCCTAGAGGAAGGCATTGGGAAGTAATAAGTAGATGATGGGTTCTAGAGTGATAGAAGCTTAAACCCTAGTTTATGCGTTGCTTCGTAAGGGGCTGATTTGGATCCATATGTTTCATGCTATGGTTAGGTTTACCTTAATAGTTTTGTTGTAGTTGCGGATGCTTGCAATAGAGGTTAATCATAAGTGGGATGCTTGTTCAAGTAAGAACAGCACCCAAGCACCGGTCCACCCACATGTCAAATTATCAAAGTACCGAACGCGAATCATATGAACGTGATGAAAACTAGCTTGACGATATTCCCATGTGTCCTCGGGAGCGCTTTTCCTTATATAAGAGTTTGTCCAGGCTTGTCCTTTGCTACAAAAAGGATTGGGCCACCTTGCTGCACTTTATTTACTTTTGTTACTTGTTGCTCGTTACAAATTACCTTATCACAAAACTATATGTTACCACTTATTTCAGTACTTGCAGAGAATACCTTGCTAAAAACCGCTTATCATTTCCTTCTGCTCCTCGTTGGGTTTGACACTCTTACTTATCGAAAGGACTACGATAGATCCCCTATACTTGTGGGTCATCAAGACTCTTTTCTGGCGCCGTTGCCAGGGAGTGAAGCGCCTTTGGTAGGTGGAATTTGGTAAGGAAAATTTATGTAGTGTGCTGAAATTTACTGTCACTTGTTACTATGGAAAGTAATCCTCCGAGGGGCTTGTTCGGGGTATCTTCACCCCGACCAATAGAGCAAAGAGTTGCTCCTCAACCTACTGATCCTATTGAAAATGAAATTCCTTATGAGTATCCTTCGGGTATGATAGAAAAACTGCTAGCTAATCCTTTTACAGGAGATGGAACAAAGCATCCTGATGAACACCTAATATATGTGGATGAAGTTTGTGGATTATTTAAGCTTGCAGGTATACCCGATGATGTTGCTAAGAAGAAGGTCTTCCCTTTATCTTTGAAGGGAGACACATTGACATGGTATAGGCTATGTGATGATACGAGATCATGGAACTATAGAAGATTGAAATTGGAATTTCATCAAAAGTATTACCCTATGCATCTTGTTCATCGTGACCGTAATTATATATATAATTTTTGGCCTCGCGAAGGAGAAAGCATCGCTCAAGCTTGGGGGATGCTTAAATCAATGTTATATTCATGCCCCAATCATGAGCTCCCAAGAGAAACAATTCTTCAAAAAATTTATGCTCGGCTTTGTGAAAATAATCGCACCATGCTCGATACTTCTTGTGCTAGCTCTTTTATGATGAAGACTATTGGATTTAGATGGGATTTATTGGATAGAATTAAACGCAACTCTGAAGATTGGGATCTCGACAAAGGTAAGGAGTCAGTATGACACCTAAGTTTGATTGTGTTAAATCTTTTATGGATATCGATATTTTCCATAAGTTTAGCACTAAATATGGACTTGATTCTGAGATAGTAGCTTCTTTCTGTGAATCTTTTGCTACTTATGTTGATCTCCCTAAGGAGAAGTGGTTTAAATATCATCCTCCCATAGAACTAAAAGTAGCTACACCAATTAAAGTTGAAGAAAAGACTGTCACTTATAATGATCCTATTGTTCCTACTTGTTATGTTGAGAAACCACCTTTCCCTGTTAGGATAAAGGATCATGCTAAAGCTTCAACTGTGGTTCGTAAAAGCAATATTAAAACATATACACCTCCTAAGAAAGTTAAATTTGAACCTAATATTGCTATTGTTAAAGATCTCTTGTCTGATAATATAGATGGGCATGTTATTTACTTCTGTAATGAAACTGCTAGAATTGCTAAACCCCGTGATACAGGTAAACCTAGACCTGTGGTAGGCATGCCTGTTATTTCTGTTAAAATAGGAGATCATTGTTATCATGGCTTATGTGATATGGGTGCTAGTGCTAGTGCAATACCTATTGACTTATACAAAGAAATTATGCATGACATTGCACCTGTTGAGTTAGAAGAAATTGATGTCACTATTAAACTTGCTAATAGAGATACCATCTCACCAATGGGAATTGTTAGAGATGTTGAAGTCTTGTGTGGGAAAACTAAATATCCTGCTGATTTTCTTGTTCTTGGTTCCCCACAAGATAGCTTTGTCCCATTATATTTGGTAGACCGTTCTTAAATACTGTTAATGCTACCATAGATTGCACAAGGGATGTTGTTACTGTCGGCTTAGATGATATGCCTCGTGAGTTTAATTTCTCTAAATTTAGTAAACAACACCGCGAAGAAGAATTGCCTAGTAAGGATGAAATTATTGGTCTTGCTTCTATTGCCGTACCTCCTAGTGATCCTTTAGAACAATATTTGCTAGACCATGAGAATGATATGTTTATGAATGAAAGAAGGGAAATAGATGAAGTATTCTTTAAACAGGAACCTATTCTGAAACACAATTTGCCTGTTGAAATCCTAGGGGATCCCCCTCAACCTAAGGGTGATCCCGTGTTTGAGCTTAAACCGTTGCCTGATAATCTTACATATGCTTATCTTGATGAAAAGAAGATATATCCTATTATTATTAGTGCTAACCTTTCAGAGCATGAAGAAGAAAGATTATTGAAAACTCTGAAGAAGCACCATGCTGCTATTGGATATAATCTTGATGATCTTAAGGGCATTAGTCCCACTCTATGTCAACATAAAATAAATTTGGAAGCAGATACCAAACCAGTTCGTGATCCTCAACAATGTCTGAATCCTAAAATGAAAGAAGTGGTAAGAAAAGAAATACTAAAGCTTCTGGAGGCAGGTATAATTTATCCCGTTGCTGATAGTCAGTGGGTAAGTCCTGTTCATTGTGTCCCTAAGAAGGGAGGTATTACTGTTGTTCCCAATGATAAAGATGAATTGATTCCACAAAGAATTATTACAGGTTATAGGATGGTAATTGATTTCCGCAAATTAAATAAGGCTACTAAGAAAGATCATTACCCCTTACCTTTTATCGATCAAATGCTAGAAAGATTATGCAAACATACACATTACTGCTTTCTAGATGGTTATTCTGGTTTCTCTCAAATACCTTTGTCGGCTAAAGATCAATCAAAGACTACTTTTACATGCCCTTTTGGTACTTTTGCTTATAGATGTATGCCTTTTGGTTTATGTAATGCACCTGCTACCTTTCAAAGATGCATGATGGCTATATTCTCTGACTTTTGTGAAAAGATTTGTGAGGTTTTCATGGACGACTTTTTTGTCTATGGATCTTCTTTTGATGATTGCTTGAGCAATCTTGATCGAGTTTTGCAGAGATGTGAAGAAACTAATCTTGTCTTGAATTGGGAAAAGTGCCACTTTATGGTTAATGAGGGTATTGTCTTGGGGAATAAAGTTTTTGAAAGAGGTATTGAAGTTGATAAAGCCAAGGTTGATGCTATAGAAAAGATGCCATGTCCCAAGGACATCAAAGGTATAAGAAGTTTCCTTGGTCACGCCGGATTTTATAGGAGGTTCATTAAGGACTTCTCAAAAATTTCTCGGCCTCTGACTAATTTATTACAAAAATATATACCATTTGTCTTTGATGATGATTGTGTAGAAGCATTTGAAATACTTAAGAAAGCATTAGTCTCTGCACCTATTGTTCAGCCACCTAATTGGAATTTACCCTTTGAAATTATGTGTGATGCTAGTGATTATGCTGTAGGTTCTATTCTAGGGAAAAGAGTTTATAAGAAATTAAATGTTATCCATTATGCTAGTAAGACTCTAGACAATGCTCAAAGAAATTATGCTACTACTGAAAAAGAACTTTTAGCCGTTGTATTTGCTTGTGATAAGTTCAGACTTATATTGTTGATTCTAAAGTAACTATCCACACTGATCATGTTGCTATTAAATATCTTATGGGGAAGAAAGATGCTAAACCTAGACTTATTAGATGGGTTCTCTTGCTACAAGAATTTGATTTGCATATTGTTGATAGAAGAGGAGCTGAGAACGCCGTTGTAGACAACTTATCTAGGTTAGAGAATGTTCTTGATGACCCACTACCTATTGATGATAGCTTTCCTGATGAACAATTAAATGTCATAAGTACTTCTCGTAGTACTCCTTGGTATGCTGATTATGCTAATTACATTGTTGCTAAATTCATACCACCTAGCTTCACATACCAACAAAAGAAAAAGTTCTTCTATGATTTGAGACATTACTTTTGGAATGACCCACATCTTTATTAAGAAGGAGTAGATGGTGTTATCAGACGTTGTGTACCTGAGCATGAAGAGGAACAGATCCTACGCAAGTGCCACTCCGAAACTTATGGAGGACACCACGCGGGAGATAGAACTGCACATAAGGTATTGCAATCCGGTTTTTATTGGCCTACTCTCTTCAAGGATGCCCGTAAGTTTGTCCTATCTTGTGATGAATGTCAAAGAATTGGTAATATTAGTAGACGTCAAGAAATGCCTATGAATTATTCACTTGTTATTGAACCGTTTGATGTTTGGGGCTTTGATTATATGGGACCTTTTCCTGCCTCTAATGGATATACACGTATTTTAGTTGCTGTTGATTATGTTACTAAGTGGGTAGAAGCTATTCCAACTAGTAGTGCTGATCATAACACTTCTATTAAAATGCTTGAAGAAGTTATTTTTCCGAGGTTTGGAGTCCCTAGATATTTAATGACTGATGGTGGTTCACATTTTATTCATGGTGCTTTCCGTTAAATGCTTACTAAATATACGTCAATCATAGAATTGCATCTCCGTATCACCCATAGTCTAGTGGTCAAGTAGAATTGAGTAATAGAGAACTCAAATTAATTTTGCAAAAGACTGTCAATAGGTCTAGAAAGAATTGGTCCAAGAAACTTGATGATGCATTATGGGCCTATAGAACTGCATATAAAAATCCTATGGGTATGTCTCCGTATAAAATGGTATATGGAAAAGCATGTCACTTACCTCTTGAACTAGAACATAAGGCATATTGGGCTATTAAAGAGCTCAACTATGATTTCAAACTTGCCGGTGAAAAGAGGTTATTTGATATTAGCTCACTTGATGAATGGAGAACCCAAGCTTATGAAAATGCTAAGTTGTTTAAAGAAAAGGATAAAAGATGGCATGACAAAAGGATACAAAAGTGTGAGTTTAATGTAGGTGATTATGTATTGCTATACAACTCTCGTTTAAGATTTTTTGGAGGGAAACTTCTCTCTAAATGGGAAGGCCCCTATGTTATCAAGGAGGTCTATCGTTCCGGTGCCATAAAAATCAACAACTTCGAAGGCACAAATCCGAAGGTGGTAAACGGTCAGAGAATTAAACATTATATCCCAGGTAATCCCATAAATATTGAAACCAATATTATTGAAACCGTAACCCCGGAGGAATACACAAGGGACACTTTCCTAAATGTTTCAGACTCCGAAAAGGAATAGGTATGTGGTACGGTAAGTAAACCGACTCCAAAACAATTTTTAAGGCAATGTTTCTCCGTTTTGGAATATTTAGAAAAATAGAAAATTAAGTAGCAGTCCGGGAAGGACACGAGGGCCCCATGAGGGTGGAGGGCGCGCCCCCCTACCTCGTGAGCACCTCGTGTGCCTTCCGGACTCCGTTTTCTTGCACGATACGTATTTTGGTCGGTAAAAATTCACTATATATTCTCCCAAAGGTTTTGACTCCCGTATCACAGAAATATTCTCTGTTCTTGTTTCGAGCTGTTTTTCTGACAGATCTAGATTATCATGACGTCCCCAAGTGCTTCCAAGGACAAGTTCTTCGAGAAGGTCATCAACCCTTACCTCGCGGAGGTGCTGCGACACCCTCAAACCATTGAGATGCGTGCTAGGTGGCTGCACATCCGCGATGCTGAGGGACCAACGGGAACCGGAAGCGTGGAGACGAGGCTCGAAGCAATGGAGCAACAAGTTTTCAAGTGCCAGGGGATGGTGGAGCGTGGAATCAACGCTAGCCACACGATGCTCGCGGAATTCACTAACAACTACACGCCGGATGCCAAGAACACCGAGGAGGCCATCTTCAAGCTACATGAGAAGATCGAGCACCTCCAAGCCCAAATCTATGACCCACAAAACCAAAACTGTGAGTATGAATATAGATTCAAAAGAATGAGTTTGGCTGCAGATTCGAGGATTCCGGAGACTCGATCATCCTTCTATGATGGTGAACCTATGCCTTGGAAGATGGATGACAAGCCCGCATCATCAACAACACCTCCACCTTCTTCACCAACCAAGGAGATATAATCACATGGGTATGGGCACTCCCCTTGGCAACTTCCAAGCTTGGGGGAGGTGCCCCGGTATCGTATCACAATCAAAACTCCTATCTTTACCGTTTTCCTTAGTTCGATCCTATTAGTAGTATTTTGATCTAGTAGAATAAAGTTTATGGCATGATCTAGTTTTGAGTTTGGCCTTATGATTTCTCTATGTAATCGAGTCCGTGAGCCATATAATAAAGATTAGTGTTGAGTCAAGGGCTTGATTTTCTTTCTATGATCTTGGGTGGATAAAAGAAAAGAGAAAAAGAATAAGAAGAAACAAAAGTTCATATTGATCTTATTGATAGTAATGACTTCACATAGAAAGAGTGTGACGATTAAAAGTTGTTGGGATTTGGTAGACATAGCTTTGGTCATCCTTGCAATTAATAGGAAGTAATAAGGAAAGAGAGGTTTCACATATAGATATACTATTATTGACATCTTTTATGATTGGGAGCACTCATCAAAATATGACATGCTAAAGAGTTGATGTTGGACAAGGAAGACAAAGTAATGGGTTATGTTTTCTTATATCTGAGATAAAGTATGTTGTCATGGATCCTCCAACATGTTGAGCTTGCCTTTCCCCCTCTTGGTAGCCAAATTCTCAGCACCAAGTAGAGATACTACTTGTGCTTCCAAATACCCTTAAACCAGTTTTGCCATGGGAGTCCACCATATCTATCTATGGATTGAGTAAGACCCTTCAAGTAAGTTGTCATCGGTGCAAAGCAATAAAAATTGCTCTAAATATGTATGATTAGTGTGGGAGAAATAAGCTTTATACGATCTTGTGATGTGGAAGTAATAAAAGCGACAGACTGCATAATAAAGGTTCATATCACAAGGGGCAATATAAAGTGACGTTCTTTCGCATTAAGATTTTGTGCATCCAACCATAAAGCGCATGGCAACCTCTGCTTCCCTCTGTGAAAGGCCTATCTTTTATTATTATCTTCTACCTTATGTAAGAGTCATGGTGATCTTCACCTTTCCTTTTTCATTTTATCCTTTGGCAAGCCCAGCATGTTGGAAAGAACCTGATATATATATATATATCTCTAATTGGATATAGGGGGGCATGAGTTATTATTGTTGACATTACCCTCGAGGTAAAAGGTTGTGGGGCGAAACTATAAGCCCCTATCTTTCTTTGTGTCCGATTAAAACTCCGTAACCACAAGTATTGCGTGAGTGTTAGCAATTATGAAGGACTATATGATAGTTGAGTATGTGGACTTGCTTTTTAGCTTTGACATAGACTTGTTCTGATGTTATGATAAATTGCAATTGCTTCAATGACTGAGGTTATAGTTTGTTGGTTCTCAATAAGGTTTCTGATTCATACTTTTGCATTGTGAATAGATCATCACCTGAACATAAGTAATCATATGACAATATCTATGTATGTTGCTGTTATGAGAATAATCATGATGCCCTCGTGTCCATATTTTATTTTTATCGACGCCTCGACCTCTAAACATGGGGACATATTTATTGTTATCAGCTTTCGCTTGAGGACAAGCGAGGTCTAAGCTTGGGGGAGTTGATACGTCCATTTTGCATCATGCTTTTATATCACTATTTATTGCATTATGGACTGTTATTTCACATTATGTCACAATACTTATGGCTATTCTCTCTTATTTTACAAGGTTTACATAAGGAGGGAGAATGCCGGCAGCTGTAATTCTAGGCTGGAAAAGGAGCAAATATTAGAGACCTATTCTGCACAACTCCAAAAGTCTTGAAACTCCACAGAATACCTTATAATAAATAATGAAAAATCCTTGCCAAAGATGAAGACCAGGGGGCCCACACCCTATCCACGAGGGTGGGCCCCCCCCTAGGGAGCGCCCCCTACCTTGTGGCCCCCCTGGTGGCTCTCCGTTGACCATCTTCTGCTATATGAAGTCTTTCGTCAAGAAAAAACCCAGAAGCAACCTTTCAGGACGAAACTCCGCCGCCACGAGGCGGAACCTTGGCGGAACCAATCTACGGCTCCGGAAGAGCTGTTCTACCGGGGAAACTTCCCTCCCGGAGGGGGAAATCATCGCCATCGTCATCACCAACGCTCCTCTCATCGGGGGAGGGCAATCTCCATCTACATATTCATCAGCACCATCTCATCTCAAAACCCTAGTTCATCTCTTGTATCCAATTCTTGTCTCCAAGTCCAGGATTGGTGCTAGTAGGTTGCTAGTAGTGTTAATTACTCCTTGTAGTTGATGCTAGTTGGTTTAATTGGTGGAAGATCATATGTTCAGATCCTTTATGCATATTATTACCCCTCTGATTATGAACATGAATATGCTTTGTGAGTAGTTATGTTTGTTCCTGAGGACAAGGGAGAAGTCTTGCTATTAGTAGTCATGTGAATTTGGTATTCGTTCAATATTTTGATGAGATGTATGTTGTCTAGCCTCTAGTGGTGTTATGTGAACGTCGACTACATAACACTTCACCATTATTTGGGCCTAGAGGAAGGCATTGGGAAGTAATAAGTGGATGATGGGTTGCTAGAGTGATAGAAGCTTAAACCCTAGTTTATATGTTGCTTCATAAGGGGCTGATTCGGATCCGTATGTTTCATGCTATGGTTAGGTTTACCTTAATACTTTGGTTGTAGTTGCAGATGCTTGCAATAGAGGTTAATCATAAGTGGGATGCTTGTTCAAGTAAGAACAACACCCAAGCACCGGTCCACCCACATGTCAAATTATCAAAGTACCGAACGCGAATCATATGAACGTGATGAAAACTAGCTTGACGATATTCCCATGTGTCCTCGGGAGCACTTTTCCTTATATAAGAGTTTGTCCAGGCTTGTCCTTTGCTACAAAAAGGATTGGGCCACCTTACTGCACTTTATTTACTTTATTTACTTGTTGCTCGTTATAAATTACCTTATCACAAAACTATCTGTTACCACTTATTTCAGTACTTGCAGAGAATACCTTGCTGAAAACCGCTTATCATTTCCTTCTGCTCCTCGTTGGGTTCGACACTCTTACTTATCGAAAGGACTATGATAGATCCCCTATACTTGTGGGTCATCACTATACATCAAGGTTAAATTCCTTTAACATGCATAAAACCGTTACCAATGGATAGATTGGATTTTTCTAATAATTTTTCATATATAAATCTTTTCATTTGGAGTTACGGTTGATTTTCTATGATTTTTAGAAGTTTGGGCAATTTTCTAGATTTCATAAATCATTTCTAATTTATTAAATATCCAGAAAACATTTATGACATTAGCACTGCATCAGCATGGCGTCAGCAAGTCAACTTGGCGGCCGTGGTCGAACATGACGCATGGGACCCATTAGTCAGTGTCTCCGCGGTTAGTTAAGGTTACAACTGATCTTAACTATAACTTAGAGCCTGGGGCCCACTGTCAGTGACCGGGTGGGGTCGTTAGTGCCTAAACTAATTAGGCCAGGTCAGCCGCCGGAGATTAGCCGGCGATGACCATAGCCGACGGTGGGGGTACACTAGAGTTGCGCTAGAGGCGACGGATCGGCGCGCAGAGGGAACTAGAAGGTAGCCCGTGCCCGCGCGCATCCATAGAAAGCAACGGGAGGGAGCGGGGTGGCCAGAGTTCGCCAGAAGCGAACTCGTGGCAGCGGCCAGAGTATGGCATCAATGGTGGGCTAGCTAACGGGTGCAAATGACGGCGGAGTTAGATGGGAAACGGACAGTGAGCTCACAGCGGGCTCGTAGAGGTGGTCGGCGAGCTCAAGGGAGGCCGGATGGCGTCGAATCATCGGCGTTTGTCATCGGATCCCACGTAAGAAGACGAAGGAGAGGATGATGGCACGGGGCTCCCGGCGTCACGTGGCTTGGTGATGTGGAAGAGGGTGTCGCGGCGGAGCCGTTGGACGGTACGAAGAGGGGTAGGGTGGACGGTGGCCATGGTGATCGTCGTCGGTGGTGACGGCCGCGTTCGGGTGTGCGTGATAGAGCGAGACAGAGGAGGGGGAGGAGAACGGGGAGAGTGAGAGAGAGACCAGGGAGGTGTCTGGTGACGCGATGGAGGTCCAGGCAGGCAGGGAGAGAGGAGGTGGCCGCAGCGCGTGCGCGTGAGCGCGAAACACACGCCCTCCTGCCTACTGGCAGGAGGTTGAAGACGGTGCGACAACTGGGCTGGATAGGTAAGGTTTCTGTCCTTTCCTATTCTTTTTCTAATTCTGTTCTGTTTTCTATTTTGCAGGTTTGTTTTGAATTTGGTTTTGAAACCAATTCAATTTGTTGCTTCTAAAAATTATTTTGGAATCTAAAAGAATTAAACCAAAGGTCCACAAAATATTTCAGAATTATTGGACCTATATTTATTTAATAGTAGATATAGATCCAATTCAAATAGCTATTGATTTAACTCAAAGGCCCAAAATAAATGTTTCTGAGACACCAAAGATATTGGTTTGGATTTTACCTCTTGCCAATATTTCCAGAGGGTAACAGGAACATTTTCTTGGACTTATTTGAAACATCTTTATCTTCATCATTTTTTAAAAGGATTCCGAGGCTTTGAAAATTCCTCAATTCAAATTTAAATGCAAATTAGACATGACGCAGCAACCAAGCTAGTCCAAGGCATAGCAAGGCTAGGGATGTGACGGGTTGTGTTAAATATATGGATGACACGTCTTTTAGGTAGCTATCAAAAAAGGGCAGTGGGAAAATAGTGTTCATGGGCAATAGAAGGTGGCTTGACAAAGATGACGAGTGCAGAACTCCTGGAGATCTATTCGACAACACTGATGAGACCCGAGGGCCACCGTGTAAGAGGCCTGGAGCAGAAATAATACAACCGTTAATGAATTGGAAAGATTGCCCTAAGGCAGGAAGTAAAAGAAAGAACTCCTCTAGGAAAATGCCGCTAAAAGTAAGGAAAAGGAAGTTTGTTTTCTGGGGCTTGCAGTATTGGGAACTACTGAGTGTGCCTCATTCTATTGATATGATGCATATCATGAAAAATGTGTACAAGAGTTTACTTGGCACACTGTTTGACATGCCAGAAAATAGTAAATATGGTCTGAGGGCTAGACAAGACTTGAAAGAAATCGATATTAGGGAAGAGCTTCAACCCTCGTCGTCTAATAGAACCAAGGACATGGTGAAGGAAAAAAAATCCAAAGCTAACGAGTTATCCCAGGGCAAAACTGTGTCCAAAACCAAAGATAAATATTGCCCACCAGCTTGCTTCACTCTCGAAGAGGATGAGATTTCTCATGTTTTAAAATGTGTCGACGGCATGAAAGTTCCTTCCGGCTACTCGGGACTCATACGCAGGTATCTTGACTCGAAAAAGCAATGGTTTAGCAACATGAAGTCGCATGATTGTCATGCGATGATGACACAATTATTTCCGATAGCTCTCAGAGGGATAATGGACGATCACGTCTGCAACACACTTTTTGACTTGTGAAACTTTTTTGATGCTATGTCTCGAAAGTCGGTCAGTGTGTGGCATCTAACACGACTACAAGAGGATATCATTTCTATACTACTTTGACTTGAGATATATTTCCCACCGTCATTCCTTGATGTAATGGTCCATTTACTAGTTCAAATTGTTGCGGAGGTTAAAGGCCTTGAACTGACATTTTTGTATACCATGTTCCCATTTGAACTGATGAATGGAACTTTGAAGGGATATGTTCATCAGAAAGCCCGTCCAGATGGAAGCATCATCCAGGCCTATCTGATCGAGGAGTGTATATCATTCTGCAAGAATGTAATAAATGTTGAACAATCTCTTGGTTTGCACTTGAAGAAACATGTTGACAGGCTCAAAGGAGTGGGTCACTCACAGATGAAGCATGATTTAAATGTGGATATAAAAAAAAGCCGAGACCACTTCGAAAGAGCGCACACAAGAGTGTTATAACACACAGATATAATCAGTCCTTGGCTGCAAACTCACAAGGAAACCTTAAGGAGAGAGCATGAAATAGAAGGGATGCATAGGACCGAGGCCCAGATCATTAGATAGCAAAAATCCAAATTTCCTTCTTGGTTCAAAGAGCGAAATGGGTACAAAACACTGCCGACCGGTATGGCCAATGCAAATCTCATCTATGCATTAGCAATAGGCCTGTCTTGCACTGTTGCCACATACCAACCATATGATATAAATGGATACACATTCTATACTGAGGCGAAGGACAAAAACTATGATTACCAGAACTCAGGTGTGACGATGCTGTAGTTGACCGAGAATGAGAGTAATAGATACTACGGCAGGATCCAAGAGATATGGGAACTTGAGTACGGCGAAGATTACACATTGCCATTGTTCAAGGCCAGATGGGCGAAGAACGTCGAGCATGAAGAACATGGTTTCATTACCATGTCTCTGCCCGAAGCACAACATGCTGGTGCAAAGGGAGTGAAAGGAATCACTACCAAATATGAGCCTTGGGTATTCGCTAAGGACGTCACACAATGCTTCTATTTAACTGATCCTTCAAAGCTGAGTCATGTTGTTGTCCGTAGAGGCAAAAGGAGCATCATCGGGATGGACAGAGTCTCCAATGAGGATGACTATGATCAATTTGGTGTGGACCCAATAGAAGAGGAGATGTATGAAGAACATGACTACACCACTAGAAAATGCAGAACTACCTTGCATTCGACAGGACGTCCCTTCCCGAGAAAGTGTCATAGCGCTGACCGAAAGTACTCAAGCAAGATTAAGAAGACCCAAATTGTTGTTGAGAGGGTTGTCAAACATCCTCATACTGCATGATTCATTTGTGTACTTATTTTTTGTGTGTATCGTACGTACACCCTAAATTAATCATACCATATTTATGTACTATGAACCACGAATTTGTATCATTGTAAATTTCTGTATTATGCATGTTGTCGCTCAAAGCGCCATCCACGAATATGTGGCGGACCCTATTTTAAAAACCTACTGCCGGCATTGGCCACGTCACCTGTGCCAACACTAACAAAGAATCAGCTAGCACTTAACACCTGAGAGAAAAAAGAACTCATTTTCATTCTCCCCCATCTCGCACTACCGCCCTTGCCCCCGCCTTACCCTCCGCCATCGCCCTCACCTTGCCACCGGCCGCCATTCCTCCCACCCCACCTTGCCACTGGCCACAGTTCCCCCCACCTCGCCTTACCCCCATGTGCCACCGGCGGCCCACCCCAAACCCCATAGTGCCACCGGCCACCCACCCCCCGCCCCGTCATGCCACCGCTGCTCTGC